>NC_137194.1:0-240000 GCF_960531495.2 Zeus faber | reverse complement strand
ATTTGAGTTGATCGGCAGGTGAAGCAGGTGCCAGGGGTAGTGATCTTTCGCTCTTCTGCGACGCTTTACTTTGCCAATGCCGAGCTGTACCAAGCCGCCCTGGCGGAGAAGGTGAGTGCTCACACACACACACACGCACCCACGCATGCACGCACGCACACACACACACACACACACACACACACACACACACACACACACACACACACACACACACAGACAATTCACCACCGTCTTCCACGTTGGTCTCTATACAGTTAACATCCAGACTTATCTGACACACTGAGATCCTGCTTTGACACTTCACGATCCAGCTGTGATGGACATTGTTCAAATGTCACCCCCCCCCTCCTCCCCAGTTTATTGTAGAGAGGAGGCTAGCCGGAACAATCCAGGAGCAGTTTATTGTAGAGAGGAGGCTAGCTGGAACAAGCCAGGAGCAGTTTATTGTAGAGAGGAGGCTAGCTGGAACAATCCAGGAGCAGTTTATTGTAGAGAGGAGGCTAGCTGGAACAAGCCAGGAGCAGTTTATTGTAGAGAGGAGGCTAGGTGGAACAAGCCAGGAGCAGTTTATTGTAGAGAGGAGGCTAGGTGGAACAAGCCAGGAGCAGTTTATTGTAGAGAGGAGGCTAGCTGGAACAGGCCAGGAGCAGTTTATTGTAGAGAGGAGGCTAGGTGGAACAGGCCAGGAGCAGTTTATTGTAGAGAGGAGGCTAGGTGGAACAAGCCAGGAGCAGTTTATTGAAGAGAGGGGGCCAGGTGGAACAGGCCAGGAGCAGTTTATTTTAGAGAGGAGGCTAGCTGGAACAAGCCAGGAGCAGTTTATTGTAGAGAGGAGGGTAAGTGGAACAAGCCGGGAGCAGTTTATTGTAGAGAGGAGGCTAGCTGGAACAACCTAGGAGCAGTTTATTGTAGAGAGGAGGCTAGCTGGAACAAGCCAGGAGCAGTTTATTGTAGAGAGGAGGCTAGCTGGAACAAGCCAGGAGCAGTTTATTGTAGAGAGGAGGCTAGCTGGAACAAGCCAGGAGCAGTTTATTGTAAAGAGGAGGCTAGGTGGAACAAGGCAGGAGCAGTTTATTGTAAAGAGGAGGCTAGCTGGAACAAGCCAGGAGCAGTTTATTGTAGAGAGGAGGCTAGCTGGAACAAGGCAGGAGCAGTTTATTGTAAAGAGGAGGCTAGCTGGAACAAGCCATGAGCAGTTTATTGTAGAGAGGAGGCTAGCTGGAACAAGCCAGGAGCAGTTTATTGTAGAGAGGAGGCTAGCTGGAACAAGGCAGGAGCAGTTTATTGTAAAGAGGAGGCTAGCTGGAACAAGCCAGGAGCAGTTTATTGTAGAGAGGAGGCTAGCTGGAACAAGGCAGGAGCAGTTTATTGTAGAGAGGAGGCTAGCTGGAACAAGCCAGGAGCAGTTTATTGTAGAGAGGAGGCTAGCTGGAACAAGCCAGGAGCAGTTTATTGTAGAGAGGAGGCTAGCTGGAACAAGCCAGGAGCAGTTTATTGTAGAGAGGAGGCTAGCTGGAACAAGCCAGGAGCAGTTTAATGTAGAGAGGAGGCTAGCTGGAACAAGCCAGGAGCAGTTTATTGTAGAGAGGAGGCTAGCTGGAACAAGCCAGGAGCAGTTTATTGTAGAGAGGAGGCTAGCTGGAGCAAGCCAGGAGCAGTTTATTGTAGAGAGGAGGCTAGCTGGAACAAGCCAGGAGCAGTTTATTGTAGAGAGGAGGCTAGCTGGAACAAGCCAGGAGCAGTTTATTGTAGAGAGGAGGCTAGCTGGAACAAGCCAGGAGCAGTTTATTGTAGAGAGGAGGGTAGGTGGAACAAGGCAGGAGCAGTTTATTGTAAAGAGGAGGCTAGCTGGAACAAGCCAGGAGCAGATAGAACATGTCATGACAGGGCTTCTATCCTGACTGAGTGTGTGTGGGGATGGGGGTTTTAACCTGCCTCTTGTTAGCCCAATAAACAGGTATGCAACCACTCTGATCCCAATCACCTAGATCCAGGTCAGGGGTGGCTGCTCAAACCATCCCATCCCCACATCACAGTCACTTTTTTGAATGAGAACAGCAAACCACAATGTTGTTGAAATTCTGAAACCACAATGGGAATATCACGGGAATCCTCAACGTTATCAATGAGTGTAATCCCTTCCCGAAGGTCCGTATAGAAAAATATGGCAACGATTTAGAGGGAACCCCATCAACCCATCTGATTTATTTACCAAATGTGGGTGGATGGTGTCCATTCCCAACTTGACCCCACTCAGGTGGATCAGGTTCAGGAAGCTGAGATCAGTGTTGGGCGTCCATGACTGACTCCTGCGGTTTTTTGGGGGTTTTTTCAGTCCGGCATCGATATCACCCACATCCTGTCGGCCAAGAAGAAGCTGGAGGCCAAGGTGAAGAGACACCAGAAGAAGGAGGAGAAGAAAGCCAAGAAGGCTGCCAAGAAGAACCCAAAGCCGGTGAGGAGCTCGGAATGCTCTTTTATCTCTGTGGTACTGTTTCTACTGCTTATTCTCTGCACACTCCATGAGGTTCGGGGTTTGGGTTCTCTCTTTAAGCCAGCTGTGATGACCTTTGACCTCAGGCCATCATGCATCGCGGCTCACCCTGGGAATGACCGAGGTGTATTTCTGTGCGTGTCAACGTCGGACAGGAACGAAAGCGGAGGTATTTTTTTGTGCGGAAGTTGTTTTCCATCTGCTGTCCATCTCGTCCTGCCCCGCCCCTTCCTGCCCTGCCCCATCCCGTCCAGCAGGGGGAGCTAGAGGTGGTGGAGCACAACAACATTGCCACCATTGAGATGGGAGAGAACCACCGCAACCCTTCGCTGCCCGGGGCCATTGTCCTCGACCTCAGCCCAGTCAACTTCCTAGACACCGTGGGGGTCAAAACCATACGCAATGTGAGAGATACACACACACACACACACACACACACACACACACACACACACACACACACACACGCACATACACTGTACACACAGACATTCATACAATTTCTGCTTGTGACAATTGCGGCAAATTGCATTTCCATTTTTCGCACCTTTTCAGTCTTTTCTTCGCTGAGAGAACAGAGAACAGAGAGAACAGAGAGAACAATTTGCAAATCCTTGAGAAAACAAATTCCCGGAATAGATTTAAAATTCAGTGCAGAGTGCAAAGTCATTTATTTTCTTCATAATTCTGTCTCTACTCCGCCATTCAGGGTTGAATGAAATGAATAGTTATTTAATGACCTCGGGCATTCTCTTTCCATTATTCCATCTTCCCTCCACTCTTCTCCACTGCCCCCGCCTCTATCCCCGCAGGACTTTTCAATGGCATTAAAGTGCATCAGATGGTCATAATAATGAAATGACTTCTGGTCTAACCCGGTTTCTCTGTCAGATCCACAAGGACTACGGAGACATCGGCATCGAGGTGGTGCTGTCCGGCTGCCAGAGTAAGTCCCTGTGACTGTAGATCTATTTTTCACAGGTTTCACAAATAATGTGATTGCAATCTTTAAATTCCATTAACCAAAGCTCCTCCCATCGCTACAGGGCACTCTGTCTAGGCCATGCTTTAAAGTGGTAATTCCTTTATTAAAGACTCTTGTTTTGAAAAAATCACATATTATATAGGTATCCCATATTTATTTCACTTTTTAAGAAACAGACATTCAATATTTTTGCGTTTTGCATGTGCTCCCCTATAGGATATGTTGTTTGCGTTGTCAGTGGCGGGGTCCGCCTTTCCTGGCAAGAATGCAAGGATCAGGCACACGTATGAGGCACAAAAAATATCCCGACCACCTCAAGTGACCAAATGAGAAACGAGGGAAATCCCAGAAGCTTTGCAGTTTTCGAATGGAGTTCTGGGGCTTGTCGTGTAATCCACCCAATACAGACCAACTGATGGATTACCACTTTAAAAATTGCTCTTTAAACAATTTTGTCACCACAAACCAGACTGGACATCTGTGTGTAGCCCAACACAAGGGATTCAACATGGGCTCCTGTGTATTATCGTACGTGACCACATAGAAGAGTTGGGTTCAGCACTAAATGGGATTCATGTGCTGAAAGTTAAAAATAACCCAGAAGAGCATAATTCAGACTCCGAGAAGAGATTTTTGCTTTAAAGACAAATGCAGGATTTATTTTCACATTTCACGTTCCAATCCCTATTACGCACGGATGATGTCAGCTGATAAAGACACGCTGTTGGTTCAGACGTCCGCTGCTGTTATTGTGTCTGGAAGGGAAATGCGTGTGTGGACAGCTGTACCTTGTTTTAATGGTGACGTGAAACCACAGACGCTTCGTGGAACGCAGGCTGTCGAAGTCTGGGCCAGATGCAGTGGAGCCAGTGGGAGGATTAAACACTGGATCTGGACAATTTGCCACAGATTCACAGAATTTGTCAAATATCGGCAACTGTCGCTGACCAATGTCAGAAAAACTCGTCTGCGTCTATTTGTGTCTTTGCCTTCCAGTCATGTTTCTTTTTCCAAAATAAAGATCCAGGCTGGACTGCATGCATCGAGAAGCCGTGAAAATTTTCAAAATGGCCGCCCGGCTTTTTTGCAAAACGTTATTTGTTATGGTATGTTGCTGAAGCCGCATTTGTTGCTTCTGTTTTAGGATTTATCACACACACCCGTACGTTTTTATTTAGCCCAGAAATACGTGTTCTCTTCACAGAATGCCTAAACCCAACGTACAGCCACTCAGCAGTTTTCCGACGAGGCTGCGTTTGGCTGATACCCCCCCGTGGTGGAGGCTTAGCGGCATAATGACGGCCGCAGAATGTTTATTGTGCTGAGAACGATAACAACCTTCAATTACAACAGGCCGCCACCTCCGCTCCACACCCCGTCTCTCGATCTCTCCGTTGTCTTCTCTCTTCCTTCCCCGTGGGTCTTTCCCTCCCACGGCCACCAGGGAGCAGAACCCCGGCCAGTCGCCAATACCAGCCCGCTGGGGCTTCGGTTCCAGGGTTTTGCAGGAGAGTGATGCTTGCCGTTTGTTTGTATACCATTCAACTGCAAAATGTGAGGTTAAACGAGAGAAAAAGTATTTGCATTTGGGTGGAAGGTTCAACAGCAGCCTGACCGGACCAACGGGCACCACACAGAAATAATAAACAATGAAGTGCATTTAGCGACCATCAAAGATGACAAAATGCCAAAGAAAACAGCAAAGTGCAGATAATTAATAGTAACATCAATCAATAACTGAATTGATTTAAAGGAGGCAGTGCAACAAACGGGTTTACTCCCGGATGACTGTGTTGCTCTGTATCTTCACCGTGACGCCGACTGGACGCTCACGTTGGTCCCAACTCAGAGCTGCAGGGTTTGAGCTTTACACCCACCCCCACCACCACCACCACCACCTAATCCTCTCTCCCTCTCTCTCTCTTGCTCTCTCTCTCCCCCCGCCCTGTCCTCTCTCTCTAGCCGGTGTGGTGGACAGTCTCCAGAGCGGAGGTTTCTTCAGTGAAGAAGTGACTAAATCCTTCCTCTTCTCCTCTGTCCACGAGGCCGTTCTCCACGTCCTGTCACACCAAAATGGGAGTGCACGTATGCACAATGAATCCGAGGTGTGTGTGTGTGTGTGTGTGTGTGTGTGTGTGTGTGTGTGTGTGTGTGTGTGTGTGAGTACCAGCTGTCCTATTGTCCTGTGGAATGGAGAGATCAGAAGAGATAAGAAGTATGAGACTGATTGAAAAAACACTTGAAGGGCTGCTTGGCTGCTTGGCTGTTTTCTGACCGCGGCCTCATTAAAATGTGTGTTCCCATCATCTACAACTCCTCATAGCGCGGCCTCGCAGAACACCGAAAGAGAAGCTCACCATATGATCACGGCGACAAATGCAAAATGGTCACAAACTGCATTTCAGCAGTTTTGCAGTCCTGCAAATCAGCCCTCTTGGCTACGTCCACGCTAACGTAAGAGGCTAGAAGCAGGAAGTTGTGCCGATTAATTTATTCCTCCACCCGAGAGCGACGAATGATCTTGATGTGAAAAAAGGGTTTGGGAAGGGATGGATGGAACCAATGTTTGTGGAGTCGGAAGGAGTATAAAATGATTTGTATAAAAACAGAGCCTTCAGATTCTCCCAGACCTGACATGTTTTTTGAAGACTTCAACGTTTGCCCCATTGGATTGCACTGAAGCACAGGAAGCTGCAGCAGAGACGTTTCTCAGCGCCACAGTGCTCTGCCACAATCTCTTTCTCCCTCCATCTCTCTTCTTCTTGTTATTTATGTTTCTTTCCCTGTGCCCTCTTCTCCCTGTCTCTCCCTCCTTCCCTCTCTTTGCCCTCTCACCCCTTTCTCTCCCCCTCTCCCTCTCTCCCCACTTCTCTCTCCCTCTTTCTCCACCTCTATCTCTCTCTCGCCCTCTCTGCCCCCTCCCCTTCGCTCTCCCTCCCTTCCTCCCTCCCTCCATCTCTTTCTCTCTCTCTCTCATTCCACCCCCCCCCCACTCCCTGGCAGGAGATGCTGGCGACTCGTTTTTGAAAGCCAGGACAAAGTGGGGGAGAGAAACGGGGACGATCGGCGGCGGCGGCATTGACACCACCCAGACCTACGACGCGCACGCGCCCACACACACACCTTTCAGCTTTGAGGTCGGGAGGATGCAGACGTACACGATCAGCTGACATTGTGAACGAATACACACGTTTACACACGCACACACACAGAGGCATCTGAAATAACGAACACAGCTTGAACAGATTACAAAACAATTAAATTCACAAGAATAACCCTTAAACACAGCCATTTGTACACCACACACACACACACACACACACACACACACACACACACACACACACGTTGGAGAGACAAGACACTAAATTATGTTTTTCGAACGTTACAATATATTTCTTTGATGTTCCACGTCGGACCAAAGAGTTTGCATAACTCAGGATGAACAAGTTTGTTTGAAGCATTTCTTTTGAAATAAGTTATGTAACTTTATTTATGCAGACGTTGATTGCATCCACGGAATTTATAATTAACGTAATCTGTAATAAAAATAAATAAATTGGTATTATTTTGTTTGTCTTCGTTTGTTATTTTGTGATGTTTTTATATCGAAATATATAGAGTACATCTTATGTTTTATTTTTAAGAGAATTCCAAAGTAACTCTGTAATATATGGTTTAATATAATTTAGTTTGAAAAGAGGGATTATTAGTTATTTTTGGTTAGTTTTTAGTTGGCTTTTTCTAAGTTTTTTCTTTATAGAAGTATTTCGTTTTTATATTTTACTTTCACTTTTACTTATTTCAGTTCTAGGTACAGCTTGAAGGTTGTGGAGCTCCCTTTTGTGTGTGTTTATTGGACAGGAATGCACATCATAACACATCCTGACAATATATCCTTAGACATGACACGTTATTCCGTCCAGAATTATTAAAGTGGTTCAAGTACGCCATCATTTTCAGGACATTTTTTTTTAAATAAAAAATGTAAACAGAAAATAAATAACTGTTGTTATTTTATTCCTGTTAGATTTCAAGAATCAAGAATCAAGAATCGAATCTTGAAATTTAACAGGAATACATTTAGATTAGATTGCCTCCAAATAGATTTGGAGGCAATGTTTGTACATTTTTGATATTTCAGCCAATTTTTCCATCATATTTAAATTCAGCTGACAAAAATATTTATTTATATGCTTTTGTATTATTTGTTGTTATCCATAATAACTTTGCTGATAATGTTCTACTTTCATCTGCTTAAATATGTCCTGATGAAAATGCATTTTTTTTAATGATGAGAACGATCAGACCATATAAATGTGGGAAATTGTTATATATGTTATAACAATCATAAGTTCTATGTGTGCACGCTATATCTATATCTATATATATATATATATATATATATATATATATATATATTACAATACTGTCCATTCAATGACGCACACAATGGTGACGCCGATGTGTTTCAACAGGGGGCGCCATTTTAAATATTATATACAGTATAATATTCAGAAATACCCAGAAATACCAGACACGGAACCCATTTTTTAACACAACAACAACAAAACTAGATGTACAGTTATGTGACTTGCTAACTTTTGTGCAACACAGTTCCCTTTTCAAACACAACACTGCACAATATAAACTGAGAATTTGTCACCCACGTGACAATGAAAAGTCAAATAGAAATTACAAACAAATAATACATTTCAATAAAAAAAATGGCTTCTCTTTATGTGCAAGTTCAACATAGAGACACAAACGTCACAGAGATGTGACACGAAGTCAGAACATGGATCGGACCGGTCTGACCGGGATGCATGAGTGCGCTTGAAGGAAACGCACGCACGCACAGCAGCTGACAGTCAGAGGCCGGAGAAGACAACAGGAGTGTGTCAGAAATAATATGGCGCTTGTTAAAATATGCCGCCTCTGGTTGGAAACAGTTCTTTGTGACCAGGGCACACATATTGTTTCCAGTACTTTTCCTATTGCGTGCATGTTGCTCATGGTCTTTTGCACGTACATAGTTCTTTGGGATCCACATATCCTTTTGTGACCACTTGAGAAATGAGGGTTGAGACTTTGCGAAGTGACCCTGCTCGATAGCTCTGTCAGGGAGACAAGGGATTAGACCCAGAGACTCTGTTTTACTTTTTGATTCTGCTTGACAATAAATCTGACTAACTCCTAAAGTCGTGTTACGTCTTCTGATTGACGCTCCAACTCATCGAAGAACACGCGGAGAACCTCGAAGGTATTTATCATACTTGAATTAATAGTAATTGATGAAAACAGGTTAAGACAACTGAACAACTTGGTGATCCTTCGAGGAGTGTAAATACACATTACACCTGCTCTACACCTGTGGTTCCACACGTTAAAATAAGATAAACCGACTGGTAAATATTTTCTTGAATACACACAGACGGAGAGAGACTCACAAATGCCTAAGAGTACACACGCAAACACACACGCAAACACACCCGCAAACACACACGCACACACAAACCAGCGTGGATTCCATTCGTTGTTTCCGCTGCTGGTGAGAACATGGAAAGAGAACATGAGAGAGAGGGGGGGGGGCAGAGAGAGGGGGGGAGGAGAAAGCGAGAGAGAGAGAGGGAGAGAGAGGGGGGGGGCAGAGAGAGGGGGGGGGGGGGAGAAAGCGAGAGAGAGAGGGAGGGGGGAGAGAGAGGGGGGGGGGGAGAAAGCGAGAGAGAGAGGGAGGGGGGAGAGAGAGCGAGAGAGAGGGGGGGGCAGAGAGAGGGGGGGGGGGAGAAAGCGAGAGGGAGAGGGGGGAGAGAGCGAGAGAGAGGGGGGAGCGAGAAAGAGAGGGGGGGGAGAGAGAGGGAGAGAGAGGGGAGCGAGAGAGAGAGGGGGGGAGAGAGAGAGAGGGAGAGGGGGGAGCGAGAAAGAGAGGGGGGGCAGAGAGAGGGAGAGAGAGGGGGGGGACAGAGAGAGATAGAGAGAGAGAGAGTGAGGGGGGGGAGAGAGAGAGAGGGGGGGCAGAGAGAGGGAGAGAGAGGGGGGGACAGAGAGAGATAGAGAGAGAGAGAGTGAGGGGGGGGGAGAGAGAGAGAGGGGGGGCAGAGAGAGGGAGAGAGAGGGGGGACAGAGAGAGAGATAGAGAGAGAGAGAGTGAGGGGGGGGGGGAGAGAGAGAGGGAGAAAGAGGGGGGAGCGAGAAAGAGAGGGGGGGCAGAGAGAGGGAGAGAGAGAGAGAGAGTGAGGGGGGGGAGAGAGAGCGAGGGAGAGAGAGAGAGGGAGAGGGAGGGGGGACAGAGAGAGAGATAGAGAGAGAGAGAGTGAGGGGGGGGGGAGAGAGAGAGGGAGAAAGAGGGGGGAGCGAGAAAGAGAGGGGGGGCAGAGAGAGGGAGAGAGAGAGAGAGAGTGAGGGGGGGGAGAGAGAGCGAGGGAGAGAGAGAGAGGGAGAGGGAGGGGGGACAGAGAGAGAGATAGAGAGAGAGAGAGTGGGGGGGGGAGAGAGAGCGAGGGAGAGAGAGAGAGGGAGAAAGAGAATTTGAGAGAGATGGAGGGAGGGAGAGAGTGAGACAGAGAGAGAGAGAGAGAGAGAGGGAGAGAGAGGGAGAGAGAGGGGGGGTGGGAGGGAGAGGGAGGATTCTTCGTGTTTCCCGCTGACTGCATTCCTGCCTGGCGGGTTGCAGAGAGCGGAGCATTGGCTGGAGGGAGAGAGAGCTACGAGCAGGACCAGGACCAGGACCAGGACCAGTGGAGCCAGAGAGTGGGAGAGTGTAGAGACCAGGCAGGAGGTTCAAACTTCTCACACGTTTCTCTGCAGGTCAGTGGATGAACTTAATCCCATGCATCGGTTTCCATGCCATTTATAATAACATGTATTATAATAATTACATTTATAATAATAATAATAATAACATTTATTATAATAAACCCAGATAATATCAGTTGAATCAACCGGGTTAACTGCCCCGAATCTTCCTTTATTATAAGAGGGATATAGTTCACTGTAAGCGGCTCCGTGGATGAAGTCATCACAACATTTAACGTTTAGTTTGTTGCTGCACTGCGCGTCTGTCTTCTGCTCAACACAGGATGTTTTTTCTCCTCCGGTTGTTGTTGTTGTTTGGTTCTTTCATCGATGTTTTTGTTATTATGATTTGGTGACGTTGGTCAGTCGTTCTGCGGCAGCGAGCGGTGCGGATCCCGTGCACGCGCCTTCCTGGCTTGAAAACAAACGGGGGACGAGCACGAGCACGAGGAGGTGTTTTGACTGTAACAGCTGCGACCCCCAAGCCCAGCACCACACACTGGGCTGCTTCTCCACAACTACAACTTGGGACTGGGCTGCTTCTCCACAACTACAACTTGGGACTGGGCTGCTTCTCCACAACTACAACCTGGGACTGGGCTGCTTCTCCACAACTACAACTTGGGACTGGGCTGCTTCTAGAACTAGAAGTAGAACTCCAACTTGGCCTGGACTGGACTAGACTAGACAAGACTAGTCTGGCTCTGAATGGACCTGTTATAGACTGGACTAGACTGGTTCTAGTCTGGCTCTGGACCCGACTGGTTCTCGACTGGACTAGAGTGGGCTGGTTCTAGACTGGTCCTACACTGGACTTGACTAGTTCTAGACTGGTTCTAGACTGGACTGGACTGGTTCTAGACTGGTCCTAGACTGGACTAGACTAGAGTAGACCGGGCTGGTTCTAGACTGGTTCTGACCTTGACTGGGCTGGACTAGTTCTAGAACTAGAACTCGAACATTGACTGGACTAGACTAGACTAGTCTGGCTCTGGATTGGTTCTAGACTGGGCTGGTTCTAGACTGGACTTTCCTGGTTCTAGACTGGTTCTGGACTGGACTGAACTTAACTCATTCTTGACTAGACTAGACCAGACTAGACTAGTCTGGCTCTGGAATGGGCTGGTTCTAGACTGGACTAGACTGGGCTCGTTCTAGACTGGTTCTGATCTTGACCGGACTGGTTCTAGAACTTGAACTTGGACTGGACTACACCAGACTAGACTAGTCTGGCTCTGGACTGGACCGGTTCTAGATTGGACTAGACTGGGCTGGTTATAGACTGGACTAGACTGGGCTGGTTATAGACTGGTTCGAGACTGGGCTGGAACCAAAACTACAACTAGAACTTGGACTGGACTAAAACTGGACTAGACTAGACTAGTCTGGCTCTGGACTGGATTAAACTGGACTGGGCTGGTTCTAGACTGAACTTGACTGGACTGGTTCTCAACTGAACTGGACTAGACCAGCCTAGTCTGGCTCTGGACTGGTTCTAGACTGCACTGGTTCTATACTGGTTCTAGACTGGATTTGACTTGTAGACTGGTTGTAGACTGGACTGGACTCCACTGGTTCTAGACTGGACTAGACTAGACTAGACTAGTCTGGCTCTCGACTGGACTGGTTCTAGACTGGACTAGACTGGGCTGGTTCTAGACTGGTTCTGAACTTGGCTGAGCTGGACTGGGCTGGTTCTAGAACTAGAACTTCGAGTGGACTAGAACTGGACTGGAATGGTTCTAGACTGGACTGGTTCTAGACTGGTTCTGAACTTGACTGGACTGGTTCTAGAACTAGAACAAAGACTGGACTAGAACTGAACTCGACTCTGGTTCTGGACTCTTCTAGACTGGACTAGACTGAGCTGGTTCAACAACGTCGAGTGCGCGCCTGGGGACCGGGAGCGAGCGTGGGAGGATGAGCGCGGTGTAGATTAAAGACAGAGAGAGAGAGACACAGAGAGAGAGAGAGACAGACACAGAGAGAGAGAGACAGAGAGAGAGAGAGACAGACACAGAGAGAGAGAGAGAAAAGCGGTAAAGCGAGCGATCAAACAAGAGAGATCGTGTCGTCACGTCACGTTCGGTCGCCGCGCGCCTCTCGTCTAGAGCCGAAGTAGAGGAGTGAGCGCGCCCGCGCCCCGCATCTCCCCGAAGCGACATGCGCGGCGCGGCGGCCCCCTGCCTGCTGGCGGCCTCCTGCCTGCTGGCGGCCGGCCTGGCCTGGCTCTTTGGCGGCCGGCTCTCACCGCTGCTCCGCTCCTGTGTTCCACAGCGGCTGCTCGACCTAGCTCCACTCCCCGCCGCCGACCCAGAGTTCCCGATGCCCGAGCCGGGAGCCCCGCGTCACACCCCGCAAGGCGTCCCCTACGCCGACCTCAAGCACGTCGTCAACGCCGATGGGCTGCACCTGTTCTGCCGCGAATGGGAACCCACCGGCCCGCCAAGGTCAGTGGGGGGAACCGAACCGAGTCTTTGAATTCAATTTGGCAAACATAAGGCCTTTTAAATGTCCGAAAGAGTCTTCAATTTGGTGTTAATTTCAACATAGATTTGTTGGTCTGATTGTCAACTCCCTGCTAGCTGTCCAGGGCGTGGTCAGGTGAGGTTAGTGTGGTTCTTCAAGGCCCCAAAATGCTGCTTTCTCAACTGCCACCTTCTGCCTGCTCGTTCCGCTTCCTCTTTTTACCCCCTCGCCGGCCTCAGTCTGAAAAGGAACAAAGTCAGACTGGCTGAACATCGAAACTTGCAAACACGGTATACACTGTCACACTCACATGCTCACAACATGCGCACACGCAAAAGATTGGCTGCATGTCATGACATGTCATGTGTAATGTTTTCGGGGCCTCAGGTCCAATAAGTGTGCTGAACACACACACACACAGCAGGACACATTAACTGTCAGTATACTGCTTTATAAACCGCTGGTTTATTGCAACTTCAGATGTGTGTGTGAGACCTGTTTGCTTTATAATTTAGTTTTTCATTTTTTGTGGGTGGTTGAATTTTCCTCCTTTGCAGGTATGACTGTGTGTTATTTAACAATTGCATTAGCGGGTGGGACTGAGCTTGTGTTAAACATTTGAACCCTAAATGGCTTAAAACACAAAGTCCATTGTTCTACAAGGTGACAACGGGCAGAAGGAGGGGCCAACGCATTGAAGCTGTAAATAACCGTCTCTCTGACTGTCTGTCTATCCCTCTCTCTGGACGTATTGTATCTTGTACTATTTAAATGTTTGGATATAAATATATTGTGCAGCCTTAGGGACAGCAACACAAACAGCCAACTTCAATAAAATGTCTTA
The DNA here is from genome assembly GCF_960531495.2 of Zeus faber. Taxonomy (NCBI): domain Eukaryota; kingdom Metazoa; phylum Chordata; class Actinopteri; order Zeiformes; family Zeidae; genus Zeus; species Zeus faber. The sequence goes on along the minus strand of NC_137194.1, from coordinate 226,410 downwards.
CCAGGCAACATAAAATTGGGGCATAAAACAACTGAATTTGCTGAGCAGCACAGTTTTTTACACTTCCAGCCTTAGTTCTTGGAAAAGCTCTGTATTCCTCTGTGTTGTGATCATTTCCTCAAAGCCAGGTGACTGACGTTTCATACAGAGTCAAGAAAGTTTTAAATATACTTGACTTTTAATGTTGGAGTTTCAAGCGTGGAATAAATGCCTAGAGAGCCCTCTACCATGCCAGAATTCTTAGCGCATTTAAGCAATGAAAAGATTCATGATTGAAGAGGTTTAGTTGTCACATACATATACATACGTTCATACATATATGCAGTGAAATGTCTTTGCAACGAACCCGGAGATTATGCACAATAGTAACTAAACGGAACATAATAGCTAACCTATCTCACCTATAGAAAGAGTCAGCCTTGCACCTGCTCAGCTGCTGGATTAAAAAAAATTAAAAATAAGAGCACACAGCACGCCGCATGTGTGTCAGAGATAGAGAGCGATGGAGTGCAAATTGTCGGTGTAAACATTTAGAAGTCTCGAGGTATTAAAATTGACAGAGACGGCGCTATCTGCTTCCGTGAATTCAGCCATCTGGTTATTTTTGTATTCATGCATGGATGGATGGTACAGATTGTACCTGCGGAATGTTTCACACAACCTTCCTTTGGACGTATCCATCCTGAATAACTTAAATTACTTGATTACTTTAACCCGAAGCACATGGCATGGAGTTGAACAAATTGGAGGTGCGCTCCCTTGCGCAAATAGCTGTGTGGCACTGTCACGAGTGCCGCAATGATGTCATTTATGTTGTGTGCACTAGACGGCTACGGCTGTGGCCACTATAAACCAGGCTTAATACGGTTAAAAAAAAAAAAAAGTGTTGGGTTGCATGCGTCGCACTGGTGCTCCTAAAATAAAAGCACCAGTGGAAAAAGTTAGTCTGGAGTAGGGCTGGGCGGTATCGCCAAAATGTTTTATCACAGTATAATTTCAAGCACCGCCAGTCACGGTATATACAGCATATTATGGTATATTCGTTTTTCTTTTAAATTTTTATATAAATGCTTGTAACTTTTTGCCATCCGCCGTGATTTTTGAAAAAAAATAAAAAATTCAACATGAATGTTTCAGTTAAACTAGAGGACTAGCGAGATAGCATTAGCTTTGTAATCGGTTTCCTATATTCCCTATGGGCTGGATGGCTTGAAGGGCTAACAGAGCTAGCAGTGCAGCAACTTTGCTTCACCACAAAGCCGCACTTTGCCCCGCACACGGCCCTGCACATAGCCCCCCAACACGGAGACAGCATGTCCCGTTTTCCCGCAGCATATTGTGATCGAGTGAGCTGTGGCAGGGCTATGTGGGCGCTGCAGCGGTGTGTGTGTGTGTCTCGCTGTCGGAGAGAAGAGAGAAATCGCAGCTCCCTCCGGTATATAGATAGTGTGGAAAATTAGTATTGAACCCGTTTCAAATACTCAGAATTGATAATTATAGACAAATCGATATTAACACGAACCCCACTTTAGATGTATGAAGGCTCTACCTTGTTAGCACAGTATAGTCAAAATCCATACCGTAGGGCAAATTCATACCGCTGTTATATTTATACCATCCACCTCTAGTCTGGAGCCCTGATTACTTGTTTTCCCCATTATAGCCACAAACGCCCATCTCCACCATGTTCACTCATCCTCTCCTGCTCTGAGACACCCCCCACCCCCCACCATGCCGCTGTGATAAAAATCCATTATCACCACCTCCATCATAATTATCTGGAGTTCCACTCTGATATGAGTAACTGTGGTAATGGCCGACTGCTTCAAGGGCCTGGTCGACTCACGGTGGACTCATGGCGATGCAAACGCTGGTTTCATCTCTGCTTCTGTGGACAAAAAGTTCAGATGTGAACCCTGAGCAAGGCACCAGGTGATTGTCTCTCACTCTCCAGGCGCTGGTCGCAGTTTTGGAGCATTATAATGCTTAATTCATTTTTAAAGAAAAACCTGGTAAAATAATAAAAACGGCAAGAAAGACTCAAATGTGAAACTTTTTGAGCTGCTGTGTCCCGTTGGAGAAATATGGGTCAGGTCAAAGGTCAGACAGGGGTCAGGGCGGAGCACAACGCTGCAGTGCCTGTTAAATGGAAACGCTAAGTGGGTGAAAGGTGATCGACCCGTGGTTTGGTAGAGCTGCCAGTACTTCATCTAAACAAACACACACACACACACACACACACACACAGCTTTCTGAATATATGTGATTAGATCCTCTCGAGCTGGAATCACAGGTCAGATCTGTGTATTTACGCACGCTGACACAAATACATAGTCATGAATGTTATAGCATATGATAAATGACACACGGACTGGGTACGTCTAAGTGGGTCAAGCTAGTTTTGATGCTTAGCTGATGATGTCCGGGTGTGATTTGCCTTCTCAAATGAGGCCATCTCCGACTGTCTTTTTGTTTTTTTCAGACTTAATTTCCCTCTTCAACTCCTCTCGACTAACATACGGAGTTATCTAGCAGATAACTCCGTATGTTAGTCTACGACAGTGGTGGTGATATACAAAATACTGTCTAGAGCAGTATTTGTCCCTGTTTTGGTTGAATTTTAGAGTAGAGTGGTGGTATTTGCTGAATCCATGGAAACGGCTACTATAAACCTGGAATTTGACATGTTTTTGGAGTTTTTTTTTTTTTTTTTTAGTGATAATATTGCTTAGAAAACAGATAACGAAATAACCATCAATTCTTTATTCAAAACATGATTGAGTAAAGGTTCCCTTTTGAGGGATTTTGCCATTTTTACTTAACTGAAATTACTGTTGCAACAGCCAAATCAAAGTTATCGTACACACAAGGTACATTAAGGTACATATCCCGAGGGCAGCTCTTCAAATCAAACAGAACCATAGGTCTCTCTCTCCTACATACTCACAAACTTCTCAAGACTATCACAAAGCAGTCAGTAATTACAATCTATTTTGATCTCTTTCTCTCTCTCTCTCACACACACACACATTTCATGCACACAGTAGTACGTCATGCTGACCCTGTTGTAAATTTTAAGTACCTATAAACCTATTAATCGGATTAACATACCACAGTGTGCACACATTCGTGTGTGTGTGGACTGATAGTATCTAATACCGGGCTAAAATATCAGTGTCAGAATATAACCACTACAAAAATATATATCAAGGTTCTTAGTTAATTCTGTAAGAAGATGTAATGTGGTACAAATGTGCAGATATTGATAGTAAGTGTAAAATTGCCCATGACTAATTAAACTTATCTTCATAGCCACAAATTGTGAATGGTTGTGATTATGTCGTGATTATTTTATTTTTCAAGCTTTCCAAACACATGAATCTCAATGGTGGTAGCCTACACACAACCATTCAGCCATGACATGGTTGGTGTTCTTCTACGCCTTCCTCTGTGTTGTCTACGGTGGTGTGAGCTGTTTATGGTTCTGACTGCAGACGCCACCAAAAGCAGCTCACCCTCTTTCACTATTATTGCACATCTCATTAGTTCACCAACATTTTGCTGCGCTAGTACTATTCTCAGTTTTCAAGCCACACAGGCATGAAATATATAAAAACAATACAATGTCCAACCCAATGTTCTGCTCTTCTTGTCGCCATGAGTTTTTAATCTTTGCAATTTTGTATGTTAATTTTGGAAAATAAATTATAGGTTAACTTTGTCATTTCACTACCAAGTCGATTGCGGAAATGTGAAGGAGGAAATTACGTGGTGGAAATACATAGGGAGCCCAAAGCAAGCCCCAATTACAGCTCACAGTGCTGCATCGCCCACAATAAATTGGCCTTAGGTAGATGTTTGTTTTATAAACACTCTACACATACGTAAGTACACGTAAGTGCATGATGGCGAACGTCACAAAGACTATTGTGGGCGTCGCAGGACCTGGCTTAAGGGATGTGGACCGGGACCTATTCGACCAGCCAATAACTTTTAAAGTTCGCTGCATAATATGTTGATTGAGGAGGAGTTGGGCCTGCTGCCAGGCAATTTCAGTGGAGAGGAAGTTCCAGACAGCACTGACCCTTTCCCTGAACTTGGTTTTCTAGACATTTAAACATGGTTAATAATTGTGTCGACATATACACAGTCCCAGGTAAAACCTTGTACAAGTGCTGTGTAAAGACACTCAACAACAAATTAGAAGAAGAATCTTTACTGATCACACGACACGCCACATGACAACACATGCACATGCTTTTCGGATGGTGGCCGGTGAAATGTTGCCTCTGCATTTGACCCATCCTGGCTTGTCCTTCCTCCGGGGGGGCAGCCAGAAGCAGTGGGTAGCTTTCGACGCATGCCCGGGGACCTGGTTCCAAATGTCCATCGCTGGTCAGACGATGATGTGTGCATGTTTTTGGTGGGGGTCCTTACTGATGTTAGATGGAGGAAACCCCATGTGAGCACGAGGAGAACATGCAAACTCCACACAGAAAGGACCCTAATTGGGAGATAACCCGCCAGAGCACGGTGCCAACAGCGCCCCAGGCGGGAATCGAACCCAGGACCTTCTTGCTTTGTGTTGTGGAGGGTTCTCTATAAGTGGCGATATGGAACGATCACTGTAAATGCTTTTATTTGTTTAATCACTCCAACAGTAATGCCCTTCCTGTGTTTTTAGAGACTTATTTTTTTATTATTCCCACTTGAACCACTATTTAAAGTTTGAAGTATTTTATCTGAACAATTTTCTGAAACAACCTTTGTCTATGTTAGAGAATAATTGTCAAAGAGGTTGTTCCGTTGTTTGTTGCTCTGGTCAGAGGCAGAGTGTGGCTGGATTTGGCCGTCTCCTGAGCTCAGCAAAACCTTTTGGGAGACGACAGTCTCAAGTTCCCATGAGGGGTGGATACAGGAGTGGAGGGAGGGAGGAGTGTGTGTGAAGTCTACATCCTTTGTGATGTAGACTTCACAAAGGATTTAACATGGACTTTACAAATAGAGACTCTGGTGAGGAAGGCGAGGCAGCGTCTATACCACCTCAGGCAGCTGAAGAACTGGAACTACCCTCCCCTCCCCGCAGGACTTATACACCAGGAGGTGTAGTAGCAGAGCCCGCAGGATCATGAAGGATACTCACCACCACAACAACGGACTGTTCCAGCTGCTGCGGTCAGGCAAGCGCCTCCGCAGTCACACAGCGAGAACAGAGAGACAGACGGAATTTCTTCCTGCAAACCATAAGAACTGTCAATGCTGACCTCACCAGGGGTCCTCATTGAGCCTCACTTGACATTTTACTGCATATATGTATGAACGTATGTATATGTATGTGACGAATAAACCTCTTGAATCTTGAAGTAATGAGTGACGGGGGAGAGAGAAAATTAAAGGAGGGGGTATTTACAAGACAAAGAGAGAAAGTGGAGGGAGGGTTGAGAAAAAGGTGTGACTGGTAGCTAAAGTTGACAGACGAAATACAAAAAACAGAGCGACAAGGGAAGGAAAATTACGGAGCAACGGCAAGCTTGTGAGACAAGGATGTACAGTTGGAGAAGGAGGTTCAAGGCACATAGAGAGATAAATAGAGAGAGTGCAACTGGGGAGAGAGATGGGCTGATTGATTGCACAGAATTTTGAACGATGGAGAGATGAGAAAAGTAAAGCTCCCATTCACCCCTCTCTCTCTGCCAACAAGTGCAGAGAAAGCTTGTGGCGCCGGTTTTATAAAAAGGAACGATAGTGAGAGAGCGAGCGAGCTGCATGAGAAGAGAATGATTCACTAATTAGGTTTGATGAACAGTTCCACTCAGTGTTCTTTCTTTTTATACTTGTATTCACCCCTCCCCCCTCGCACACCCCCTCGGGCGCTGAATACATTCAGGCTAATTGTCGGCTGCTGTTGATTGAAACCACGCCTGCCTTTCCGTCTGTTTTCCTGGAGAAAACGGGGAAGAATACTGGAGACTAGAGTGTTGGCTCTCCCTTTCCACCCCCCTTCTCTCTTTCTCTCCCTCTTCTTAAGAGCAGGGAAATCAAAAACTGAAAATTAAAATTCAGGAGGAGGAGGTTTAAACATACAGGACAGTGAACTCAGTTCTCTAGTTTATGGTTTCTCGAAAAAAAGAGTAATAATCACATCTAAATATATGGTTATTGAGATCTACCTGCTTAACCTACTTTCTCGGTTGTGTACCTAAGGCTTTTGCCACTTGAGAATTAGAATATCATCCAGCATCACAGGGCCATAGTTATCTGCACTACGCAGTGGACCTCAACACTGCTCTGTTGTAAGTGGACCCAACTAACTACTAACCGACTAAATTCTGCAAAAGTAGTGAGATTGTCGACCATGTTGTGAAGCCCACTGCAGGGGGTGTCTAGAACAAACAAGTGGCATTCTTTGTGTGAAAGAATGTCCTTCAAAGGAAGAGCTGAAAGTACAATCAACACTGGATTAGCTTTTACAGGATGGAGCGCTCTGAAAGGACTCGAGTCGGATTCTGACTTGATAGCATTAGTTAGCGCCTTATAATAGACTGATGCCCCCTCTCAAGGTCAAATCACACAAACGCAAACAACTAATAACTAGAATTTCAGGGCCAATTTTAATTCTTGCTTTCATGTGTTTTTTTTTTTTGTTTATTTTATTTTTCAGGTTTTTCAATAGGTTTTGCAAGAAAGGCAATACAGACAAACTGACACGTGCCAGGCAGTATAGATCGGAACCAGAATGGGTTTTATTTTGAAGAAACAGAAAGAAGAAGAAACAGTCTTTATTTATCACGCAACACACCACACGCTTGCACACACACACACACATGAACATGCTTTGATGGCGGCCGGTGAAATGAATTCTCTGCTTTTGACCCATCCTGGCTTGTCCTTCCTCCGGGGGCACAGCCAGGAGCAGGGGGCAGCATACGTGGACGCGCCCGGGGACCAGGTGATAAATGTCCATTGCTGGTCAGTCAATGATGGGTGCATGTTTTTGGTGGGGGTCCTTACTGACGTGAGGTGGAGGAAACCCCATGTGAGCACGGGGAGAACATGCAAACTCCACACAGAAAGGCTCCTGTTTGGGAGATAACCGCCGGAGCACGGTGCCAACAGCGCCCCAGGCGGTACATTTACATATATATAAGGACATGATTAAGGGGGCATGGCTGGTGTGTGTATATAGTGTTATTTCACTTTAAGGGGGCATGGCTGGTGTGTATATAGTGTTATTTCACCTTAAGGGGGCATGACGATTGCAAAAGTTTGTGTATTGAATACTGACCGACTGCGGGAACGAGGTTGAGAACAGTGAGATGTATGAAGTGTATTTAGTATATATAGTCTGTATATATAGTGTTGTTTCATGGTAAGTGGGTGTGACGATTGTGAACGCTGGTGTAGTGAATACTGACAGACTGCGGGGAACGGAGATGAGATGTATGAAGTGTATATAGTATCTATTGTGTATACAGTTTATAAAGTATTTATAGTGTATGCAGTGTATATAGTATTTATAGTATATACACTGTATATAGTATGTAAAGGGTGATGAGATGCTTGGTATTGTACAATACAGACTGGTCCTAAGTCTGAACGCTCGTTAAACAGGTAAGTTAAGGTGTGTGTGTGTGGTGTGGTGTGGTGTGTGTGTGTAACTTGGTGTTCAGTGAGGAATACTTGTATATTCAGGTAGATAATGTAAACTCAGGTTTGTCTTGTTTGTCTTATTTGTTATTTTAATATTTCATGATCTGCCAGGTCTTCCAGGTCTTTGTATTGCTTCCCCAAATAGTTCTCAGAAAAGAAAAAAATTCTATGTTCTCTTCTCCAGAGTGTTTCTTAATTTGGGTCTTTGTGTTTTTAGCCTTTTTTCCCAAAATTCTTTAGTTCTGCTTTTGCTTTTATATAATGTATTTTATTCCTTATGTAAAGTACTTGTGTTGTGAAGATTTGACTTGACTTGTTTTTTTTTTCATTTTTTTTTTTCCCTTTGCCTTCTCTTCCCTCTCTCCTCCTCCAGGGCCTTAGTGTATATAGCTCATGGACTTGCAGAGCACAGTGGACCCTACGAGGAGATCGCAGGGAGACTGAAGCAGCAGTCCATGGTGGTGTTCGCTCACGACCATGGTACACACTCTCACATTGATGCAGACTATACACACAAATATGAATGTACACACAGGGTGGCTCACACATCAACACAGCTCATGATGCAACAATAAGCTCTAAGCTCCTTGTTGGAAATTAATTAGGCAGTGGAATTGTTCTGCTGTGCATCTGCGTTTGTGTGTGTTGTTATTTCTATGTCTGAAAACAGCATTGTTTTTTCATGTGTTTGTGTGTGTGTGTGTCTCTTCCTGTATATGTGTGTGTGTGTCAGTCCACCTCCTGTGCTAAGGCAGAGAAACCTGTTTGGAACAATGCGGAGGGAAACACCCTGCAGGTTCCATTGTTGGTCTGGTGTGAGCGGAACACCACCTGCTTCTAGGTTTCATTGAAAGGTGTTGACACTGTGCTGAACCTGTGCCATGTTTAAAGTCAAGACGCTGGCTATCGGGGAGGATCCCACGATTCAAGAGGTTTATTCATCTCACACATATATATATATATATATATATATATATATATATATATATATATATATATATATATATATATATGCAGTGAAATGTCAATGCAACGCACCCGGTGATTACACACAATATGTTGTAGACTGAACACAGTAGCTACCTAAGAATTTCTACTTGACCAACTAACTGATTCCTAAAACGTAATGCAGTAAGTCGAATGCAATAGAATAAAATAAAAATATATAGAATAAAATAAGAACTCAAGGGTAATGCAGGGTGGGGGTACAGAATAGATAAAGGGAATAGGCTTATGTGTATAGGATAGACTTATGTATATGGGATAGGCTATTTATGTATTTACAGATATGTGCATCAAAGTGGCATGTGAATAAATTGAAGTAGTGTTTGTGAGATATACAGCACAGTATACAACAGTACGGCGCAGAAATACATAATTAATCCAGTCATTGTGCCCCTGCATGAACAACACAGGCCTCATTTCATCTTCATGGACAACAATGCTCCAGCTCATGGAGGTGGCATCATTAGGGAACGGCTGCTGGAGACTGGGGTACCGCAAATGGAGTGGACTGCACTTTCTCCAGACCTGAATCCCATAGAAAACCTATGGGATCAGCTGAGTGGCCGTGTAAAGGCTCGTAACGCTGTACCCCAGAACCTCAATGACCTGAGGGCCCCCTTCAAGAAGAGTGGGGGGCCAGGCCTCAGCAGACAATAAGTTGACTTGTGAACAGCATGAGACGTCGTTGTCAAGCTGTAATTGATGCTCGAGGGCACATGACAAGTTATTGAGACATTGACATTTGTTGTTGTGGTAAACCCACCACTGTTGTTGGCTTTTGTTTCAATACACTGTTTGAGATGAGGAAATCACCATTGAATCTTTTACTTAAATGCCCTACTTTCATGATATATCACTGTCGCGTGAACTTTTTACATTTTCCATAAATTTCACCCGAGGTGTGTGTGTGTGTGTGTGTGTGTGTGTGTGTGTGTGTGTGTGTGTGTGTGTGTGTGTGTGTGTGTGTGTGTGTGTGTGTGTGTGTGTGTGTGTGTGTGTGTGTGTGTGTGTGTGTGTGTGTGTGTGTGAGGCAATGTCTGCGGCAATGTCTGCAACCCACAGAAGTTGCTCAGGTAGTGCAGCTCATCCAGGATGGCACATCAATGCACACTGTGGCAAGAAGGTTTGCTGTGTCTCCCAGCACAGTGTCAAGAGCATGGAGGAGATACCAGGAGACAGGCCAGTACACCAGGAGACATGGAGGGGGCCGTTGGAGGACAACCCAGCAGCAGGACCGCTATTTGCTCCTTTGTGCAAGGAGGAGCAGGAGGAACACTGCCAGAGCCCTACAAAATGACCTCCAGCAGGCCACTAATGTGCCATGTTTCTGCTCAGAAACAGACTGCATCAGGGTGGTATGAAGGCCGGACGTCCATAAGTTGGGCCTGTGCTCACAGCCCAACACCGTGCAACCCTATTGGCATTTGCCAGAGAACACCAGGATTGGGAGATTCGCCATTGGCGCCCTGTGCTCTTCACGGATGAAAGCAGGTTCACACTGAGCACATGTGACAGACGTGACTGGAGATGTCTGGAGATGCCGTGGTGAACGTTCTGCTGCCTGCAACATCCTCCAGCATGACCGGTTTGGCGGTAGGTCAGGGATGGTCTGGGGAGGCATATCCTTGGGAGGCCACACAGACCTCCATGTGCTAGCCAGAGGTACCCTGACTGCCATTAGGTACCGATCTGAGATCCTCAGACCCATTGTCAGACCATATGCTGGTGCAGTGGGCCCTAGGTTCCTTCTGATGCATGCCAATGCTCGGCCTCATGTGGCTGGAGTGTCAGCGGTTCCTGCATGACGAAGGCATTGATGCTATGGGCTGGCCTGCCCGTTCCCCAGACCTGAATCCAATCGAGCACCTCTGGGACATTATGTCTCGTTCCATCCAGCGACGCCACGTCGCACCACAGACTGTCCAGGAGTTGAGTGATGCCATGATCCAGGTTTGGGAGGAGATCCCTCAGGAGAACATCTGTCGTCTCATCAGGAGCATGCCCTGACATTTTAGGGAGTGCATATAGGCATGTGGAGGCCACACACACTATTGAGCCTCATTTTGAATTGTCTTGAGGAATTTCCACAGAAGGTGGATCAGCCTGTGATCTGATTTTTCCACTTTTATTTTGAGTATGATTCTGAATCCAGACCTCCATGGGTTAATGATTTTGATTTCCATTGCTCATTCTTTGTTATTTTGTTCTCAACATGTAATGTGTTGTTTAAGTGTTGCTTTTATTTTTTTTAGCAATGTATATACACTATATATAATAATAATAACTGGGATTTATATAGCGCCTTTCACAAACCCAAGGATGCTTTACAAAGGAAAAAAAAACAAAGAACAAGACAGGGTAGATAATCATAATAAATAAAGAACAAAAAAAAAAACAAAGGGTCCGGGGCAGTAGGCTTGTAGGCGTTGTACGGGTAGGTTTTGAGCAGGTTTTTGAAGGTGGCATGATGGAGCATTTTGAATGTCAATGGGGAGAGAGTCCAGAGGGTGGGGGCTGCCACACTGAAGGCTCTGTCCCCAAAGGTTTGTAGCCTAGTGCGGGGGGTGGAAAGCAGACCCGTGACCGAGGACCGCAGCTTCCGGCACAGGGCGTATGGGTGGAGGAGGTCGGTTAGGTACTGCGGGGCAATATATACTATATACACATCTCATTTCATCACCGTCCTCAGTCTCGTTCACGCAGTCTGTCAGTATTCACTACGCTAGTGTTTGCAATCGCCACGCCCCCTTACCGTGAAATAACACTATATATAAAGAAGATGATACTGTATATATACGAAATACACTATATACGTATACTATATAAACTCTACAGTATATACTATATATACTATATACACTATATATACCAACCACGGCCCTTACCGTGAAATAACACAGGCCCTCGCTTATCGACCAATTTGCTTAACGACCTGGTTGTAGGAACGGAACTCAGTTAAGTGAGGAGGACCTAACATGATGGAGCCTATACACTTCTATCAACTAAATGAAAACTGTGTGTGTGTGTGTGTGTGTGTGTGTGTGTGTGTGTGTGTGTGTGTGTGTGTGTGTGTGTGTGTGTGTGTGTGTGTGTGTGTGTGTGTGTGTGTGTGTGTGTGTGTGTGTGTGTGTGTGTGTGGCACAGAACGAGAGGTTATTGATCGCTTGCTGGTATCGCTGCAATGACTGCATGTCGTCACACCTCTTTGTTTACTGTTCGTTTTTCATGCTACATTGATGTAAGTCGGCCGCGTGCAGAACACTGATTAGCACCAAGTTAGCAGAGAACACTAGCATAGCAAACAGACACACAGCTGTGTGTGTGGGAATGAATGAATGAATGAAAGCGAGCGAGCGAGAGAGAGAGAGAGACAGATGGAAAATGTCAGAGGGAAATTGATGGATGAACACATGATTTTTGAGAGCCCACTGGTGTTTTGGTTTCTGGGTTGCAACCGAGTGCTCCTGGAAAGTGAGCGCGCATGCGCACAGACACACACACACACACACACACACACACACACACCCACAATGATGGCACACACACTTGAACACACAGAGACCCTAGTAAAAGAGGAGCTGTCATTCAAAACACCAACATGAACACACAGACACAAAGCTGCTCCTGAAACATGTATTATAACGCTTAATGAGGAGTCATAACACACACCCTCACAAAAATACACAACATGCTGCTACTGCAGTGTGTATTATAGGAAGGGGCTGAGTGAGCATTGTGTGTATATTACTATGTGTAGACATATATCAACACATACTGTACATACAGGCACACAAATGCACCAGCACACACATACAGAAATGAAGACAAAAGACACACACGCATGTGGCAGTGTCTGTCCCTTGACAGTAATGAAGATAAAAGAGGCCAGTCATGTTTGCTCCCCAATCTGCCATTCATACTTCTCTTTATATATCGGTCTCTCTCTCCTTCCCTCTCTCTGAATTCACATCACTGAACCTCATTAACACGAAATTCTATATATTAAGAAGAAGAATCTTCATTTGTCACACGCCACTACAACACACGCATGCACACATGCTTTTGGGTGGTGGCCGGTGAAATGGGTTCTCTGCATTTAACCCAGTCCTTCTCAAATAGTGGGGTGCGCCCCCCTGGGGGGGCTCGTAGACCTCGGGTTTTTTGCACCGAAGAAGAGCACAAAGCACAGAGCAGGAGATATGAAGTGCAGATAACAAACCCTTAAGAGACACCATGGAAAAATATTTAACAGGGATGAAAAGAAAGGCAGAGCGAGACGGCGATAATGAGACAAACGTAGGTCTCCCGAAAGCTAAGACGAGGAAATATGACGAAGCGTATGTAGCGCTTGGCTTCACTGTGACTACGGTGGAAGACGAGGAAAGACCAATATGTTTACTGTGTCTAAAAATGTTGGCAGCGGACAGCATGAAGCGAAATAAATTTAGGGGTCACTTAAAGACATTACACCCCAATCACGCTGATAAGCCACATAAGTTTTTTTAGCTAAAACGTGCCGAATATTGCCAACAATCGTCCCGCTTTGTGAATGCTACTTCAGTAAACCAGTGAGCACTGTTAGCATCATGTAAGGTGGCGTACCAAATTGCTCAGTGCAAAAAACCCCACTCCATAGTAGAGGACACTGACACTGTCGCCAGACGTATAAATGACATTGCTAACGATCTTAAAGAACAGCTGGTAGATAATCTCAAAGACAAACATTTTGCCTTACAGTTTGATGGAAGCAACTGACAGCAACAGAGTCTGTTTATCGCTTATGTACGTGTTGACATGACAAACTCCCTGTGTGAGGATCTACTTTTTTGTAAATATGTCAGAGATAGAGCCACAGCTAAAGAGCTATTGAAAATGCTGGACTGCTTCCTGACTGAAATGGGCTAAAGTGGGAAAACTGCATTGGTGTTTGCAGTGATGGTGCACAGACCATGGCAGGGATGAGAAAAAGACTTGGGGCACTCATCAAGAAGGCCTCACCTAATGCTGAGTGGATACACTGTGTTATACACAGTGAAGCACTGGCATCAAGGCACCTTTCCTCTGAATTAAGTGAGGTTATGACTGATATTGTAGGTGTAGTCAATTTTATAAAGACCAGACCACTAAAAACAAGTCTTCTCTGCTATCTGTGAGGATGCTGGCCTACAGAGTGATTGTTGGGAATGCTCCCACCTACTTAAATGCTCTTGTAAGAGCGCATGTTGCCCCCCGGGTGCTGTGCTCGTCAAATGAGCGTCGCCTGGCTCTGCCGGCCATACAGCCACGGCAATCCAGGTTATTCTCATTTGTAGTTCCACGTTGGTGGAACGAGCTGCCAAAAATGACCAGAGCAGGGACCTCCTTCTCTGTCTTTAAGAAGCACTTGAAGACCCAGCTCTTCAGTGAGTACCTCCTCTCCTAACCTACAATTACTTAGCACTACCTAGCAGTATTTATTGTTACACTAATGTCTCTGTCGCAATGTAGCTTGAATGTTATTCTCTCTTGTAAGTCGCTTTGGATAAAAGCGTCTGCTAAATGACTAAATGTAATGTAAATGAGATGAGAGCTGAACATCAAGCTGTGCTGTTTCACAGTGAAGCAAGGTGGCTGTCACGAGGGAAAGTCTTGTCCCGAGTTTTTGAGCTCAGAGAGCAGATAAGAATGTTTTTGGAGCAGGAGCACAAGTATGACCTCGCATAAAAAATTTAGTGATGAGCACTTCCTAGCAAAACTGGCCTACCTGAGTAACATATTTGGAAAGCTAAATGAACTAAATCTACAGCTTCAAGGGAAAGAAACACCTCCCTCAGGTCACAGACAAGATCAGCTCTTTCACTCAAAAGCTTGCAATGTGGAGCAGGTGACTTGAGGAGCATATTTCATCACTGATGGGATTCTTTAAAAGATACTTACCTGAAAACAGTTCCCAATATGACTGGGTGAGAGATCCTTTTAATGCACCAGCTCCAACTGGTTTCAGCTCTGCATAGGAGGACCAGTTCATTGATATGACGTCTGACTCCACATTGAGACTGAGGTTCACATCACAGACACTGAGTGAATTCTGGCTGAGTGTAGAGAGGCAGTATCCACTCTTAGGGCAGAGGGCCATGGGCATTCTTCTTCCTTTTGCAACATCTTATCTTTGTGAGACTGGCTTCTCTGCTGTTGCTGCACTGAAGACCAAGTACAGGTCCCAGCTAAACATTGAGCAGGAGCTGAGAGTTGCAGTATCATGCTTCAAACCCCTCTTCGAAAAGCTGTGCATGGCAAAACGTGCTCATTGTAGCCGTTAATCCTGACTTCCTCATTTTGATAAAAAAAATCAGCACAAATTGTTTCATTCATTTTTGTTTTATAGGTCAAAGTGTTTTATATATTGTGCTCCTGAGTTAATATTGCTGATCAATTTGAATTTATTACTATTTATTGATTATATTTAATTTTATTTTTCCGTATCAAATGCTCAAAAAATGTTTACAGTTTAAATAAGGATTGAACTTTATTTTTTTTTTAATTTCAGGCAAATTGATGCACTTTAAGTCTTTTCTGTTACAGACTAAAAAACAATGTTAATAAAGTTATTCTTTGTAAGTTGATCTATATTTCTTTCTCTTTTTGTTTTCTTTAATGTTAATAAGGATACAATGTTTTGCAGAGGTGTACTTATAACAATTTTATCGACAAATGATACTATTTACAGTCGCGGCGGAGAGTTATGGGGCGCAAAATGTTTACTTCTTCTTAGGGGGGGCGTAACAGAAAATAATTGAGAAGCTCTGATTTAACCCATCCTGGCACCCGAGGACCTGGTTCCATACGTCCATCGTGTGCATGTTTTTGGTGGGGGTCCTTACTGTTGTTTAATGGATAAAAGCCCCATGGGAGCACGGGGAGAACATGCAAACTCCACACAGAAAGGCCCTTAATTAGGAGATAGCACGGTGCCAACAGCGCCCCAGGCAGGAATCGAACCCAGGACCTACACTGCTGTGAGGCAGCAGTGTAATGCACTGTGCCACCGTGCCACATATAGGTATAACTAAAGCTTTCTCTTTAATTTCATTGAATACCTCTCTCTCCATCTCTCTCTCTCTCTTTTGCACAGTGGGCCACGGTCAGAGCGAGGGAGCGCGGATGTCCATTAAGGACTTCCAGATCTACATCAGGGACTCTCTGCTTCACATTGACCTGATGAAGGCTCGCTATCCCGGCCTGCCCGTCTTCATCTGCGGACACTCCATGGTGAGATACACTCTGGACGTTCCAACGCCATTTCAGAATGCATGCTGGGATATCTGCATTGGTCACCGTCCGATGTGCCCTCCCATGTTCTGAAGGGTTCTGAGTCAGAAGAACCAGTGCTGGAAAGAGAACTGGACTCAAGTAGAAGCACTGTTGCATTACTGAAACTTTATTCTACAACTACAATGAAAACTACTGGTATAAAAAAAGAAGTACGAAAGTAAAAATATTCCTCTCAAAAACGACTAGTATTTTAGTTACTTTTAAACCCTTGGTGTTTAATGCATTATCAATAAAAGCTTTCAATGGAAGGGGAGATCCATGTAGAAATTTTTTTTTTTACATCACATAACGTATATTCCTCTAATAATTTAATGTATGAAAGGATCCATCAACTAACGGATTTTGTTTTATAAGTAAACAAAAATTCAGTTAAAAACAAAACACAGATTCAAAATAAGCAGCATACATAAAATGTCTTGAAAAAGCCAGATGGAAATTGCATAAGACCGGCTGACAACAATTAAGAAAATTAATTGCAGATGTAAAGTTTGGATAAAATTCAAACTGTCCTCAGTAGCGATGATTTTATTTATTTTTTTAATTGTTTATTTATCTATTTTATTTTAAGCTGTGCTGTCAAAATGCATGGCATACAACACAGAGTATTTGTATGCTATTGCATCTCGGACAGAGTTAGTCTTCAAGTAGAGTTGAACTCCTCATCCTGCAATGCAACTCTTTATTAATTCTTAAATCATGAGCAATGGCAATAACTCTGTCCTGTGGACGGTCTGTGGCATGACAAGCGCACCGTTTTTGGTTATACAGAACCACCACCAATCCCCCTATTTGGAGAACTATTTATCATGTTTAAGTCTATAAACAAGTGATCACTACTCCAAGAGGGGAAGATTCACCACAAGTGAGAAAATTAAACATGGAAACAAACAACATTTACGTTGTAAACAGGAAGCCAAGGGATCAAGGAGTTTGTGTCCCATTGGAACTAGGAGTTGACGCTGAATAAGAGGCTCTTTGGAGTCTTGGTATCTGAAGGCACACAGCTGTGTTCCACCCACAAGCTGGGAGCCATGAGCACTGTCTTCTTCGGGCCTCCGCATCAGATCATATTCTTAAACATTGGAATGTTCCCGAGTCGAGTAAAAAACACTTCCTTTTCTAGTCGGGAACAAAGAAAGGCGGCTTTCGTTAAGAATATCAGTGGCGCTCCTGATGACCGTTTCACATATTTCCATATCACTTGATGGATTTGACTTGGTATGAAAACACTCTGTTCTGTTGGGTGGAACGGTGAGATACTGCCTTCCCAGCTGTTGCCAAAACCAATCATGCAATCATTATCAACGCTGCCGGGTATCTTACGCTCCTACGATCCTGGTCCTCATGGATGAAGATATCTTACCCAGACAATCCCATTCACACTTAAAAAAAAAAAAAAAAAAAAGGAAAAAAGGTGCAGGTGCTCGGCCACCTCTGCCGCCACACACACACACACACACACACACACACACACACACAACATTTTACAAGTAGTAATTTCTTATAGATGATAATAATTACAAATTGTATTATTCCTAATTATTAATAAGAATGTGAGGGAGTGGTCTCATACAAATTAGTATTCATGAGCTGAGGATTAAGTGACAGGTTCAAGCTCGCTCGCGATCAAATTGAAAAGGTGCACGTAAAGAAAATTCAGGTCGCCTGATGGGCGTGGCTTCCCAAGTTGATGCTGTGATCTGATTAGCTGTATGTAGGAAAAGTAGAAATACCAGTTTCTACCTTTTAGACGATATCAGTTCGTTTTTCAAAGGGAAGAGACAGAACAAAATGCATGATGGCTGAAGTTATGAGTAATGAGAAAATATTGTTTTGTTTTTCAGTTGTTTATCAGTAACTGAGGCTGTAGATGTACATGTAGAAATGTGGTAATATCCGTATGTAAACCAGTTCCCCCGGCTAGACTGTACTGTTGTGTGTGGGTGTGGGTGTGGGTGTAAGAATGGCTCTCTTTGTCCCCATCCCAGCAGCACACCCTCATCTCTCTTTTGATCATTCACTTGCTGCTCTTCCCTTTTACAGCGTATGTCTCTCTGTCAGGAGACAAATAGTAAATGTGTGTCTGTGGTTTGTCACACACATACAGTATACACTACTCACAAAAAGTTAGGGATATTGAAATAAATATTGAAATTTCAGGATGAACCTAAAATGCACTATAATCTTTACAGGTGAACTTCATTTGACCTTCTCTAAACTTTTAAATGCACATGTCCAACTGTTCCATGTTTCCGTACTTTTTGTACAACTTGCTGTTCTCTTACAAGGAGCTGAACGGCAAAATTCACAACAGGTGTTTGATCCATGAATCGACCAATACATTTCCTTCAATGAGAATGGGTATTTAAACAGTCCTCTTCATCATGCTGTTCACATGTTGACATCATGTCACCAAGACGACACCTAACAACTGATCAACAGCACCTTGCCTTGCGAGGCTTCAAACAGGATGTTCTCAGAGGGAAGGGGCCAATGAGCTTAGAGTGTCATCAGCAGGTTGCAACAGAGTTAGACTGGAAGAGTCACCGAAAGGCATAGAAGTGGACGTCCTTTGGCCGCATCCTACACTGATGACCACTTCATTGTGAACAGTGCCCTGCGGAATCGGATGATGAATGCCACTCAACTCCATGTACATTTAAGGGAGGTGAGAGGCACCAAGTGTCACGTCAGACCATTCAAAACCCTTTCCATCATCGTGGTAGACCACCTGCAAGGGTACCTGACCACACCACCAGGCAAAGTCATCATCGTCTTGCAGGGGCCAGGCAGCGTTGATGCTGGACGAGGGACCAGGGGCCTCAGTGCTGTTCTCTGATGAAAGTTGATTCATGTTGAGCAGAAATGAAGGAGACCTCAAGGAGAGCGCTACGCATCAGCCACTGTTGTCACCAGACGAGCCTTTGGTGGTGGTGGTGTTACAGTGTGGGCAGGTGTGTCGAGTCAATACAGAACTGCCCTACACTTTGTGAATGGTACAGTGACAAGCCCATACTACCTGAATGACATCATTCATCCAGTCATTGTGCCCCTGCATGAACAACACAGGCCTCATTTCATCTTCATGGACGACAACGCTCCAGCTCATGGAGGTGGCATCATTAGGGAACGGCTGCTGGAGACTGGGGCACCTCAAATGGAGTGGCCTGCATTTTCTCCAGACCTGAATCCCATAGAAAACCTATGGGATCAGCTGAGTGGCCGTGTAGAGGCTCCTAACTGTGTACCCCAGAACCTCAATGACCTGAGGGCCCCCTTTAAGAAGAGTGGGGGGCCAGGCCTCAGCAGACAATAAGTTGACTTGTGAACATGAGACGTCGTTGTCAAGCTGTAATTGATGCTCGAGGGCACATGACAAGTTATTGAGACATTGACATTTTTTTGTTGTGGTAAACCCACCACTGTTGTTGGCTTTTGTTTCAATACACTGTTTGAGATGAGGAAATCACCATTGCATCTTCTACTTAAATGCCCTACTTTCATGATATAATATCACTGTAGCGTGAGCGTTTTACATTTTCCATAAATTTCACCCGAAAGTCAAATGTGTGTGTGTGTGTGTGTGTGTGTGTGTGTGTGTGTGTGTGTGTGTGTGTGTGTGTGTGTGTGTGTGTGTGTGTGTGTGTGTGTGTGTGTGTGTGTGTGTGTGTGTGTGTGTGTGTGTGTGTGTGTGTGTGTGTGCAGTATATACATGCATACTATATACACACACATATATAGTATATGTGTGTATATATACATATATTTGTGTGTGTATATATATACACACATATGTACATACACACACACACACCCGTGTGTGTGTATATATGTGTGTGTGTGTGTGTGTGTGTGTGTGTGTGTGTGTGTGTGTGTGTGTGTGTGTGTGTTAATTCAAATTTAGTCAGTGAAGTAACTTACAATCCTTTGTCTAAGGAATGTTCCCGGAATTCACCTGCTAACAAAACAGTCGCATCCAATCTCCAGCCACGTTAGCATTGTTGCTTAACAGCAAGAAGATCCAGGGTTGGAACCTAGCTTGTCTGGGGTTTGTTTGTTCGCCTGTGTTTATGTGGGTGACCCTCTGGCTCAGGTTTCCGCCCACATCAACAGACGTGTTGGGTATACACTCCTGCTGCTGAGCCAGGCCCTGGCTCCAGTCCTGGAGTTGGTAGCTCCTAATTGTTAGGATGGGCCAATAGCGGATGATGTATATCTTTACAGGGATGAATTAGTAATAATTAAATTACTATCTACTACTTATTTTCATTTTCTACAAACTTAAATGTTCCTTCTGGGCACAGAAGTATTTGGATGCCATTGCATTCAGGATGAATCGGCAAGCAGAGTTCAAATTCTCAACCTGTAAAGCCACTCTATAAATCATCATGAACCTCTTACAATAACTCTCATTTAGATGACCTGTGAGATGGCAAAAGCATTTGCGTTCTACGTGACAGCCACCAAATCCCCCCTTTTTGAAGAACAATCATACCGTGTTTCAATCAATGAACAACTAATCGTCATTACTTCTCCAAAACGGTGTGAATCACCACTGTTGGGACAAATAACATAGAAATAAACAACAACGTGATTGACAAAAGGTAAACAAAATTTTGATGATGTTTCATTTTTGTTCATTGGCTGTGTTCTCCTTCCTTCAGGGTGGAGCCATCAGTATACTGACAGCGGAGGAGAGACCCAATGACTTCGCTGGCGTGGTGCTGATAGCTCCCTACGTCAAGGTTCACCCAGAGACGGCTTCATCGTTTAAGGTACGGCACAGCGATGTTTACCAGGGGAAGACACACTGCACTCACAAAATGGCCATTTGGGGGGAACTTAAAGCACAGTGGGTGCAAAGTGAATTGGGGTCATTGGGCAAATTTCACAAACCGTTGAAATTGTCGGCAATGCGTTTTTTTTGCTCATTGGAATAACTGTTCATACCTGATTATACCATAAATATGTCAAATCACCTGGCTTATTTGTCTTATAAGTGTCGTCAGCATCAATCTAGCAAACTTAGAAAGATTCTCATTTGTGTTTGAGCAAGAACTCTGATAGAGAGGCGGGGTGATATCCAATAGGGACTCTTGTCGCCTACAGTCAGCACACCAAAATGCCCAAAATCAAAAAATAATTCACTATTGCTCTCTGCCAAGATACCAAGTGTAAACCCAAACTCAGGGCTTAAAACCATCTCTTCAGAAACACAGGGTGACGTCACAGAAGCTGTGTACATTTTTGGTGCGGTCTGTGTACTCCACAAATAAACTTGACTTGCCCTACCTGCTTTTCTCTTATTTATGCTACTCTTCTCTCTCTCCATTCCCCTCCCCATCCTCCAACTTCTCTCTCATCTTTCCTATATTCCACTCATTTTTATCATTTTCTCTCTTGTACCGCTGCACTGCCAGCCGGAAAGATCTATCTCAATCTGTTCTCTTCACCTCTTCTCACATTCAACCTTTTTTCTTTCTCTTTTGGCACTTGCTTTAGCTCTCCTTCCCCTCTCTCCCCTTTTCTTCTCTCTGTTAAACCTTGACTCACCTCCTCTCCAAAATCCAAATCCAGATTGTCATTCTTATTTGAGTCCTCTATTAATTCCTGATTCATCGGTGCCATCCATTTGTTCAGCGAGTCATAGTCCTTCAAGCAGTGGCCAACATCATGAGCGGCACCTTTTCGCACCTGTTATCTGCTTTGCGTGGCAACAATCAGTTCAAGTATCACTTGAGTGGGATTAACCATCTTCCAATGTCAGACTATGTGTTTGACAAATCAACAAAAGACTTTCTTTGAGTTTGCTGCCACCGTTGCCTAGTGACTGGCAGGAAAGGAAAGGAAAAAAAACAAAGCCCGTAAATCTGGAGTTTAAAGAAAATCTGGAATCTGACGTGCACTGAAATGTTGGTTTGGTGTCTCCAGGTTTTCATTGCCAAGGTGTTAAGCCGCCTGATGCCTCAATTGGTTTTGGGCAACTTGGACAGCAATTTGGTGACACGGAACAAGGAACAGGTACGGATGTGTGTTGATCTGCATGTCCGTGTATTTATGTGCATTTGTTTAGCACGTATGTGTATGTCTCTGTGCCTCTGTTTTGTGCCTGTGCATTTCATGTTGCATTTTACTTATTAATAGATTGGTGTGTGTGTGTGCGTGTGCGTGTGTGTGCGCACTACTTACTACTATCTGAATCCAACTGGGTGAGGTGTCACATACCCAATCTTAGTTTTCCATTTTTTCGCTGGTAGTCCGTCCAGTTGACTCATCGCGGGATGAGATTATTCATATTTGCATGTTGTTTTAAAGAACATAATGGCCACGGTGAGACAGGATAAAGAACTATCCAGGATAAAATGTTCCTTATTTTCTGTGAAGACAAAATCCTTAAAAGCTATGAACGTTGAAAGACATGACATGACACCCAAGCGCCGTTTTCACGGCCCTAAGACAGAGACACAGAGGACGATGGGTTGTAGAAACCAGTTTATTGTAGAGAGGAGGCTAGGTGGAACAGGCCAGGAGCAGATAGAACATGTCATGACAGGGCTCCTATCCTGAGTGTGTGTGGGGATGGAGGTTTTAACCTGCTGCAATCAACAAGCAACAGGTATGCAGCCACCCTGATCCCAATCACCTAGATCCAGGTCAGGTGTGGCTGCTCAACCCAGACCATCCCCACACCACAATGACACAACGTGCTCTACCTACTTCGGTTAGGGTTCACTGTCCAAGGCAGCAGCACTCAGAGCTTGAAGAAAGAGCCAATTGGACATATAAATGTTATATTATTATATATGCTGAGGAAACATGTTATTCAAGCATTTCATTGTCCAGTCATACTCAAAGTGTTTCAGTGCATTTGATAAATAAACTTGAAACTCGTTATAGAGAGTGCAGTGACTATTTGTTAATGGAATTATACATCAGCAGCACTTAACAATATGGATCATTTCCAATTTTAATTTTTCTCTTACAGTAACTGCAACCAGAACTCTCCTTATGTAACCTCGTCACCTCTTTTTATTCTTTATTTTATTTTTTTATATTCCCCTCTCTCTCTCTCCCCCAGGCTGCTGTGTACGAAAAAGACACGCTGATCTGCCACAGCGGGCCGACGGTGTCATTCGGCCTGCAGTTGATGGCAGTGGGGGCTCGCATCCAGAGGATGCTACCGTCCATCAACTGGCCCTTCTACGTCCTCCACGGCGACGCCGACAAACTATGCGACATCCAGGGCTCCAGGGAGATGTACGAAAAGGCCACCAGCACGGACAAGAAGTTCAAGGTGAGATCCCTTGCCCATAGGTGACTTTTGATGAAGATTTTAATGTTGTTTTTGTATATGGGGAACATTATGGGAGGTGGTTTGGGTTTGATTTTTTGCGGGGGGTTGGTTACAATGTTGGTTTGTCTTGATCCTGTTCCGCTCACCAGGGCTCCCATGAAATCTTTTTTTATACGCGAATATGCAAAGTTACATCTACAACTTACTGTACTAAAGGTACAGTGAGCATAATTGTTACATTTTATTTAGATTAAATATATATATATATTTTTTTTTGGTGTGTTTGTGTCCTCATCATCTCACTAGGTTTACGAGGGAGCATACCACTCCCTTCACCACGAGCTTCCAGAAGTGTCTGAGTCCGTACTGACCGAGGTGACCACATGGATCACAGAGCGAATACCTGCCTAGCCTAGCCTAGCCTAGCCTAAGCTACGCACACTCTGCTACCTTTTATATCATGTCCAGACTCATAGGCTCTGCCCCCGACCCTGTCCTTTATACCACATCCAGGCTCCACCCCTACCTTGTCCTTTATACCACATCCAGGCTCCACCCCTACCTTGTCCTTTATACCACTTCCAGGCTCCACCCCCCTACACTGTCCTTTCTGCCACGTCCAGGGTCTGCCTCTCAACACTGTACTTCATACCACATCCAGGCTCCACCTCTACCCTGTCCTTTCTACCACATCTAGGCTCCGCCTCTCAAAACTGTGCTTTATACCACATCGAGGCTCCACCCCCTACCCTGTACTTTATACCACATCCAGGCTCCACCTCTACACTGTCCTTTCTACCACGTCCAGGCTCCACCCCCTACCCTGTCCTTTCTACCACGTCCAGGCTCCGCCTCTCAACACTGTACTTTATACCACATCCAGGCTCCACCTCTACACTGTCCTTTCTACCACGTCCAGGCTCCACCCCCTACCCTGTCCTTTCTACCACGTCCAGGCTCCGCCTCTCAACACTGTACTTTATACCACATCCAGGCTCCACCCCCCTACACAGCCCTTTAATCCACAATCTCTGACTTCTCTCGCTCTCACCATCATTGTTTGGAAGATGAAGTTTGCATAAAACCAAGTACTTCAACCAACAATTTGTTGTCAGTTTTCCCAAATGACCAGGAAGCATGAAGTTCCGTAATTTGTTTGGCCCAGATTCATTTAGACATTTATTTTGTTCTATGACAGAGGGAAACCTGACTCGAGTTTGTTTGTTTGTCTAGAAATGTAGTCTACACTTGGGAACGAACATCCTGACTTCCCTTACAATGTTTTTTTTAGCTTCGGTTCCAGAAGACAGATGGTCAGTACAAACACATTGTGTGTTCACAAATAAGCTTCACACAGCCCTGGCCCACACTTTGAATCAAACAAACCATGGTTTGGTAGAGTTGGTCATTTATGGTATGTATTTTACTACTCAGAGATATTTTATGAACTGTGAACTTACAGCACCGCAGTGAATCTGTGATTTGTATGACGCTAATGACATCTCTGACTAAACATGTCAGATACTGTACGACACTGAAAGAAACCTTTTCACTGGCTCGCTCCATTCCTATCTCCTTGCGAAG
Source organism: Zeus faber (assembly GCF_960531495.2). Taxonomy (NCBI): domain Eukaryota; kingdom Metazoa; phylum Chordata; class Actinopteri; order Zeiformes; family Zeidae; genus Zeus; species Zeus faber. The sequence goes on along the minus strand of NC_137194.1, from coordinate 201,566 downwards.
AGAGATACCTACAGGAATATCCATCCATCCATCTATCATCCATCTATTATCCATCCATCAGTCTATCATCCATATATAATCCATCTACCATCCATCTATCCATTCATCTACCATCAATCTATCATCTATCTATCATCCATCCATCTATCATCTATCTATTATCCATCCATCAGTTGTCCATCCATGTTTCTAATGGCCAAGCAGCCACATCTCTCACGACTTCATTTTGTGGAATTGGATCAAGGGCGACATTGTGGCTCTGTGGCTCCTACGTGGTGTTAGGCTCCAGGCTCGAGAGGTGGAGCCAGATCTGAGGTGACGTAGCGAGCGTCTCCATCCTCTGGATGCTGGACCGAGCTCCACCTCTCCCAACAATCAAAGGGAGTCCACTGGAGAGCCTGCGGGGGGAGTGCGGTAACCACGGTGACCGTTCCTCATGTGTTGCCACGGCAGCAGGCCAGTCCATGTCGAAGGTTTTTGTCTTTATTTTGATTGACATTCTTCTGTTTTGTCACCAGGGTGGTGATGAACTGCCTCATATTGATGTTCTCTCTTCGCCCCTTCTTCCGCTCTCTCCTTGCCTCACCCCATACAACTCTACCTCGTCCATTCCTTCCTCACCCCCCCCCGGCAGTTGCCGTGGTGACGGGTGTCTTTGTTCTGTCACAGCCTGGCCCCACCCTGCTCCTGCAGGAGGCTTCCCACTTCTCACTTGCTCTTCCCTGGAGCCCCTGAGACAGATGTTGCTCATGTCATGATGATACATTTCTGTTTTAATGTCCAGCTTGAGCTTCAAGATTTCACTGAGCCACTGTTGGAGGTGGAGCGATAGGCTGAAGGTGCGCTCAGGTGGCCATGCATCTATGCCAGCGTTGATAAGAGAGAATGACTGAGATGGAGACGTGAAGGAGGAGAGCGTCCCCATAGCAGCACCTACTGGAGGGTGTTTACATGGCACCTGACGCTGCTTCAGCCGTGTGCAAACATGGCGTTCCAAAGAGACCAAAGCAGATGAAAGAGCTTCACTCGCATTCACAACGAGAATCAAAATGGAGAAAGAAAACTCTCCAAGTCAGCAAGGATTTAGTTCCTGGGGAGTTTGTTTGTGGTTGATTACAGAATGTTGCCCCCATCCATCCATCCCTCTATCCTTCCCTCCCTCAATCCATCCCTCCATCCATCCTTCTATCCATTCATCCATCCCTCCTTCCATCCCTCCATCCATCCATCCCTCCCTCCTTCCATCCATCCCTCCTTCCATCCATCCCTCCTTCCATCTTCCTTCCCTCCTTCCTTCCATCCATCCATCCATCCCTCCCTCCTTCCATCCATCCCTCCTTCCATCCATCCATCCCTCCTTCCATCCATCCCTCCTTCCATCCATCCCTCCATCCATCCATCCATCCCTCCTTCCTTCCATCCATCCATCCATCCCTCCCTCCTTCCATCCATCCCTCCTTCCATCCATCCATCCCTCCTTCCTTCCATCCATCCATCCATCCATCCATCCCTCCCTCCTTCCATCCATCCCTCCTTCCATCCATCCCTCCTTCCTTCCATCCATCCCTCCTTCCATCCATCCCTCCTTCCTTCCTTCCATCCATCCATCCATCCCTCCCTCTATCCTCCTGGCCCCTCATCCACATTTTGCTCATTTAATCTTTTTAAAAGGGTTTATAATCAGCTTTGTGTAATGTATTTAATATATGATAGTTTTATCAGTTTATGTGACCAGAATATTGAGTGTTTTATGATCATATATAGAATTTAACTCCTAATATCAAAAAAATTAAGTTTGGAAAGCATTGTGATGTGTGCTTTTGGGTGGAGGGGGCACAAAGCAGCAGCTCCATCTAAATGGACCGTGGCTCAAAGCGCTTCTTGACAAATTGCGTCGCCCAGCAGCTTTGTAAATGGCCGCCTTTGTTTGTTTTTTTTGTTTTGTTTTTTTATGGCGACGTTCCGACTGTTTCTCAGAATAGAGCTGTTGTCGTCGGCCCGCTGGAACGCACAGCAGCAGTTGACTGTTTTTTAATGAGGCTATAGCTCGCCGAGGGAGAGACTTAACTCAGTTAATCCTCAAGCAAATGCCGACGACACAAAAGGAGCAGAAAGAAAAAGATGAAAACACGTGAACATCTGTCCTTTACGGCTGGAAACCCAGAGCAGTCCTTTCCATCCTTTTTCAGAATGGTTCAAAATATATTTTACAAACCATAATATTTATCTTACATACAATATTGATACAGTTAACTTGTTTCATGCTTTTAGCCAAGATGCAGCATGGAAGGCAGGTTTTATATTCGTTCTAAATACTTAAAGATATATATGTACAGCCATCAGTGTCTCGTCCACTTTCCAGGGATGAGGAAAGTTGCAATTGAGATAAGAATCTGAGTTTTATATCCGTTCTAAATACTTAAAGATATATATGTACAGCCCTCAGTGTCTCATCCACTTTCCAGGGATGAGGAAAGTTGCAATTGAGAACAGATACTGGATCTCCAGCGTTATTTCAGCCTCAGCCGTCGTCGTCTTATTCTGTTCTTTTAGGTTCATACCACCTCCTTTTCTGACACGTTTGAAGTGATGTGGGTCACCAACCTGACAAGAAATAGAAACATTTTAGAGATGGGGTCACATGTTTCCTCGTGCCTTATTGTGTGTGTGTGTGTGTGTGAGGCTGTTTTCATGGGGCTCATACTGTACATCAGACAATTTTTATACTTAAAGCAATGAATGAGGGCAGTTTAGTTCCTAATTAGGAGGACGATCTCAGTTAAAATTTTCATTCTTGCGTTTCGCAAAATAGCTCAAACACTACTTGACTAAACAATGGTGACGGGCTTCGTGTTGTCCTGGCATTTTGTCACGTTACAGGTTTGGGGTTTTTCTTTGAGGTTGGGCATGTTGGTCTCATATGTGATGTCTAAAATTAATAATTGCTGTTGTACCAAGGTGTATATCGTGCAGCTAAGGGAAAAAAATAACTTCTGAATTACTCAATCTACTTGTTACTATGTTTATGACATTAATAAATAAATGATATGACTGTTCAACTACAGCTTGACTTCATTATTTTCACAACTTTTTTCAAAATAACCTCCAAACTCATGAAGCTAGGTATGCAGCTTTGTTCTGTCTGTTTGTTTTTGTAGAAAATGTTGAAATAAAGTTTTTTTTATATTTAAATGCATCCGTGACCATTTGCAGCACAGAGGAGTTTAGTGTCACACTGTTTGGGGTGGTTTCCATGGTTACCAGGGTGGACGGTGAAGAATGATGCAGCAGAATGGGGACTAGATGGCTGACCCTGTTGCCATGGAGACGCAGTTCCTATGCTCACCAGCGGGTGGCGGTAGGACAGCACGGACCCATAGGGCAAGGTGCAGGGTGTGGGTGCAGCCATTCAAATGAATGAGTGCATGGATGAATCGAGGATCGGGTTGCGGCTGCTTTATATCTAGTCAGTAAAACACATGCCATGAATTGAACTTTCATCCATTTCCCTTTCTGTCTTTCTTTCCCTCAGAATCAGTGTCAGTATCAATCAATCAATTCAAAATACAAATTTGAAATAAAATTCTAAAAGGCTTTATTGGCATGGGAGACATGTTTATATTTCCAAAGCAAAAGGAAAAATGTCAAATGTAAATTCTGCAGTCAAAAACTATACAAAAACTTATGTAATACAATGATGATAGATGTAATACAATATGCCTATCTCCTTCCATGACTTGTTTTTTAATCGACGTTCTTTAAATGGCAAGCTTCATTCTTATTATCTATAGTAATACTATTATTATTACCATAGATCTATTTGCGCTTTAATTCCATTCGTCCGGTCGTCAGCAGGGGGCGCCGTGAGACCACTTTTTGACCAACGTTGTTAAAAGACTGAGACCTCAGCCAATCAGGGAGCGTCTCTGGACTCCACTGTGACCATGGCAACGGCATTATAGCTCAGCGCCACAGGCAAGAAGGAGGTGAGGAGGGGAGAGGCTGCATCCAGTGGCCTGTGGAAGCTCCCAGGAGAGGCTTAGCGTTCTGTGCAGGCCCAGTTCCAGGAACTGGGCGCGGTGTCACCCCTGAGCTCGAGGTGCCCTTCAGGGATGGGGAGGGGGATTAGGTGGGAGAACACAGCTTTTTAAGTAGGTGGGGGTGAAAGGGATGGGATGATATTAACAGGGTTGCATGCCCCAATTTTGCTTCGATCGGGTTTCTTTTTTTGGCCCTCAGACTTCAGGGGAGATCCCACTCTGGATCTCTGCTTGAGTAGAAATGTTTCTCATCCAAAGATGAACAGATCAACTACCTTTTTTAGACACACCCATCAGCCACAACATGAAACCAGGGACAAGTGAAGTGAATCACGTTGATCATCTGGTTCCAATGGCACCTGTCAAGAGGTGGGATATATCATTATTACATATATACTGTTATATATTATTATTATATATACAGTTATATATATATTTACATTTACCAGACACTTTATCCAAAGCGACTTACAATTATTCAAACACTGATGGACGCAGCCATCAGGAGCAATTAGTTTTATATTATTATAAATATACTGTTATATATTAATATTACATATCCACTGTTATATATTATTATATATTTTTTTTATTATATATACTATTATATATTATATATATATACTGTTATTATTATATATATATATATATATACTGTTATATATGATATATATATGAGGCAGCAGGTGAAGACTGAGTTGTTGAGGTTGATGTGTTGAAGCAGCGTAAGGATCTGAGCCACTTTGACAAGGAGCACATTGTGATGCTGGACGACTGGGTCAGAGCATCTCCACAAGCACAGGTCTTGTGGCTGTTCCTGCTGTGCAGTGGTTACTAAAGTGCTCCAAGAAAGGACGACCGGTGAACTGGCGACTAGGTCATGGGGTCCAAGCCTCATTGATGCACGTGGGGAGCCAAGTCTAGTCCGTCTGGTTGGATCCCACAGCAGAACTACTGTAGCACAAAGTGTTGAAAAAGTGAATGGTGCTGTGATAGAAAGGTGTAGAACACACAGTGCATGGCAGCTTGCTGCGTATGGGAGCTCACAGTGTCCATGCTGACCCCTGTCCACCCCTGAAAGCACCTACAATGAACACGTGAGCGTCACAACTGGACCATGGAGCAATGGAAGAAGGCGGCCCAGTCTGATGAATCACCTTTTCTTCTACATCATGGGGATGGGCGAGGTTAGGGTACGATCCCATGGAGCATCTATGGGCGAGGTTAGGGTACGATCCCATGGTGCATCTATGGGATGTGCTGGAACAACAAGCCCGATCCATGGGGGCCCCACCTCCAACTTCCAGGACTTAAAGGATCTGCTGCTAACGTCTTGATGCCAGATAACACAGGACACCTTCAGAGTCTGGTGGAGTCCATGCCTCCATGGGTCACAGCTGTTTTGGGGACACGAGGGGGACAGACACAATATTTGTGTTATTAGTGGTGCTTTAAATGTTGTGGCTTCAATCCGTTCAATAAACTAAATCTTCCTTTGTGGTGGAATTAAAAATATATATTCCCAAAGGATAATCAATTCGCTCTAACGACTTCAGGCCCGGCTTCAGGGAAAACTGGGGGATGGTAGCTCAGGAGCTACAGCTGGTCGTCTCGTAATCTAAAAGGTTAAGAAAAAGAAGAAACACTCTTTATTCATCACGCAACACACCACACTACAACACATGCTTGCACACACACACACACACACGCACATGCTTTGATGGTGGCCGGTGAAATGGATTCTCTGCTTTTGAACCATCCTTGCTTGTCCATCCTCTGGGGGCACAGCCAGGAGCAGTGGGCAGCGTACGTGGACGCGCCCGAGGACCAGGTGATAAATGATAAAAAAATAAATGGGTGCATGTTTTTGGGGGGGGGGGTCCTTACTGACGTGAGGTGGAGGAAACCCCATGTGAGCACATGCAAACTCCACACAGAAAGGCTCCTATTTGGGAGATAACCCGCCGGAGCACGGTGCCAACAGCGCCCCAGGCGGGAATCAAACCCAGGACCTTCTTGCTGTGAGGCAGCAGTGCAATGCACTGCGCCACCGTGCCACCTTGCTGGTTGCTGGTTGGATCCCAGGCTCCTCCTGCTTGCATGCTGTAGTGTCCTTGAGCAAGACACTTGCATTGCTCCTGATGGCTGCGTCCGTCGCTGTTTGAATAATTGTAAGTGGCTTTGGATAAAAGCGTCTGCTAAATGCAATGTAATGTAAAAACTATGATCTATTACTGAAATAAGTCTCTATAATCACATTAAATTGGCACTTGAGGTTTAAATGCAACACACTTCCATTCATGACTTTTTCACAGAGGTGTGTGGCTACACGACGCGTCACATCCCAGGTATGCACCTTAATAGCCCAAATATTCATAAGGAAATGTTTGGCGGAGAAAAAAATACTGAGTTCAGCGTTTAGTGTACTCGTGCTTTCACCCCTTGTGTGCATGACCCACATTTACCCACATTATTAACAAGCCTCCTGGCTTGTTGTTGCCTTATTCCCACGATGTCATAACAAACACTGCAGCTCAAGCTCCTTCCTCTGCAGAGCCTGGAAACAGTCCAAATAATTAGGAATGCTTTTGGGGGGGTGGGGGGTCAGGACAACTCTAAGGGCCTGTGACTGATGGGGGCCCTAAATGTGATATTGTTTCATGGGGCCCTAAATACCTGGCGGCGCCGCAGGAGACATCCAACATGTGTCGGAAGCAGAAAATCAACAAGCCTTTTTTTAAATCTACCACATTGGACACGGAATGGAAGTATTTTTTTGGGCTCATCCCCATTAAAGGCATTAGATCTGCACACTACGGATGCATTGATCTCTTTTTTTGGGACGGATTGTGTGTACTGAGTATTATGTACTGTGTGCTTGCCAGAGCACCAAGATAAATATTCAATATTTGTGTCATTCACTCATATGAATATCCCGTGTGTTTATTATATTCAGTAATTGAATTAGTAATGGAATTAATAGTTACATTTAATTATTTCTATCGTAAAATTGTCACAGATTTAGAAAAAGAAAGGATGAAATGTGATAATATTAGTTCTCATGTATGTACCTCACACCAATCAACCCCCATGTCAAGTTTCCTTTTTTTGTTTTTAACTTTCTTTAACTGAAGAGAGGTGTGGTGGGCGGGGCCTTGCTGCGGGCTCCGAATATACCCGCCTCAAGCCCCGCCCTCGTCGCGTAACGCACCCCTAATTGGGTCCGTCCCCCCCAAGACGCGCAGCGTCGTGAGTGGCGGAAGCGGCCGTCGATCACTGTCAAGCGTCGCGCGGCCCCGCCCCTGGCCCGAGCGTCGGGTGGGGGCGGGGCCACGCTGCTCAAAGTGTCCGTGGATCCCGCCGCCGCTTCTCGCAGGGAGGCTCAGTGGCTGTGGCTGCGTCTACGTTCACTGTCATTAGTATTAGTTTTTGCTTGATCTCGGTTCGGGTTTGTCGTTCGGACCGCGACGGCCTCGGGGGTATTGTGAGCCGGCGTCGCGGAGCGCAGCGGCGGGGCAGTTTCCGGAAAACAGCCGAGCTTGGCGTGGCTTAGTTAGCGCGTTAGCACGTTAGCCGGCTAGCTCTCGCACGCCAGGTCTCCGCGCCCCGCCGCGACAAGTCCCACCCTCCCCTGGGCCAGTCGGTGCTCGGACGCCCGCGAAAGCGTTAGCCCGCCGACTGAACGACGGGGCTCCCGATTCGCCGCATCGGGTCGTCGGTCTGCGTGGATACGGTCGCTACGCTGGCAAGGAGACGGACCAAGAAGAAGAGCGACCAGAAGGACGGAGGGACTGGGTGCTGTAGCCGGGGGGAGACAGCCTGCGTGTAAGTGACCCCCGGGTGGAAGGAAGGAGGGACGGACGGGCGGGCGGGCGGGCGGGCGGCGGGGAGTGGAGCTCCACCGTGCCAGAAACGCCGAGTCCGGTCGCCGCTAATCTCTATCTGCGCCCGGGCTCCCTGGCGGTGCGCAACTCACGGACGACCCGTTCGTTGCGAACGCATCTTTTCCATTGACTCGGCGCGTTGGGTGTCGCTCCGGAGCCCAGAGTGCCCTCGCTCGTTCCGTTCTCGACTCTTAACTCCAGGCGGATACACAAGTGTTCGGTGAGCCTGGATCCACCCGTCCTCGATCCGGATTCGTGAACGAAAAGAGCGACGAGGCCCAATAACCTCCAAGTGAGACCGCGAACGCGAAATAATCTCTAGTCGGACATGGGGTTAAAGGGCATTTGGACTAATCCACGTCGAATGGGACTGATTGACACGTTGCGCTCTCCTGCCTAAACTAAGAGCTGTGACGGAATTAACTTGTTCTTCCGAGGATTCCATTCGTGGGTCGGAACCGAACAACCGAATCAAACGGACGAAGAGAGGAATATTGAACGACTCCGTTGTTTTTTTGTTATTCTACTGTGTGATTCGTCAAAAACCCAATCCGAAAAAAAGAGTCGAACCTTTCATCACTGGGGAGAACGAGCACAGGACCGACGGGGCTGGACCGCGCATGCGCCGCAGGGGAGGCTCGTATCGTGGAGGTTTTTTTTCTTTCGCGTCTAAGAAAAAGCGTTGTTTTGCGCCTCCCTGGTTGCCGTACTTCAAGTGGGCTCTGCGCCTGCGCCGTCGATTACGGTTGCCCAGATGCTGCGTTTCGTGGGAGCTCGTAAAATCAATAATTCCGTGTCCGTCCTTCACTGCAAATAAACGTGTTGCGTCGCCTCTGTTTGGGATAGCATTGAGGCCCCCCCGGTTACTTTAAGATTGTTGGGCAGCGTGTGCATCTGCACGGGAGCTTAAAACTACAAAGTGAGAAGTGTTTTAAAATTAAAATAAAAAAACATGCACCGACCACGTCGTTCACCGTTTACGGAGTTCGTGCCGCAACGGTGCCGTTACTTCAGGTCTGTTATCTCTGTAAACTCGGTTACCAACGACGTGGACATACTTTCCACATTCCCAAGTAGGAGGCCTGTTTTTTCCCGAGTTGCTATTCCTGTTGAACGCAGCACGAAGCTGTGGTTGTATAGTATTGTTTCAGTGAACAGGTCCAGTGCAAGTTGCACCCAAAGGCTGGATGTCTGTCACTATTCCAGGGATGCTTAGTGCTTGTAGTGTCTTGGTAGTTAGGCGGCGTATTTAGTAAAAATCCCTTGTTTTGTTAAAAAAACGACCATATTTGTTCCACATTTATTTAGCTGACACTTTATAAGAAACAGCCATTTTATGCATCTGCGTTTATTATGTTGATGAAGCAGCGTGGCTACTTGTGGTGAGTAAATTCGATATGGGTGAACGTTCACAAAAAAGGTCAGCACCCTTCAGTGAAAATAAATATCTCCAACACCTCCAAGTGACCCAAGGAAAAACCAAACGAATCGAATGGGAGAAGGCAAACTTCGTTGAAAAAAGAAAGTGATCATCTGCGAGAGAACACAAGGATAAACTGCGATGTTAGGGGGGAAAACATTGCCGTTTCTAACGGTATTCTGGGACATGGCATGTTATTCACCCAATGCAGACAAGTTTATTGATTGCCACTAGAATAAGCTGGTTCTACACAGAAAGCGTTATCAAAGCTGGCCCATCCACCCAGGTTTTCCACCCAATGGCATGCGGCTCGAATGTTATTTCAAAAACACCCAAACGTTGCTGGTTATCTTTACTCACTCAGCCAGCGTTTGGCCCGTGTCTTTATCTGCACAACCATGTTTTCCAGCGCAGTCCTCCACTAAACCCCCATGTCCTTGCAGATTTTTAGAACCAACGGTGGAGCGTAAACCCGCAAGGACAGGGGTGGACTAGGTTGTTAAAACTCAGATCTGGATAATCTGCCTACTGTCACTTAACAACGGTACTTTGCAAAGTAGTTTCTGCTCAGCAAGCCCCATGGCCCTTACTTCGGTAACTTAAACTGCCCTGTCCACTCACTGTCCAGGGCTGCTGTCCATACACACACACTCGTAGTCTCCACACATGTGCATGGCATTGGTATCTGTGAAGTCATAACCAGCTGTTAAGATCAGCAATTTGCTTCTACTCAATGAGACATTAATAATTTGGCCTCATACAAATGTCACTGAATATGAATACCAATCCTGAATTGCCCCTTTCTCCCCCCTTTTTAGATAAGATAGCATCCACAGCCACCAATTCCAGTACAGCCATGAGTATCGAGATACCGGTGGGGTTGACAGAACTGCTGCAGGGCTACACTGTGGAGGTGCTACGACAAAGGCCGTCAGACCTGGTGGAGTTTGCGGTACAGTACTTCACCCGCTTACAGGACTCTCGGAGTCAGGATGGGGCTGGTGGCGGTGGAAAGCCAGGCAAAGGAGTGATGTTCGATGGAGAGCCCATGCAGACAGAGTCCAACGGAGAAGATGATGAAGATGATGATTCCGACTTTGAGCGTAAGTTGTGTGTGTGTGTGTGTGTGTGTGTGTGTGTGTGTGTGTGTGTGTGTGTGTGTGTGTGTGTGTGTGTGTGTGTGTGTGTGTGTGTGTGTGTGTGTGTGTGTGTGTGTCTCATGGAAAGGGTTTCACCACTGATCCCTGATCTGATGGTAGAAGCCTACATCGATTTTGTGGTCTCACCAGGCTGGGATCTAATGGGTGTGAAATCCACCCAAAGCACATCTGTGTGTAGTGACAGGCATCCACACATTGATGTGCACATGCATTAACATGCACACATGTAATGCCCACGCAACTGAGGTTACAGCTGATTAATAGCAGCCAAAAAGTGTGTGTGTGTGTGTGTGTGTGTGTGTGTGTGTGTGTGTGTGTGTGTGTGTGTGTGTGTGTGTGTGTGTGTGTGTGTGTGTGTGTGTGTGTGTGTGTGTGTGTGTGTGGCAAAAGTGTTTACACAGATGTGAGAGTGAATGAGTGCGATGAAGAGAGTTGTGATGTGTTGTGCATCCTTTTTCCTGCCCTGCTCCCCCAGATCTTTATTACGACAGCTAGTCCTGTTCTCTCTTAAGTTTCATTCTGACACGAGGCTTGTCAGAAAACCTCTATCTTAAGCGTTTTGTAGAGAATTTTCCAGTTTCCTAAAAGTATGTGTCAATATTTACACATGGGAGGTTTGTTCCTCTTCATTCTTTTTCAGAGATAATGCTACCATAACCAATTAAATTCTTTGCATGCCAAGCAGGACGCCCTGGTACAGAGCTGCTGACGGTAACGTGACCTAGATGGGACCGCGGCACCCTGCAGCCAGAGGCAGCTACCTTGTGAATAGAGCTTCTGTGCCTTCTCAATGGACAGATCTGCAGAGATTAACTCCAGTCTATCATCAAGCATTTTTTTATTTACTATAGATTCGATGGTATATCGATGACAATTTTATCGATTATTATACTGTTGCGGATACTGTTGATTTACACAAGGCCACAAGACAGATTCTGGTGATTTATAGTGGCGCTGCTAAATTTGTTCACTTCATCAGTTGCTTTGGCAAAAGACCAGCCATTGGTCAGAGGTCTCCTGAAATCCTGGGAACACAAGATTCTTCGGTTGGTAATTTACAGAATGTGAATTCCAGAATCTACTCAGACTATCCATTATTATGTCCAATATTAGTTTGTATTATTAGACCTCTGTTCCATCTCTGTTATGACAGGGTGTCACGTCCTGTGAGTTTCCAGGTGCTTTTCTTGTCCGCTCTGTCCTTCTCATCATTCTGAAAGCAGCCTTTGCCTTCGTTGTGGCTTAGGAATTCAGATCACTTTGCCTGGAGAGTAAGAACCATGTTTCCAGCTCTAGATTTACACAAGTGGGCTTTTTGGCTGCTTTTCATCAGCTGTAACCTCAGTTGCGTGAGCATTGCACGTGTGCATGTTTATACATGTGTATTTGCACATACAGTATGTGTGGATGCCTGTCACCACACACAGATGTGCTTTGGTTGGATTTTACACCCATTCGGTTCCAGCCTGGTGACGCCACAAAGTCGATGTTGGCTACTACCATCAGATCAGGGATCAGTGGTGAAACCCTTTCCATGCCTCACGAGAGTCACAGCTCACAACAGCATAGTGTTTGCTATAGAAAGGGGAGGGTTTTCCCTGAGAGCACTAGGTCACGCACATGACATCCATGACATTGGATTACGCAGTTCGACCAGGGGATGCAGCCCCTAGGGCTATCATTTCCTGGTGGTGTATGGGAACAGAATTGTCCCATACAGCTGAAGGCACTGTTGCTGTGGCACTGTTTCAGCCAGCGGACCTGCAGGAAGCCTTGGCACCATCGTTTTAACAGCATATGACCCTGAAAATAAACATCCATGAAGAACTCTGTAAAAGAAGCATTTGGCTATGTTATGGCTTCTTTAGGACTCCCATGTGCCAAGGGAGCTGCTTTGACTTATTAGGATACTTGTGCAGCTAAATCTCCACATAGGAGAGATCATGTGTTGCCTCCGAGGCGTGAGATCTGAAATGTTAGTCTGTCAAATTAGTCTAATTGCTACAGTGCAATGCCGCTGGGGATCTTTTCAACACCCCACAGACAACAGAATCCAACCAAAAGCAGCCCAATGGAAGAAGAGACCTTACTTTAATGGAATACTTTGTGCAGTTTGAAAAGCCGATAACAATGGCTCTCTTGTAAGGGAAAGAATGTTTGACCAAAACGGTATTACATTTTAATTCGGTTTAAACCGCTTCCAGTAAGCAATGTGAGTTGCAGCCTTTTCAGGTCAAGCCTGCATGTGTATATGAAGTTCATCTGACTTGAAGTTTGATTTTATAAAGAAAGAAAAATTCTTTCATCTCCCGCCCCCCTTTTTACGTTCTACTGCCATCATAAACACACAAGCAGTTAAGATGATTCATCACTGTGCTCTTAACCTTTTAGTTTGCAGTTACAGGACATGGCTGTTGATGTGAGCGCTGGCTTTCCGCCTCAAATGTAAATGAACAAGATAGCTGTTATCTAACGTATTCCGATTCTCAGCATGGCCTTAACAACACAGCATCTTCGTCTTGCTCGGTTTGCCCAACTTGTCTTTAAATCCGACAGCGATATCACTACAATGGCCTCAAACGGCTTGCTTGAGGTAGTCATTGATTTGTATACCAACTGTTAAAAGCGGCCATTAAATCTGAGTATGTTTTCATTTAATGCAACCTTTCAGTCACGGTAAGCCTTCAATGCAAAACATAAAATAGAATAGGATGTAGATGATAGATAGATACATTGATAGATGATAGATCAGAAACATTACAATGCGCAGCAGATGTCTGTACTAAGTCCATGACTTTTCCCACAAGACAAAGCGGATAAAAAGCACATCATAAACAATAATACATACAAAATAAAAGGATACCAACTGATTCATCTTAATGAGGTGGGGAAACTTGCCTGAAATAGTTATTTTGAATCATTCAGCTGCCAAATTAAGCTTATGATCATAGTCTTAAGTTTCCAAATGAAAAGTGACTTAAAAACTCTGTGACCAAATCAGTGAACATTCATTAATGGCATGGATATAAATGAAGAAAGGTTTCGAAGGCAACTCGGAGAAGGTGCCTACGTTAACATGTGTTTTCAAGTCGTCTAAAGAAGAGAGGATGGTGAAAAGATGGACACTGACACATTATATATACACATAATATATTTTTTTCATTTGACCATGGAGGGGGATAAAGATGAGTCCTAGGAAGGATAATAGAGGATGAATAGATGGCTTTTTAGACGGGGGAAAGAGGGGCTGACACAAGGACTGTCTGAGAGGGATAAACACACATAGAGAGAGAGAGAGACTTTTGGAAAAATGAAGTGTCTCCCAACTCTCAGTGAGTGTAACATAACAAAGCCTGAGAGCCAGAAGAAGGAGTCACCTGGACACATAACAGACACGCTTCACGGCCTTGAACCCACCATACAATGATCATTTTTTCGCATGGCCTATTTATTGAGACGTGTTTAAGGATTTTCTTTGTTTGTATTTAGAGAAGATGGATAATTCCTTCCTGGAGAACCAAGCTATTCGTTAAGCAAAGCTTTTACATATGGATAACATGGATGTAAACTCCCATTGCCAGGCATGTTTAAGCTAAACACAATATAAACTGAAAATATAATCGTAAATGATAACGTCAACACAGTGTTTCAGAATTCACTAAATGACTATTATAGGCAAGCCTGTTTCAATATGAATACTTTGACATGTTTTCATTTAATAATTTATCTTAGAGTAGTAATAGGTGAAAATAAGAAAGTTCCACTGGATCTTTGGTAACCACATTAGTTGGCATAGCAACCGGCAAAGTGCAGCTTTCTCTGCTCTTTGGGAATTATCAGCATGCTTGGAAAGCATCTCTGACTAATGAGATTGCATGGCTGAGGCTACCTGTTGCACAATGACTAACGCAGTGTAACATTGTCCATGGAGGTTCGACACCCTCCAAACCCAAACCTCCCTTCCAAATAATGTGCTAAGGCGGACAACTTGTCACTGGTCTCCATTTGTTTTTAGAGCGGGCAAAAAGCGGTTGGGGAGGTGACATGACTGCCAAAAGCCAGTCCAAATTAAGTGTGGAGCTTTTCACTTATTGCGCCGAAACAATAACAAACAATATAAAGTTGCGTTCATCTGTGGCACCAAGAAAGCGCTTGGAACATGGCATAGAAACCCGAAAACTCTGGCACCAGGTGGCCTGAGGCGGATCTGCTCCCTTCAAACGGGCGGTGGTAATATCAAAATGTAATTTGATGTTTAGCAAGGACCTCCATTCACGCTGCAGTTTCATAACTGCTCTGAAAGGCATTTATTTTCCCTTTTGTAGGGTTTGGTGTAGTGAACATACTGATCAATTCTGTCCTGGTGATTAATCAGCCCTGACAAATCAGTTTGGGTAGCAACAGAAATCCAATCGCACCCACTGGTTCACAGGACTCCCAGCAGGCCTCGTGTTTATACAGAGTGTACCGGCGGAGTGATCATTTGTGTGTTTGACTTCATTCACGCATGTTTTTCTCTCCATTGCTCGCGCTCTCTCCCTCTCTCTCCCTCTCTCTCTCTCTCTCTCTCTCTCTCTCTCTCTCTCTCTCACTGGCTATTCATTTATAAGTCACTGTGAACCTGTCTTCTGATGCCATAGTGGCAGGCTGCTGTTGTTGCTCGTCAAGACACAACTGTCAAAGCAATCAGAATAGTCAGAAAGCAGATAGTCGACGAGGAAGGAGGGGAAAAAAGATGAAGCTTGAAGATAAAATAGAATTGGACAACAAACTACACTCACTGCAGGGGATAAGCCAGAGGTGGGGGAATAAACTGTAAGCTGCTAGTGGACTTTGCTGTATTCCATAATATTTGATGTCAAAGGTGTCGCATTCTGAATATATCAGACTCTTCCCGTTGCCTTCTGTTCTTGATGTATTTCTCTCTTAAATGACATTAACCTGTGTTGCTCTTAGACCCTGTGCTGACTCTGTCATTCATGTTTGACACACTGTCATCATAGTGAGTGCACATACAAAATGTGTGTGTGTATGTGTGTGTCATTGTGCAACAGGTGACTGATTAGCAGGCTGCAGAGTGTGTGTCCACTGTGCATTGAGCTCACAGGCGGATCCAATGCTGCCAGCCTGGTTGCACAGTCCCGCCTCACTGGCCGACTGACGCAGCTAAGTGGTTAAGCCCTGGGATGCTAATGCTACTCAGCCAGTCTGTCTATCTCCACCACTTTCTGCCACAAATTTGAGATACTAATGTAATAATCAAGGGGGTCGTAGGACTCCTTTGCGTGTCTAAATAATATCTCACGGATAAAATTGTAAGGTTGAAAATTTGCAAACTTGTGTATGATATGGCCAAACCAAACGCTGTGCGAGTGTTTGGTGTTTGTTTATGCATACGAATGAGAGTTAGGTTAAGTTAACATTGTATTTTGTGGCTGCACAAATGATGTCTGTAAGCAGTGGATTTTATCTTAAGTTGGCTCGTTTCACACAAACAACTCCACGAAAATGGTTTCATATTCAGACCACCTTTAAAATTAAAAAAAAATAAAATTAAAAAAAAAAAAAAAACTTTTAGAAAAGCTTGGTGTTTCTTAATGCAGACATTCTTATTCACTGGTTAAAAATAAAAGCATAAAGTAAGCTCTTTAAAATGAATGGCAAAATCTGAGCACGTTGGTGGTGGAAGAATATATCCGATGTTGCGACGGTGCCTAAATAGTCTACTTAAGATTTTAAGTAACCTTACACAAGTTTTAGAAATGAGATTAGTAAATTGGCAAAAGTTTAAATTTTAAGGGTCCTCTTCTTGACTGTAAGCCTCACTCACTAAGCCTAGCTTCTACCCCCTTAACTTCCTGTCTGTTTCAAAATCCGCAGCCTTTTGTCCATCTACCTCCTTTTAACCCCTGTGTGTTTCAGCTTGTTTTCCTGTCCTCCTCTCCTGCTGTATTTATTTACTTATCTCTCCCTGAGTTTCTGTTTTCCAGCTTTTCTCTTTACACTTTAATCCCTCTCCATCTCTGTCCGTCTCTCCATTTGCATCAGCTTAACAGACATGGAGTTCAGCCTGACGGTGTAAGCAATGATAATTAGAAGCCCAGCAGTGTACATCGGCCCCAGGGGAAGTACGGCTGAAAGGACTTTTTAACAAGTGCAGTGTGAAAGTCTCGCTGAAGGTTAATGCTGCCTGTTGAAGGCAAAGAGAAGTTTCCACTCAAATGGAGGGTTGACATTACGTGTAAACCTACTGACTTTATTCTGCAAGTAAACAAATATTATTTCCATCTGTAGTGATACTGGAGGACAGAAGGGGTTATTTATGGGTTATGAGAACCCTGCTCAGTGTGGGATAGGGATGTGTGGTAGTCCATTTTTAATAGTCGAAGAGATGGTGGTCTGTCTCAACAACAAATTGACTAATGTGCACTGATGAAGAATGGAACATATGCTTAATTAACTAAAGTTTAAAAACAAATTTGATAAATTAAACACAAAACTTTTTTTCCCTATTGGAAACAGTCCATTTAAAGCCGAATAAACATTCACTACAAGTTCTCTGTAAAAATACGAGATGTGAGAAAACAACCAATATACTGTACGTTTTGATGCAACTCGAATAGACTTATTCTTACAAACAAATCTCTGACTGCATATTTCTTCACATCCCGAATACAAAACAATGTACCGAGGCAAACGGAACATGTCAAAGACGCAAAGAGAGAATATATAGAGAGAGGAAGAGACTTGAAAGGAAGGACTGGTGAGCAAGACTCTACCTCCCTCTGTTTCCCTGTGTAAAGAGACAGACACACTGGGAAAATGCCAGAAGAGAAAGTGGAGGTGATGGCATGGCCCAGTGTACAGTATGCGCTGATAGGCATCATTTGAACTTTGGCACTTCCTCATTCCCCGCTCCCAAACTAACTTGAAAAATGAAATGGGGGTGGGGAACGCAGTAGAACCGGGCGGCATGGACAGATTTACTGTCGTGATAATCATTGTTCGTGACATTGAGCTATATGGTAAATGTAATGGTCCTACACAGAAGATTAGAGCATTGAATGATCATTATGAGCTGTAGTTTGACTGCACATTATAATAGTTTTTCTAAATGGTAATGGAGGAGTTGATTTGATCCCTGGAAGAGTAACTTTTACCACGCAATTTTTTTTATCGCGTAACCACAGGTTTGAGAGAGAAATTTGCACTGGCATTTGGATTATCTGTTGTTTCATAACTACTTTTTAGTTGTACCTTCGAAACCGGTTACATGCACTTTGTTTTAACAGATATAGCCTTCATCATCAGTTTGTCAAACATGTAAACTAAAATTGGACCATTGTAACTTCAACTACTATAGTAGTTATAGGCGGAGGAATTGATGCAATGCGCATGCTGGAAGAGGACAGAACAGGGACAGGGTTTCGCTGGTGTCGGACACTTTTCGTTTGCGTCTCCTGTGAACAATGTTCATTAATTTGTCGAATCAAACGCTTGTGTGGGGATGCTGCACGGCTTTACCATGGTGCAATACAGCTAAGAAACAAAGGCATCGCTAGATCAGAGAGGAGTTGGAAGTTGTCTGTCATTTTTGATTTTATTAATAAGAATACCAGACAAAAAAAAAACCTAATAATAATTGAACTCTCGTACAGACATCCTGTAGTTAGGTGGTATTGTCTCGTCAAAATAAACTTAGACTACAAGGTATATGACACACAATCTGACAATATCATATTTCAATAACAATCTAAATCCAATATGATAATAGTGAGTTATCAGCCACTGGCTACTCAGTGTCCGCACCCCCACCTGTTTGCTAGTTCACACGCCCACGATCTGCCTCTTTGCGGCCGGCTTGCTGTCCTTCTATATTCATCTACCGATTTCTCACCCTTTCTCGATTCCTTCCTACCTCCTTTCTTCTCCTCCCATCTCTCCCTTTCTTTTTTGTTTATATTTCATTTTATTTTTATTTTTTTGTCCGCCACTCTTTAAATCTCATTTGCTCCATGGACGATTTTCACCCATTTCAAGTTGCTTCTGACTTTTTAAATGCATGGCCGGTGTATTGCGGTAATCCACTCCATTACGTTAAGTCCCTAGAGCTCCCACTCGGAGGGGTTCGGATTAGTGACGTTGTTCTGTACATTCTTTCCTGCTCTGCGTTGTGTAATCTGCTTCTGAAAAGGTCCTGTGGACTACTACCTTGATTTGGAACCATTACCCTGTCATTTTAGTTAAGGGTTAGTTTTTTTTTTTTGTTGTTGTTGTTTTTTGTTATTTAAAAAAAAAATGGATAAAAGAGGTGATTTTTAAATTGGGACATTGTGTAGGCCAAAAACTAAAGGCTATTTGGCCACTCTGAAGGCCAAGAGAATCACACACAGTGTATGGAAAATGTCTTGGAGCCAAAGCACCACATTTATATTCACTGAACTGCTGTTGCATTGTGGTTTATATAAAACTAGTCCTAGGGCTACACAAGTAATTGTGTTGGTTGTTCAGGCTCAGGCTGTCTGTAAAAAAATACTGTATAAATATTTTGGTTCCTCAAATAAATTAGAGTAATAAAGATAATATATTATTAAGTGATCACTATTTTAAGCACTTAAACAGGAATTTATAATACAGTGCCTGATCGCTTTATTTTTCTTTACCTCGCTTTGGCTGTACTAGGTACTCCTACAGCAACACATGTTACCACTTCCACACTGCAAAGTGGTGAAAAAATACATTTTAAACCCTAGACCAGGGGCTTTCTATTGGGTTGTTTCTAAAAAGATAAATCAGTCAAGTTAGGGGCAACAATTGTTTGTATAAGTGAAGGATGTTTAAACAGAAACATTGGGTGGCCGTGAACCTTAATCGACCTCTGCCGGCCCTCTACTGCTACAAGGGAGAGGGAAACAAACTGGGAGACTAGGCTGTGGGCAAACTTCGAGAGAGAGAGAAAGAGAGGGAGAAACTCCCTCCTTACTGATAATCATGCCCTATTCCAGTCTGTCAAAGGACATCTTCAACCTTACATGGTGCAAGGTTATCTGGAAGCTGGATTTCCTTAATATTTAAAGTTTTTGCTGTTGGGCAATAATGATTATAGATACACATTTCCTGTCACTTTGTCAATTACAAGCTTAGATGCTTAGAAAAAAACTCTGTCCCCTGGAGAACCTCTGGGTTCCTGCTGTTTGGATTGGGCAGACCAACCTGTCCCACCTGTTTGTTTCCCTGGTGGCCAAAGAGTGATCAGGGCCGTCCAAGGCTTTGGGGCCAGTGGTATATTTGTTGTTGTCACAGTCTTTATTTTTCTACACTTGGACCAAAAAAATAGATTGTGAAAAGTGAGTGAGTTACACACTGAAAAGTGTCCTCAACTGCCGATGGAGGCAGGGAGGCCTCACCACTGTCGGGATTACAGGAAATTGACTCTTCCAGGCTATGTATGTGTCTCTCTCACTGTGTCTATAGGTCTCTCTGTCACTATCTGTCTCTCTATCTCTCTGGTGCTGACTCACTCACTCGCTCGCCCATTCACTCTCTCACCCATTAATATTGCTGATCTTTCCCGGCAGTTAAGTTCTCCTCAGTCTCTGTTCGTCAGTCGCAATGAGCCCCTCCTGACCGAGTTCAGTCAGACTAGATGTACAGGTCCAATCTTATTATACCCGATGGCTTAGGGAGAGGTGAGGTGGGGGGGGGGGGGGGGGGAGAGAGAGAGATTCATTTTCTACACCCTGTTATTGCTGCACATAGCTGATAGTGGTGGGTTAGTTTGCGGGTTACTATCTGTCCCAGCTTACAGCACTTGGGGAGGCCCGTGATGCAGGGTGTTGGATAAGCTTCACCTTTGTTGGAGGTGGGATAGAAGCAAACCTAAAGAAAAGCCTTTAGCACAGTGAGAACATGCACATTTTGCTTGCACATGCCTCAAGTTGTTGAAATTATATGAACACGGACACTGCATTGCTTACTACTTACCCAACATGCAACCCTCTCTCTGTGTTACATTACATTACATTTCATTTAGCAGACGCTTTTATCCAAAGCGACTTACAATTGTTCAAACACTGACGGACGCAGCCATCAGGAGCAATTAGGGATTAAGTGTCTTGCTCAAGGACACTACAGCATGCTAGCAGGAGGAGCCCGGGATCCAACCAGCAACCTTTACATTACTAGACCACCAGCTCTACCGCCTGAGCTATGATAATGATGTGTGAATTTTAGAGCTGAGTAAGGGCAGTTGGTTGGAAAGCTGGTTAAAATGTTGTTTGTATGTTGAGTTTAAAGGCTTTCTAAGGTATGAGAGCCAGGTGAGGTCATCCAACCCTAGCTTACGGTAAAAGCTGGGTGGGACTTCCTTTCCAACTTAGTGTCTGCACAGGGAATCCTGACCATGCATCGCATTTATTTGTTACAATAATTTGGTTGAATCAATTTCAATTCAGCACATTAGCACAGCAATTCCTAAAAACTGTTCAAGATTCAAGATTTTTTATTTATCACATACCTATTGTGGGACTCTTTACCCACATGTACTGGTTTAAGGAGGGAGACGGAGTCACTCGGTATATACAGGCATACATACACTACTCACAAAAAATAAGGGATATTCGGCTTTCGGGTGAAATTTCAGGATGAACCTAAAATGCACTATAACCTTTGCAGGTGAACTTAATTTGACCTTCTCTCTTAAATGCACATGTCCAACTGTTCCATGTTTCCGTACTTTTTGTACAACTTGCTGTTCTCTTACAAGGAGCTGAACGGCAAAATTCACAACAGGTGTTTGATCCATGAATCGACCAATACATTTCCTTCAATGAGAATGGGTATTTAAACAGTCCTCTTCATCATGCTGTTCACATTTTGATATCATGAGACCAAGACGATACCTAACAATTGATCGACAGTACCACGCCATTGCGAGGCTTCAAACAGGATGTTCTCAGAGGGAAGGGCCATCAGAGTGTGATCAGCAGGTTGCAACAGAGATACAGAGAGACAGGAGGAGTCACAGAAAGGCAAAGAAGTGGACGTCCTTTGGCCACATCCCACACTGATGAGCGCTTCATTGTGAACAATGCCCTGCGGAACCGGATGATGAATGCCACTCATCTCCAGACACATTTAAGGGAGGTGAGAGGCACCCAAGTGTCACGTCAGACCATTCAATACCGTTTACATCAGCGTGGTCTGCGCGCGAGACGACCTGCAAGGGTACCTGACCACACCACCAGGCGCAGGCATCATCGTCTTGCATGGGCCAGGGACCATTTACGCTGGACAAGGGACCATTGGGCCTCAGTGCTGTTCTCTGATGAAAGTCCGTTCACGTTGAGCAGAAATGATGGCCTCCAACGATGTTGGAGACGTCAAGGAGAGCGCTATGCATCAGCCACTGTTGTCACCAGACGAGCCTGTGGTGGTGGTGTTACAGTGTGGGCAGGTTTGTCTAGTCAATACAGAAGTGCCCTACGCATTGTGAATGGTACAGTGACAAGCCCATACTACCTGAATAACATCATTAATCCAGTCATTGTGCCCCTGCATGATCAACACAGGCCTAATTTCATCTTCATGGATGACAATGCTCCAGCTCATCGAGGTCGCATCATTAGGGAACGGCTGCTGGAGACTGACGTACCTCAAATGGAGTGGCCTGCACTTTCTCCAGACCTGAATCCCATAGAAAACCTATGAACCACAGAACCTCAATGACCTGAGGGCCGCCCTTCAAGAAGAGTGGGGTGCCATGCCTCAGCAGACAATAAGTCGACTTGTGAACAGCATGAGACGTCGTTGTCAAGCTGTAATTGATGCTCAAGGGCACATGACAAGTTATTGAGACATTTTTTTGTTGTGGTAAACCCACCACTGTTGTTGGCTTTTGTTTCAATAAATTGTTCGAGATGAGGAAATCACTATTGCATGCTTCTACTTAAATGCCCTACTTTCACGATATAATATCACTGTAGCGTGAACTTTTTACATTTTCCATCAATTTCACCCGAAAGCCAAATATCCCTAACTTTTTGTGAGTAGTGTACATGCAGTGAAAGGTAATTGCAATGCACCCGGAGATTATGCACAAAAGACAAATTTCAATATTTCACATTTCACTGCTAATACGTATGAAAGTATGTATATGTATGTGACGAATAAACCTCCTGAATTTTGAAGCACAATAGCTAAGTAATTAAGAAATCAACTTACAAACTAAGCTAACTGAACTTATAAGTACAAGGACACAATAGCTTAGTAAATTAAGTAATTAACCACTAACTAAACTAACTGATTCCTAAAATGTAATTCAGTTTATAAATAGAATAAAATAAGCATCAAAAGGTAAGAAACTAACAGGGATGCATAAGAGAAATAGACTACTATGTATATACAAATATGTATTCAGCAGGCGGGGGGATCAGGCTTCTTGGCTCATCTGCACTCTTGCAGGCCAGCTTCAAGGTCAGGAAGTTACGACGGAGCTCTGGAGGTGGAATGCCAGACAGTATGGGGAGAAACTCGACAGGGGTTGATGGCAGGGCACCACTAATTAGCCTCATGGCGGTGTTAAGCACAGCAGCCATACAACACAGGCTGTATGGCTGCTGTGACTCCATGCAGGGGCGGCATACTCAGCCGTGGAGTATGCGAGGGCAAGGGTAGAGGTGCGCAGGGTGGTGAAGTTTGCACCCCATCCAGTGCCAGCCAGTCTCTTCAGGAGGTTTACATGGGCAGCGGTCTTGGCAGTAACTTGTTGGATGTGTGGCTTGAAGGTGAGGCTACGGTCAAGTGTGACACCGAGATATTTAGGTTTGGGGTCATGCCTGACGATGGTGCCGTCGAGTGTGATGTTCAGCATGGTATTCGCACATCGATTGGCAAGATGGAATACTGAGCAAACTGTCTTGGGCAGGCTAAGCTTGAGATGCCATTTATGGAAGTACCTGCTCAGTAGCGAGAGATCTTTCTCAAGGGCATTCTCAACCACACTAAAGGCTTTGTCACCAAATCCAATGGCTGAGTCGTCGGCGTAGGTGTATAGCGAGCACTCTCCAACAGGCATGTCAGCGGTGTAGATGTTAAAAAGTGTAGGGGCAAGAACAGAGCCTTGGGGGAGCCCGTTCCTCAGTCTTCTTCTCTTGCTGCGTTGGCCGTTTGAGGTCTCCAGTACAAAGGTACGGTCCTGTGTAAGCAGCATGATGAACTTCACGAGCTTAACATCAGGCAAAGTCTTCAGGAGCTTGAGGTAGAGGCCTCTGTGCCAAACTGTGTCATACGCTGCAGTGAGGTCGATGGAGACTGTTCCAAACTTTTCTTTCTTCCGAGTCAACCTCCACGTTGAGGAAGTTCATCACCCCCCTTCAACCAATCCGCCTGGGTGTGACCTACCACGGAATGCCTGGGTCAACCTCAACAGACTTGGCTCTGGAGTAGCAAAGACCCAAACCTATCTTTATATGATTGGAGTGTCTGCCACAAATCTCTGTGAATGCGGAAAACCACAGACTGTTGAACACATCATTGATGAATGCCCAATCTTCAAATCACCACATGGAGTCAGCGGCCTCATTGAACTGGATGACGATACCACTTCTTGGCTAATGTCCCAATTGCCTGTGTAGCCCTACACGAACGAACGAACAGATATGTACAGAAAAGTGGCATGTGAATAAAGTGAGGTAGTGTGTGTGTTGTGATATACAGTACAGTTTACCACAATATGACACAGCAATACAGTACAGTATGCAGTACAATGTGCAACACACATTACAGTAATGCAGTGGGGGCTTATGTATGTGTCTCAGTGGGGGCCCCTGGTGAGTTCAGCATTGACAATTCTTATGGCTTGCAAGAAGAAACTCTGTCTCAGTCTCTCCGTCCTTGCTCTGTGACTGTGGAGGGGCTTGTCCGACCGCAGCAGCTGGAGCAGTCCGTTGTTGGGGTGGTGAGGATCCTTCATGATTTTGCGGGCTCTGCTACTACACCTTCCGGTGTACAAGTCCCCCAGGTAGGGGAGGGTAGTTCCGGTGGTACGTTGGGCTGAACGCACTACCCTCTGCAGGGCAGTTCCCAAACCAGGCAGTGATGTTGCCTGTCAGGATGCGCTCCACTGCTCCAGAGTAGAAGGACTTGAGGAACCTCACCGAGACCCTGAATTTCGTCAGCTGCCTGAGGTGGTAAAGACGCCGCCTCGCCATTCTCACCAGAGTGTCTGTTTGTAAAGTCCATGTTAAGTCCCGGAGGACCTGCGTCCTCGGGTGTAATCCTCGCCTAAAGTCCACAATCAGCGCCTTGGTTTTTCTGACGTTCAAGAGGAGGCTGTTGTCCTGGCACCAGAGTGACAGGTCAGCCACCTCCTCGCGGTAGGCCTTCTCATCGTCGTCAGTGATCAGGCCCACCACGACGGGGTCGCCAGCAAACCTGATAATGGTGTTGGAGCTGGACCTGGCCACACAGTCATGTGTGTACAGGGAGTACAGTAGGGGGGCTGAGGACACAGCCCTGGGAGGGGGATCCTGTGTTCAGGGTGAGGGAGCTGGACATGTGCCTCCCCACCCTAACCACCTGGGGCCTGGCTGTGAGGGAGTCCAGGATCCAGGCACACAGCAGAGTGTTCAGTCCGAGCAACCACAGCTTGACAGCCAGTCTGGTGGGGACTATCAATGAACAGCAATCTCACATAGCCCCCCCTTCCAGCCATCCAAGTGTGCGAGCGTGGTGTGCAGTACCTGGGAGACTGTCGTCTGTGGATCTGTTTGGCTGGTACGCGAACTGCAGCGGGTCAATGGTGCGGGGGAGGGAGACACTGACATCGTCCTTAATCAGCCTCTCTAAGCACTTCATGACCACTGAGGCGAGGGCCACCGGACGGTAGTCATTCAAGCAGGCTGGGAGCGATCTTTGGCACAGGGATGATGGTGGACTCCTTGAAGCGGCACGGGACCATCGTCTCGGCCAGGGAGGCGTTGAATATCCCAATGAGCACTGGGGCTAGCTGGTTTGCACAGTTCTTCAGTACTCGCCCAGATATGCCATCTGGGCCCGCAGCTTTCCTGGTGCCCACACACGTCAGAGCACTCCTGACGTCAAGCCCAGACACTGAAAGTGCGTGCTCATCCCCTGCGGTCTAACTTCAATTAGCTGGTGAACGAGCGGTGGTGTTGCCGGCCTCAAACCGTGCATAAAAGGACTTACGTTCGACGGCTAGAGAGGCGTCCACACTCGTGGCTGGGGAGGGGCTACTCTTGAAATTCGTAATACTCCGCAGCCCCTGCCACAAGCGTCTGGTGTCTCGTTGCTCCATCTGTAGCTCCACTGTGTCTCTGTACGTCTGTTTAGTGTCCTTCACTGCCCTCCGCAGTTTGTATGACGCCGCTTTGTACATGTCCATGTTGCCGGATACAAGACTGTCGTTATAAGCTGCCGTGTGAGCATTCAGAGCCCACTGTTTCTGGTTCGGAAATATCCAAGCTATCACTGTGGGTGTGATGCCGTCCACTAACGTAGCTCTGAAGCTCATGGCTGCTTCTGTAAACGCACTGAAGTCAATGGATCTTCATTGGAACATGTCTCAGACGATGTCAGTCAGTATCCTGAAGCGCGGCCTCTGATTGGTCTGACCATCGCTTTACGTCCTCGTCACTACCTTTCTGCGTACGATGCTGGTCTTGTAAACACGAAGTAACGAGATGGCCACGTGATCGAATTTCCCAAAAGCAGGGAGCAAGAGGGTCTTGTATCCGTTGTACGGTGTGTAGTAGTGGTCCAAAGGTCTTTCTCCCCTGGTGGCACACGTGATGTGTTGATGGAAATTAGGCAGAAGTTTTTAAAGGTTCGCCCTATTAAAGTCCCCAGCCACCACCACAGCAGCGTCGGGATATTTGTTTTGAAGTCTGCACAACACATTGTAAAAGTCCAATAGTACTGTGTCGGTGTCCGCCCGTGGTGGAATATATATGCCTGTGATGATGACCGTGCTGAATTCCCGGGGGAGGTAGAATGGACGGCATGAGATGGTCAGCTGTTCCAGGTTTGGTGAGCAGGAGCGGGAGAGAGTCTTGATGTTGTTGGGGTTACACCAGATACAGTGGGGCAAAAAAGTATTTAGTCAGCCACCAATTGTGCAAGTTCTCCCACTTAAAAAGATGAGAGAGGCCTGGTATTTTCATCATAGGTATACCTCAACTATGAGAGACAAAATGAAAAAAAATAAAAAAATCCAGAAAATCACATTGTCTGATTTTTAAAGAATTTATTTGCAAATTATGGTGGAAAATAAGTATTTGGTCAAAAACAAAAGTTTTCTGTAAGTCTTCACAAGGTTTTCACACACTGTTGCTGGTATTTTGGCCCATTCCTCCATGCAGATCTCCTCTAGAGCAGTGATGTTTTGGGGCTGTCACTGGGCAACACGGACTTTCAACTCCCTCCAAAGATTTTCTATGGGGTTGAGATCTGGAGACTGGCTAGGCCACTCCAGGACCTTGGAATGCTTCTTACGAAGCCACTCCTTCGTTGCCCAGGCGGTGTGTTTGGGATCATTGTCATGCTGAAAGACCCAGCCACATTTCATCTTCAATGCCCTTGCTGATGGAAGGAGGTTTTCACTCAAAATCTCACGATACATGGCCCCATTCATTCTTTCCTTTACACGGATCAGTTGTCCTGGTCCCTTTGCAGAAAAACAGCCCCAAAGCATGATGTTTCCACCCCCATGCTTCACAGTAGGTATGGTGTTCTTTGGATGTAACTCAGCTTTCTTTCTCCTCCAAACACGACAAGTTGAGTTTTTACCAAAAAGTTCTATTGTGGTTTCATCTGACCATATGACATTCTCCCAATCCTCTTCTGGATCATCCAAATGCTCTCTAGCAAACTTCAGACGGGCCTGGACATGTACTGGCTTAAGCAGGGGGACACGTCTGGCACTGCAGGATTTGAGTCCCTGGCGGCGTAGTGTGTTACTGATGGTAGCCTTTGTTACTTTGGTCTCAGCTCTCTGCAGGTCATTCACTAGGTCCCCCCGTGTGGTTCTGGGATGTTTGCTCACCGTTCTTGTGATCATTCTGACCCCACGTGGTGAGATCTTGCGTGGAGCCCCAGATCGAGGGAGATTATCAGTGGTCTTGTATGTCTTCCATTTTCTAATAATTGCTTCCACATTTGATTTCTTCACAACAAGCTGCTAACCTATTGCAGATTCAGTCTTCCCAGCCTGGTGCAGGTCTACAATTTTGTTTCTGGTGTCCTTTGACAGCTCTTTGGTCTTGGCCATAGTGGAGTTTGGAGTGTGACTGTTTGAGGTTGTGGACAGGTGTCTTTTATACTGATAACGAGTTCAAACAGGTGCCATTAATACAGGTAACGAGTGGAGGACAGAGGAGCCTCTTAAAGAAAAAGTTACAGGTCTGTGAAAGCCAGAAATCTTGCTTGTTTGTAGGTGACCAAATACTTATTTTACAGAGGAATTTAGCAATTAATTCATTAAAAATCCTACAATGTGATTTCCTGGATTCTTTCCCCTCATTCTGTCTCTCATAGTCGAAGTGTACCTATGATGAAAATTACAGGCCGCTCTCATCTTTTTAAGTGGGAGAACTTGCACAATTGGTGGCTGACTAAATACTTTTTTGCCCCACTGTATGTTTATCATGAGGCAAACGCCTCCACCCTTGGATCTCCCCAACTTCTCCGACCTATTGGCGCGGAACACTGAGAACGCCTTGGCTGTACGTATGCCGTGGTCCGGCACCAGGGGCTTCAGCCATGTCTCCGTCAGGCAGAGGACGCAACCGTTTCTCGTATCCCGTTGGAATGTAATCCTCACTCGAAGGTCATCCATCTTTGTCTCCAGGCAATGGACATTGGAAAGGAGGATGCTGGGCAGAGGTGGATGGTAAGGTTGCGTCCTCGTTTACCGCAGTGCTTCCTCCATCGGCGCACCCGTGGAACGGCGACTGGATTGAAGTTATTGTCTTTGTTGGTCACGTTGGCGCATAGAATTTTTTTACTGCCGATTTTTTTTGACAGACATAGCGATATAAAATGAAATAAATTCTAAAATGTGCATAATCACACGGAGCATTCGCGCAGGCAACCAGAAGGGGCAGGGCCAAGTCTACTGGGTTTTGCGCTTAGCAGATCATGCCCTTATGATGTTTCTGTGCACCTTTGCTCAAAGTCGAGATCTGGGTCCAGGGGCAGGTCACAGAAAGATCAAAGCTGGTCAGCAAGGTATTTTAGGTGAACTGCCTGCTTGGAGTTTTGCCAATGGAGTTCTCGGTACCTGGAATGTGTAAAGTTAACATGGCTGTGAGTAAGGGGGCATCTTGTTTCCTTTATCTAAATCGATTTGAGCTTGAAAATATATATAAAAGATGTGAGCATATCAGTGGAGGTTACCAAACCCCAATAATGCCTAAAATATACTGTACTTATAGCCAAACTCCTGACCTCGAGTGGAAATGAACTATCCCAACAATTACCAAGTGAACCGTTTTTGCATAATTGAATTGATCCTCAAAGTGGTAAACTTGACTTACACGGCGATATATTTGTAATAACTGATTTGTTAACTGACAAATCTGGTAGAAGGCATTGCAGTTTGTACCTGGAAACCCCCAGCTCAGTTGAAGCCATGCTTCCCGAACGATAACACCTGCGCCCAGCAGATGGATAGTCAAAAATTGTTCCGAATGTTATAACTGCATTTGAAGCCACATAAGTTTTTTATATTTTTATTTTTGCTCGTCCTCAAGACGTGACATATACCACTTGAATAATGCAGCTTTCCCCTCCCCCTGCTTGGTTCCAGACCCACAGAAATTAAATTGGTATTGATTTTCATTTGAATTTGGGTATGACAGACAAAAAGCAAATTTCCCCAAAACGAAGTGTCCCTTTAAGATTGGGAACTCTTTATTCAGGCAATGATTGTATACAAAGTTACATCAGTCTGGCAAGATATTTCTTAGTGTGCAGCTTGTTGGTTAGTGTTGCCCAGTGTCCCGACCTTGTGAATGTCCACGATCACCATGGAGACATCACAGACCTTCTAAACCCGCTGGCCTCCAAAGCAGATAAGAATATGTAGCGAGTCACTGGGAGTTCGCACCTCTGCCTCCCTTCTCCTCTTTTATCAACCCTCCCTGTCTCTTACTCAACGCGTGCCTTTGATTGTAGCGTATTAGAGCAGCTTTGATATCACTCTTTCATATCACAATCTTTGTATAGCTGGCAGCTGCGATTATTGTGGTCTTTGTTGAACCCCGTTTTGTTTGTCCTTTTTTTTTAAAGTACAGTCAAAACCACATCTGTCTCTTTCTCGAGGAAGAATAAAGTCAGAGTTGGAACAAGACCGAGCAGCAAGAAGAGAGTCACAGCAGAGAGAGCTCAAGTTTACCCTTCTGGCCATGTTTTTGGGGCCGTATTTAGATGTAAGATATTCTGTACAAACCTTTCTGGTGTTTGGTGATGGCTCGCTAATTCAGACAACAATATTGACAAAGACATGTTTAAAGCAAGGCTAGTTTACGTTTAAAACTAGTTCGTTTTTTATTGACACCAGATCAGGGGGGAAGGTTTTGTCTTGCACTTAGGTTTTCAGACAAATTTACTTTAAAACTTAAAACTAACTTGAAAAACTGAAAAATGGAAATTAACTGTGAGAATACCACTCTGCCTGCACTCTTAGCAGACACACTGCCTTCTCATAGAAAACCTATGTTGCAAACTGAACTGACTCTGAAATAATATTCTAGCACGTTTACTGCCGAGAAGGGCATACTGTTTCAGCTATTTAGATTTGTGGTGTTTTTGAGCCAATCACATTCCATTTAACTCAGTAGCTTCCTGTTATGAGAAAATCAGCATCCGCTATGTTAAAGCATATTTATGGATGACATCATACACTTTCTAGGCCATCTATGCCAGGGGTTCCCAACCACTGCAACCCGGACCGTTTGCCACTGGGCTGTGACAAGGAGGGCATTGTCACCCCCTCACCGGGTCGGTCCATTTATCTATTATTCATTTTCCCTCCCCATGCTGTATACGCTGCCTAATGGTGGTGGGCGGCAGCTGTGCTGGAGGGGGTGCACCCTTGCACTGCTGGTCGGTCCTGAAGTCAATGGCAGAATTACAAGTTTATTCTTGAAACACAGAGGTACTTTTTTTTTTTGTGTGTGACCGTATTAATACTCTTTTATTGCAGATTGATTTACCCACCTGGTCCGTGAACATTTAGTGTGCTGCAGTCGGTATGTGATAATGAAAGGTTGGGCTGGGAACCCCTGATTTAGGCCAACAGATGGCTTGGAAAGGCTTTTTTGGGGGTTTTCTACAATGTTGGGATTAGTGTTAGGGTAGCATATTGTGGTCACAAGCAAACTGAATATTTACTGGATAGGACATTTCATTAAATGTCAGCTTGAAAAGGAAGAGGAGGCAGAGTTATTTTGTGACTAGATGGTCACAGAAGAGGCGGCCACAGGATTGGACTTGTTTATGTTACACCCCAGTAATTTGATGAGAGAGTGTTGCTCTCTTTCCTGCGGGCTGCCCATGAATATCTTTCTGCTGTTGAACCTTTTACCACACATGGGACCTCTGAAAACCAGCCACTGGGCTGCTCAAACTTTTAAAACTGTTTTGTTTCATCCTGAGAACCAAAACGAATAAATTGACTGTGATCATGGGGACCCAAGCCCTTGGAAATATATTGTAGCTCTAGGCATGTAGGTTCCAGGCGGAGTGGGACCCACATTTTAGGTCCCACTCCAATCTGGTTGCAATTTGTTAATGACTTTCCATGTTAGTTTGCCACACATAAGAGGTGCTGCTTCCAATGTGATTCCAATATTTTTAGAATCTCCAGGGTCTGATTAACCCTAAACAGTGGGTTGTTGTGGGCACATGCCTTGTAGTTTCCCTTACTTGACAGAAGAGGAAATATTTTACATATAATAATATAATTATGCATATTTCATTGTGCTTAAGGCTGAAATTGCTGAAGAAACTCATCTCAAGGTAAATCTCATAAGGTCCATACTGAAGAAGTTAAGGGGGGGGGGGTGTTGACGTCGACATTGTGATATGTCACATTCTACACGTGCAAGGCAACGTTCCTCAACTGTGAAGTCCAGCTAGATTCACAACTTGCCTTTAATATTATTCATGGCTTTGCAGTGATTCAGTTCATTCTATTTCAATTTATTTCATTCAATTTAGTTTTTCAGTGTTTTTTTTTTTTTCTTATATATATTCTATAGATTCAAGATTCAAGAGGTTTCATTTGTCACATACATATACATTCGTTCATACATATATGCAGTGAAATGTCTTTGCACCGCACCTGGAGATTATGCACAATTGTTACTTAACCGAATATAATAGCTAACTTATTCCGACCTAGCTAACTAACCGATTCCTAAAACATAATGCGAATGAATTGAATAATATAATAAAATATAATTAAAATAAGACTCATACAGTCACAGTTACTGCATCTACTAAGGTGAACTACACATTGTGCTAGAATTGTAATGTCACAGCATGAAAATGTTTCTGCTTGTGTATTGTATTGTGTCATTGTGTATTTTCTTTCTTCTTTTGACCATATCCTTTCAGTGCCACATCAGTGACAAGGAAAAAAACACACACCATTGAATTCACCAGTGTTGACGCAAGCAGTAAGCGTCTTTGAAAGGGGACGATTGCTTCCTTGTCTCTTTTACAGAGAAGGGTTTTTTTTTTTTTTTTGTTTTTTTTTAATACTTGTGAGTGAAACTGTAGATGGATGAATGCCACACCAACAGCAGCATTAACTGTGCTGGTATTTATAAAAAATTACTGCATATATGCATGAACGTATGTATATGTATGTGACAAATACCTCTTGTATATTGAATCTTGAAATTAATTCAGTACTAACTTCTAGTGCTTTACCAGACTGAGCAACTGCACCAAACCAGAAGGCTGTACCTGGTTTGAAACCAGGAGATTATCTTTTTTTTTTTTTAACCTGTGCTGTCAGCATGCTGACACAGAGTATTTGTATGCCATTGCATCTAGGACAGTTAATCTGCAAGTGGAGTTCAAGTTCTCAACC
This sequence comes from Zeus faber, assembly GCF_960531495.2. Taxonomy (NCBI): domain Eukaryota; kingdom Metazoa; phylum Chordata; class Actinopteri; order Zeiformes; family Zeidae; genus Zeus; species Zeus faber. The sequence continues at coordinate 168,942 of NC_137194.1, read as the reverse complement.
TGCAATGCAACTCTTTATTAATCCTTAAATCATCAAGAACTGCTGCAATAACTATGTCCTGTGGATGCCCTGTAGAATGACAAGAGCACAGTTTTGGTTATGGAGAGCCACTGTGGTGGAGATTATCAGGCAGCTGGACTGGAATGTTAAACCTGGTAAAAACTGTTTATATAGGTATATATTTTTTCAAGCACTACCAAGCTCATAATATCTGCGCTGCTATCAGTCCTAGGAGTTAAAAGTCTGATATTGTTTGGTGCAGCATTCGGTAGCATGCTTGGCAAACTCCCTCTGCGAATTTCCGATTGCTATCGAGCCTTTGTTTGGTTTTTATAGAAAACCACAGCCTTTTTTTCTGTTTTCTGTTCTTTTCTATTTTGTCCTGGTAATCGTGGCTGTACTGTTCCCGTCACACAAAGAAGTTTAAAAGGCCCACTGTAAGCTATGTACGTCACTAAGGGTCCAACCTGATTCACTTCACTTTCACAGGAGCATGTCAGCTGTTGAGAAGTGGAGCAGTTGTGGTCAGGAATGACATGGTTAAGCAGCAGCTACATGTACAAGTCTGGCTTGTGAAATTCGGACTGTCAGTGCTGCATAGCTGCACTCAGCGGTAACTGCTTGTACACGTAGCGCCCCTCACCTGCCTACATGTTGGTCGCTTTAACACTACTGATTTACCAGGGTTGTGTTCTTAATGATGGAAGTAGTTATAGGAGGTCCCACTACCTCTACACCTGCTTCCTCTTTTGGTTCAACTTGTTAGTCTTTCATATCCTTTTTACATCCACTGCTCTCACATTAATGACATTGCATGAGTGGCTTAATTAGTAAGGCTTTTACATTTAGACAGACATTGTCAGGAGTTTGTTAATACTGCAGACACTAATGTTCAACCAGTACCAACAGAACAGTACTCGGTTCAGACAATGCAAAACGCAACTTAATCCTGTTAATGTTCAGATCTGTTCGATGTACGTTCAGAATGTTAAAATACCTTGACTCAGTCTGAAGGACAATGCGTGTGACAAACATCCAGGTATTAGTCAGCCTCACTGTGCTGCATCTGTGGCTTAGAACAAAGCCAGGACAGGTGGCCCAGGAGTCCATGCTCTTATATCCTGCTGTCATTCTTTAACCGTCACATTTAGACAAGTTGGAATCCTGCAGCATGTCTGCTGATATCTCACACTGGTAAAGGTGTTCTCTGTTTTAGTCCACCATTGCCGACTGTGTAGGGTGTAATCCATGTAGGATTTGATTTGGCTCTTCTTTGTGCTCATAAAGCCTTATTTGTATAGTGAGAGCACCCATGGAAACTCAGCTTGGATGTTAAAGGGAAAGAATGGCAGGTGACAGGTGGTATGACTTTGGTTGCTTCCTAATGATGAAGCCAATAACATTGTGTGTTTCCTGTTATACTCATTAGTGCACAGGCCACACAATCTCATGTGCGAATGTATTTTGGAAATATATGTGAAACGAAAGTTAACTTTACTGTAGTGTAGAATGTCTTACAAGTTACTAGGTACGTGTCTAACACGTTAACACCAGTGACTTAAAAGTGGCTTAAAAGTAGACAACTAGGCAAAAATCCTAGGCCCCCTTCCCCTGTCAACAACAACCCTACACCACTGCCACTCACAAATTGAGCATTTCTTGCTGAAACACAGACATCCTGAAACTCCAGTCTAGGACCCTATGTTGACTGGTTGACCTGGCAGATGGGCTGCTATAGTGCGGCAAGTTACCAACCACAGCAATGTAAGGCCTGCTGCACCGCCATTGCTCTGCTGGAAGCATCTAGAAAGCACAATCAGGTTAGGTAGGAAGGAGTTAAGTAAGCAGCGGGACTGGATGTTATGAAAGGGTTAAACCTAGCTCAGCTCCAACCAGGACAGGACCGCTTCCTTTTAAGGACTTCAGTCTGCTGGAGAATTAGATTGAGGGGGAGAGAGATAGAGGGAGGGGGGGGGGGAGAGAGAGAGGGTTGGATAGTGGAGTAAAAAGAGAGATGGTGTGAGAATGAAGGAAACGGGGAAAAGCGTGAGAGAGATGAAGTGGGAGGAATGAAGGGGTGGGGGGCATAAAAATACTCTTGGAGATGAGAGAGACAAGCAGGGACACACTTTAAGAGAGAGGAGACAAGATTGTGAGATTTGGGTCGAGAGAGAACATTCTTGGCTCAACGTGAAACTAGCTAGAGGAGTGCACTGCAGAACAGACAATGAACCAACAAACACACTAATTGTGACATGGGAAGGCAGAGGGGGTGGGGGGTGAATAGTGTTTTACATAGGAAAAAGTACGGTGTGGGTAGGGAGAGCAACGAAGGACAGGAAAGGGTGGAGGAGATGGGGTGAAAATAGATGGGGAGGGGTCCATTAGAGAGACACGCTAGTTTGATTGTCACAGTCCTTCTAGTTGTCGGTCACACAGAGAAACCTGAGACAAAGTGTGTGTCTGTCTGTGTGGTACCATAGCTGGTCAATTGTTTTCCTTGTGTTTTCCTGATATTCAAGATTCAAGAGGTTTATTTGTCTCATACATATACATACTTTCATACATATATGCAGTGAAATGTCTTTGCAACGCACCCGTAGATTATGCACAATAATTACTAAACCAAACATAATAGCTAACATAATTCCTACTTAGCTAACTAACTTAAACTAACTGATTCCTAAAACGTAATTCAGTAAGTAAATAGAATGATTAAAATAAGTGTGGAAATGTAACGTCGCTGAGGGTCAGAAGAAAGCCTATTCGCCATGTTGAGGAAGTACAAAAAGTGGTATTCTATGTTCCGGAGTTGTTGCCCCCTCGGGGTGGTCATGCTTCACGAGCATCACCTCCCTCTACTGTTATACAGTATGATGTTGAAGTGTGAAGGGGCTGTTTATTTCACCAGCTGACTCTCATATGACAGCAGAGTGGTATATTCTCCACTAACCGCGTGAAGCAGCCGGTGCTAAACGGCAAGGCACATTCACTCCCCGTGATCACGCTGAAGGGGGAAACCAAGAGCTGAACACAATGCCATTTCTTTCTCCTAATGCACTGTTTCCCAAAGTGTGGGCTGAGACCCCCTGGTGGGCCGTGAAGGTACTGCAGGTGTGTTGCGAGAGGTCATTTACAACAAACATTTGAAAGGTTTTAATTTTCAATTTTGTATTTAAGTTGGAAATTGGCATTAAATATTTATGATTAAATATTTACATTTATATAAAAAAAAAAAGTAATCCGAACTAATAAAACAAAGCCATGGCATATAAAGTATGTGTTATGCTTTATTTATCTGACATCTTTTTTTACTTGTTAACCCATTTGCACTGCATTGCAGTAGGCCCACGTTCACATAGAATTGTTCCGTTTATAAATATAATCAAAAATTATATAATATAGGGAAAAACTTAGTCTCGTGTGTTGATTAGAGTTGTGATTAAAGGTTTGGGTGGGCCGCAGAAGATTTTCAGATTTTAAATTGGCCGCGGCATTCTTAAGTTTGGGAATGGCTGTCGTAATGTTTCCCAGTCATTGGCTATAAATGCAGCAGTGGTTAAACTTAAAACAGAAAATACAATTCATAAATGACTATCCAGTCTGCCATGCACATCTAATGCTCCCAACATGATGATGTTGGTCGACTACTGCAGGCAGAGTGAGGAGAAGCAAGTTCTGATCCTGGCTGTGGATCAATGTGTCGTCTACAGACAATGCAGTGTGCACATTTTGATCATCCTGTTGAATGTTATGTATTATTCTACGATTCGACGAGTTGAATCATCAGTCGGAAACCCTCGACTGAGGTTCCTGAAGTCGAGCGCTCTTTTTCTTTTTTATTTATTTATTTTTTTTTTCATTTGTGCACGTCAGTGTGCATTACAATAACAGGATAAAACAAATAGAAGCTTACACAATGCACATGGATAATATTTCAATGAGGAATCCTAAATATGGGGAGACATAAACATTGTTTTATATGTACCACCATATACTACCTCTGTACCATCGGAGAGGGAGACAGGTGCGCAAAACGCGCCCCAATGGCTCCCCTCTCCGCACCCCGCCTCATGATGGCGCCCTGGTTGGCCACCTATCTTCCCTATAGGAAGAGCCAAGCTGCCCCTCGCCACCGACGGCAGCGATTCGTCGAATATTCACATTGAACAGCCAAATCCACTTAATCTGATAAAATTCTGAGTTGGTTTACAGCCCTAGATTATACTTTCAATTATTTAATCCTGAATGCTGGTTAAACTTGGTTAAACTTACACACTTTTTTTTACAGTACAACTTTGATACAATGAAGTAGTCTACAACATTCTAATATGTAATATCAAAATATCTGAATTATATTTTGATATTACGTATTAGACCACTCTAATAAGACCAGTGGTGTAAAAGGCATATTTATGTGTTTTAGCTGCTACTGTAGTTAGTTTGTACCTGATGGTTAACACACTGATTACCTTCTCCAGTTACTGTGATACAGCTGTGCAGTCTGTTCAGCCTGGCTTTCCTACTTCAGCATTTTGCATTTTAGCTCACGCTGACTCTTCAAAGGAACCAAGAACAACCTACATCTTTCCAACATCCACAGAAACACCACCTTCACAACACTTTGTTTAAAATGCTCCATCCGGGAGAATCAGACACAGACAATATTCCTGCAAGAGGACGGAGACTTTATTTTACGGCAATCTGTTATTTTGCATTGACACGGATGTATATATTGCACAACAGGAATTTGTCCTTGGGGAAAAATGCAATGTTGAGCTATAATGGATGAAACACAGCACCTGCTGCTGGAATGGGGAACTAGATTATATTGTCAACACACGTAGTGTTTACACTACACATGTGTTGCCTCAGTGCAGTTTAGGGTGATGTTGATGTGAAGTTTATAGGTCTAGTATTGAACCATACTATTGTTGTGTCCTACAGTTGTACATGTGTGTCTTGTATATGTTTGTGACTAATTTTTCCTTAGTGTTTGGTGACCTCATTGTAAATGAGTGTGCATGTTTATTTATTTGACTGATTGATATAATAATTTAAATAATTATAATTATTATTATTGAATGATTTCCCTTTGGGGATTAACAAAGTACCTTTATCTCATTGAGTTGTGTACATTTGTCGTTGTGCCACCGTAGTTAACATTTTGTTGAAGTTATAAATGTCACATATTGAAATAAATTACATGAGACGTCTCCAAAAAGCGATCATTTTATCACTCACATTTTATTTGATTGATTCTCTGTCAATGAACTCATTGATTATAAGACTCATCATTTCACCCCTAAAATTCTCAATGATTATTGTGGTAATACATTCTTCCTTATTGCCCAGCCCTCGTTGTCCATGTCAGCAGCAGTGTGCTGATCCCACAGGGTTCAGAACTGCAGGAGGAGAGGGGCAAAGGGCTAGAGAACGAGGGATGAGCAAAGATGGCTAATAGACTTTTAGGTGTAGGTCATCAGGGCAGAAGCTTTATAGTAGGTCAGCAAGGCAGCTTACCAACTGTCTACGATTTATGTATGTACTCGTGGCAAACCACGGTATGTTTTTTTTTTTTTTTTTTTTTTTTTTTGTGTTTCAATTTATAATGATATAATATTGATGATCTATTCATTTTATTGTTTCAATTTCTGAATTGATTTATCAAAATAGAATACTTTGTTTGGAAGCAATGCCACTGTTTTTCGCTTAAATGATGTACTCTGTTACTCTGGACGCTGCCAGAGTCACAAATTTAAACTGGTCAAATAAGATTTTTTTTTTTTTTAAACATACACATATGTATTTATTTTCTAAATAAAAAGTTCCCAACAATACTGCGAGTTCAGTAAAACAATGTTTATCGTGTTTACTGAACAATTAAGAGGAATTTCTGCATTAGATGGAATTTGTTCCACAAAATATTTGTGTAATGCCCTTCAGATGGTTTACTGAAAAGCTGGTAGCTATATTCATAATGTTTAAAATGTAGAAAAACACCCAGCCCTAATAGAAAAATAATGAAATAACAATATATCAAAGTTCACAGAGGTTGAACTGTTTGCAGAGGCAAATCCGCTGATTAAGTCCTCAACATCCAATAGAAGAATCTTCAATGGTCACACAGCATGCCAGTACAACACACACGCTTTGGATGGTGCTGGTGAAATGGGTTCCTTGCATTTAACCATCCTGGCTTGTCCTTCCTCCGGGGGAGCAGCCAGCCAGTGGGCAGCATTCAATGACGCCCTGAGACCTGGAAAATATCCTTACTGATGTTACATGGAGGAAACTCCACAGAGAAAGGCCCCTCATTTGGAGGATTACCCGCCAGAGCATGGTGCCAACAGCGCCCCAGGTGGGAATTGAACCCAGGACCTTCTTGCTGTGAGGCAGCAGCGCAATGCACTGTAATAAATTCTAGCAGTCAACACAGGAGGTGGAACATCTCCCTTCCAAACATCGGCAGCATAGAATTGTAGGCAGAGGTAGAATGGATGAAATGGAGCATGATTGCAGAATGCAAAAAAAAAAAAAAAAAAAAAAAGGATGCTAAGACTTACTTGCAAAAATTACTTAAAAAAACAATACAGCCTGAGGTCATTTGCTGCATGTCTCTCCCTCTGTCTACCCCCCATTTCCCATCGCTCTCCAGTGCTCTCTATAATAATAAAAAAACCTGCCCAAAAATTAAAAAAAAAAAAAACATACAAAAAAACCCCCACTATAATACACATTTTAAAATCCTCCATGTTTTCAAAGGAATTTGTTGATATTGGAAGAAGTAAAATGACAACAATTCCAACCTAAAATATAGCTGCAGGCAGCAATACACAGGGTCCAGTTTATTTGTTTAAGGTTTGTGTTCGTTTTTTAAGATTTGACTAATTGAAATTGCACAGAGGCAACAAAATGCATTTCTTTGCATTTTACAACTGACATATCTAGAAGCAGTGGGCTGCCATATAGTGGCGTCCAGGCAGCAGTTAATGGGTGAAGTGTCTTGCTCAAGGACACATCAGCGCGCTACCAGGAGGAGCAGGGGATCGAACCCGCAATTCAGATTACTAGACGACCCGCTCTACCTCCCGAGCCACTGCCCCCCATTTTGTGAAATTCAAATTTACTGAACTTACAAACATCATATAGTTACGTCCATGTAATTCAACAAATCAAACTGTCATGACATTACGTATGAAGCATTCCCATTTCAACCAGACATGAGATAGGTCAGTTCTTAATAGCTGAGCTAATAGTCCTAATTTTGTTTGAAAGTTGTAAAAAAATTTCGGCAAGAAATGACAAGACATGTCAGATAATTGTTTTCTTAAACAGTTGTCCAAAATAATCAAATATCACAGTATATATTATAAAGACAACATATAATACAGCATACAACAAATAATGACTGTATATTATTAAAATGGCAATCTTAAGTAAAAAAAGAAAATGGACAACTTGTATGAAATTGTCAGAGTAAATAGTGTATGTATATAAAATATTATAAATATAGTTGATTAACTAAAAAAAACAATGTTTGGGAAGTGAATTTTTATAACGACAGCTTGACATTTGAATTATATTTTCAATAAATTTTGTTCCCATGAAATCCGAAAACCACTGGGGTATTTCTGTGAGTGATTACCATTTCACAGCTTCTATTTTTCCAACGCCTCGCTGGCTCTCTAACGCTTCACTCAGTCGTACTTTTCAGTAGATTCGACTCAATGTGGTTATGAGTTTTTGCGGATTACTTTTTTGCGTATTTCTCATTAATCCGGCAAAGTAATGTGGACCAAAGAGATAAAATATAAATCAGAACAGATCTACAGACATCTACCAGGTCAGAAAGTCTATAAATATACATGTAAACGTATAGTTTTTAATCTCTAACCACTACAGAGCGACAGTCAACACTGCACACTGGACACGGTCTAATGAACTTTCCGAATCAGAACCTGAACATTTATAGTAAATAATATGATGATGTTATAAAGCATCTTACTGTAAATACCATCTATAGTAAGCAATAAGATGACGTCATAAGGCGTCTTACTATAAATATCATCCTGTTCATTTTGTTTATGAACAGTGGCATGTCAGTTAAACATGACAACCTGAATATTTGGGGTCAGATTTGTTGGGTTTTTCACTAATATCTGCTCCGTGCGTGGATCGAGTTGGGTTTGAAATTGAAACCACGAGATGCTTGTGATATAGCGGTTGAAACAACACCTCAATCATGTTCGTAGCTTCTGTCATTGTTGTGTAAAAGATACTTTTATCTGGGTCGGACATATTTTGGCCTTAAATGCATTGGACCATGTCTGTAACGATAAAATGTAGTCGGTTTTTCATTAATTTCTGCTCCGTATGTGGGTCGATTGAGATGAAACTTCAACCATGAGGTGTTTCTGACATACTGGTTCAAACAAAACATACTATGCTCTCTTTCCCGTAACAATATAAATAGGCGATCCAGCCCTAGGCTTATAATAGAAATAAGCAGATATTTTTGGACCCTAATTTTGATTCATCGTAGTGCACAATCTACCTTACAAATAACTGTTGGGCTCCTTGGCGGTTTCAGATGATCCCTTTTGGACACAATTGATCATTTTGGCGACTGAACCCCTAATGATGCAGCTGTTATTGTCAAGGAAGAGTCTCCACCGGCCAAAAGTTTCCAAAACCAATTAGTATCTTGGTCCATCAGCTGGATTTTATGCCATTTTAAAGAATTGACCCGTCAAAGGGTTAAACCAAGCACACTGTGTCTCTCTAAATAACTGATCAAGCGTTCATTTATTAAGCATTAACCCTCATAAAATCACCAGCCAAAACATGAACACTCCCAAATGTAAATACCAATATTTTATCTCTGCTTTTTTTCCTCTGTGAAATTGATTCTGTGAACTACGTTAGAGCCTTTTGAGCAAAACCTCTATTTACAGGGTTCGACAGTAACGGTTGCCTGCTAGCCCTCTGCAACTGGCCTGAGTCAGTTGTCAACCATTTTGTGGCCTCTTGTTGCCCTCTTTGGCAACCACTTTTTAATATTAAATATGGACAGCAAACGGCAAAACCTTCACCCCAAAATAAATTTGTTGCATTAGTGATATTTAAATATTGCTTTTACAGCCGGAACCAGAACGCTGCACATGCGTTGGTGTGTTGATTCATGTGTGCACAGGCACGAGTGGACAGCAGGAGAGCAAGGTTATTATAGTCAGGGATGCAACCTGCTTTTCGGCGACTATCGCTTTTTTCAGTCAATTTGGGTGAAGAGTTAGGTTTTTGTTTTGTTTTTGTATTTTCGGCGGCAAGGTTGCAGTGACCCATTTAAGGCTATTTATTTATTTATTTATTTTTAATCAGTTCAAAAGAATGACGCCATCCGCAGTCATTGAACTAGTGGACTCGTTCTCTGATATTTAAAAGCTGGTGAAGGTTTGAAAGTTCTCCAAAGCGATGCTGTGTTCATGTGACTGGAAAACTGTAATGCGTGTCAGAAGTGATGTATTCAAGAAACCCGGAAACCGTCGGCTAGCACCATAACTATATTTCATACCCTTTTTCACCATACATCTTTGCATCCCTGTACAGTTAACTACAACTAAACTAAAAACTAAAATTAGGCGCGATAAAAACATTTTAGTTAAAAACTAGACAGAAAAAAAATGAAAAGTAACTGAAACGATATTGTATACTTGGAAAACTAACTAAAATAAAAAAAATAAACTGGAAATGTCTTAAGTTGTAGTCCGTTTTTCAAGTCAATTTGGTCAAAATTTTCAACATAAAGCCATTAGAATATAATAACCAGTTTTTATCTTTGTAGACAGACAGTATTTATAATGAGCATGGCTCAGACCTAATCAGATGGAGAGCTACTTTAAATTAAAAGATGCAGACACAGTATCTTAATTATTCAAAATATAAGGTGAGTAAAAATGGCCGACCATATTTTCAGTTTCAGCAACCGAAAGCTGACACCTGGTTGCTGTGTGGCAACCACTTTCAAAAGTTAGTGTTGAGCCCTGATCTCTAATTTGGCAAATATTCTGTGGGTGTCAATTGGTGCTTTCAAGCAGGTAGAGGTGAACGGTCCATAGTCCAGAAACATTGTATTACTTTACTCTAATGCAACCGTAAAGACTACATTTAACTATAATTGCGATATCTGGGTCCAAACGTCCAGCGCTGGTATTGATTTATTGATTATCAATCCGATGATTTATAACAGTGAGATGTGTGAAGACAGATGTTAAGCTTTATGAAATATGAAATGAAAACACGACAGATTGAATGCGTCTGGAATCAAGAAAACTCCTCAAAGCAGCTGAAGCACAGAGCAACAGGATGGAAATATAAAACTATGAATCACTAAAACCAATACGCTAAAGCTCTTGAATACATCTTCTGATGGACCTGAACACATCATCGGTGATGTAACCTGGTTTTCTCGGGTGTTAGGGTCTCTCAACATCATACACCCTCTCCCAGGCGACCCCACCACGGTTGATCGGTCCCGGGTGTGTGTTCAGGTGGCATTCGCTGTCCCCATGGACCTCCTCTCCGGATCCAGAGCCATCTCAAGGCTTTCTCAGCTGCTTCGGTGATGTTCTTGATGGCTCTGCTCCTTGCTCCTCCTGTGATGCCCAGTACACTGAGGGCTCTGTGGAGTGAGTGACCCACAAACCCTCTGCAGCCTACTTCAATGGGCATGCACCTCGCCTTCCAGCCCTGCTCTCGACAGTTGATGACCAGATGTTTATATTTGGTCCACTTCCTTTCATAAGCTTTCCCCAAGCGGACCTCCCATGGCACTGTCAGCTCCATGATGATTCAAGATTCAAGAGGTTTATTCGTCACATACATATACATACTTTTATACATATATGCATACATATATGCAGTGAAATACAACGCACGTACAACAGCTACGGCGCAGCAATACGGTATCCCCGAGCAACCCAGAACAGTGACACAGTATGCGGTACAGTGTGCTACATACAGTACCGAAGGTAGTGGAGCCTATGTGTGTGGCTCAGTGAGGACCCCTGGTGAGGTCAGCATTGACAGTTGTTATGGCTTAATGTAGAAACTCCGTCTCAGTCTCTCCGTCCTTGCTGTGTGTCTGCGGAAGCGCTTGCCTGACCGCAGCAGCTGGAACAGTCAGTTGTTGGGGTGGTGCGGATCCTTCATGATCCCGCAGGCTCTGCTACAACACCTCCTGGTGTATAAGTCCTGCGGGGAGGGGAGTGTAATTCCAGTGGTACGTTCAGCTGAACGCACCACCCGCCCAGTCTGGAGGGGACTGGTGTTGAAAGCTGAACTGTAATCTATGAACAGCATTCTCACATAGGCCCCCTTCCAGCCATCCAGGTGCGTGACCGTGGTGTGACAATGGTCTTGGTGGCCTCAGAGACCAGAAGTAAATCCGGCCTCACGGTGGTGCTGATAATGTGCTGCGGGAATCCCAAATCCCAGGATCAAACCAAAATCCCAGCTCATATGTAGTCTTGTATCACGATATTGATGTTATATCGATATATTGGCCAGCCCTAATTCGTAATGTATAGTGCATTTTATTTCTGTGGTGGGAAAAAGTTTCTTTCATTCATGTAAGAATGTGATTTCCCCTCCAGTTTAATGGCCGCTGTATTGACACACGGTGGCACAGAGAAAGGCCGAAAGAGAAATCAATTGAAACTCCCTCATTGGCTTTATTCCCTAGCTGGTTTCAGTCTATCGCTCTTTCCTGTCTGTCTGACTCTCCCTCACTCTAATTTTCTGTTCTCTTTGCATTTCATTATCAGACACTCACTTTCTGTATCCGTCTCTCTGTCTGCTTTGAACATTTCTGTTTTCAAAATCAACAGGCACCTTTGTTTCTGTCTCCATGTCTACCTGTCGGTCTCTCTGCCTGTCTGTCTATCTATCCATCTCTGTTTTTATGTATCTTTGTCTCTCTCTGCAATTTCCCATATCGGTCTCTGATCACACTAGCAATCCACACCCATAGCATCCTATGCTTCATACCCTCACTATCTCCTCCTTCATCCCTCTCCCTTCTCTCTCTTTCTTTCTCTCTTCTCTTTCCTCTCACCCTGTCGAGGCTGTTATGGCAGTGAGTGGGTGTATGGAAGTGTGTGTGTGTGTGTGTGTGTGTGTGTGTGTGTGTGTGTGTGTGTGTGTGTGTGTGTGTGTGTGTGTGTGTGTGTGTGTGTGTGTGTGTGTGTGTGTGTGTGTGTGTGTGTGTGTGTGTGTGTGTGCGCGCGCGCGCGCTGGGGAGGTAGAGGAGCATAGAGGGAGGATAGCGATGGGGTTGTTGGGAGGATGGTCGCGTTGTTATGGCAATGAGGAGGTCCTCCTTGTGTTCAGTTGCCACGGCAACTTGGGGCCAACACTTGATGTCCTCTACTCGTGATGGCGATAGGGAAAGCACTTCACACTTAGGTGTGCACGCACCCACACATGATGGAAATACTTGTGCTCAAACACACACACACACAGTCTCTCATTGTGTCCAAACCAAATAGCATACTTGAATATGCACCTGCCCCTGTGCATAATCTGCGTATGAACATGTAGCTCCTTTTTTAACATAAATCACTATAGAACCATATTTAAATGAGGGGAATAGAAAATACATGCAGTGGAGAATTGCAACTCTTTTTCCAATACTCAAAGTAAAGGTATCAATATTTAATTTATGGATGATAAACCATAAACCACCCATTTGCTAGGGTGTAATACTGTATTGTACCATAATACAACAACAGGTGCAATACTGCATTACAGAATCTTGATGTATATTGATTTGTGTTTAATTGTATCTCAAGTTATTACGTCAGATTGCAACATATCCTTGTGTAATGGTGTCTCAAAGTTGTGACAGTTTCACCAACACACGACAACCAAGTGGAGTTTTCAGGGCCTTCCGGCACAGAGACAGACGACGGGGGGTTGTTAACGCCAGTTGATTGAAGAGATGAGGCTAGGTGGAATTAACCAGGAGCAGATGGAACATGTCATGACAGCGCTCCTCTCCTGAGTGCGTGTGTGGATGGGGTTCTTAAACCTGACGCTAGTTAGCCTAACCAAGGAGCGTCAGGTGTGAGGCCAGGAGGAATTCCTGGCTGAAGGAACCCTAGAAGCCACAGGATTCACTGTGTGCTATGTTGCTGCGTCTGTCCATATCCATACGTCAATCTGGAATAAATCTCGTCCCCTACTGTGTGCTAGTGCTAGCTGCCTAACTATTTCAGTACATTGCTTCATAGTTCACTCGTTGGATTGTTTTTTATTGATGGGCGGAAGGCTAATCCAATCCAATCCCCTGCAATCTAAGATCCACTGGCGAAGGCCCAAGCTGAATTGTTTTCAAATTGTGCTATTCTATTTACCCTTTGTGATCCTAACTGCAGAAAAGGTTTTATGCAGATAAAATTGACTTGAATTTGTTTAGACACGTGCGTAGTCTAGTGGGGAACTATAATCAATGTAGTTGATATTTTTTAAAACATCATTCAGCCCTTCTGTATAACCTATTGGAAGTGCTATTATATTAATGTCAACCAAAGCAATGGCCCTTGTACATAATGCTATGGGATGTATTGTAATGCACCTTCAGTCATTTAAACAGTCCACTTACACACTCAGAATATGGAGTCACTCCATGGGTTGAGCTGCCGAACAGTTGTTTCTTCAATCTCACACACGCTAGTCACATCATTCATGCATGACCTGCTTATTTTCTCTGTCTGTCTGTCTGTCTGTCTGTCTGTCTGTCTGTCTGTCTGTCTGGCCTGGATCAGAACAGGTCTTTACACATCAGAACAGGTCTTTACACAGCGTGAAATGTGTTTGTTTGGAGCAGGTTACAGGATTGTTTTGTTGTTTTTTTTAACTCATCGGTTATTCCTGGCTGCTCCGTCCAAAAATTCACCTGCTAGACTTGGGGTTTAGGAAAAAATGGCGAAATTTGTGTTAGATTACTGCAAGGTAGCCCTGAGAGCAAACATGTTCGAACATATCAACGGAGGCAACTTTGCTTTTGGCTTGTATTGTGTGTTTTGCCCCATTTTGTCTTGTTTAATATTTAGGAATTATTTTATTGTTGTTGTCAACGACATGGTGGCAAGCCCATATGGGCTCACTAGATTTGTATACGTGTTGTCAGGACATTTCTAAAACTAAATTGTATGAGTGTAAAATTATTAAAAAATATTTAATTAAAAATTATTATTAACATTTTTTAAATTAAAGTTAAGTAGGTTTGATAAAAATAGGTTTCATATGAGATAGTTTCCTAATATGAAAGTATATAATATTTGCAGTTTTACGACTACACCAGTTTTGAAAGCATAGTAGTAAGAAAGATTGTTATTTAGCTTCAATCTGCTGCTTCATGGTCTAAATGTGAAATGTAACTTAAAATTAGCGGTGCGGTCTTCAAAAGGATAATAAAAAACAAAAAAAATTAAGAAAATATGTCACTCTCTCTAGTTGCTGTTGTTGAGGGATCTTTGGGACCTAAAAACGGGGTCATGGGCCAAAAAAAGGTTGAGAATCTGAGTTTGACAACCCATCATTTGGTTTGTGTCCTTGTCAAGACCCACTTTTTCATCGGCCCAGGGCTGAAAAGCTCTGAATCTTTACGTTGGAGCTGGAGAAAGGAGGGGGGAAAATGAATCGTACGGAGGAGGAAGGTCTGTTCCTGGGAGACAGGTGAGGGGGCGAGGTGTATAATAAAAAGCAGGAAGCGGAATGACAGTGATCTCATGGGAGGGTATTAACGTCTTCTCTTCTGAGAGAGAGACTGAGGCTGTGGGGGGTGAGAGAGAGAGAGTATAAGACCCTGAAAGGATGTGAGGGAAGGAGTGGAAGAGCATGAGAACAACAGAGAGAGAGACAATTAGATGGATAATTAGACGGAGCAGAAGTAAGATTTGCTAAAGTAATTGAAAGCAAAGTAATGAAGCCACAGGCTCATCAGGGCTCAGAAATACCCAAACACTGATCCCCTGCTTGTAAGAAGTTACTCTTTTCACTGTTTTTTTTTTTTGTTGTTTTGTGATTTTGCCATTATTGCTGCCAAGACACCAATTCTAACTTAATTAAGTAAACCTATTTGGCTCAGTCGGTTAAACCCTGCGTCGGCCAAAGGAACGAGATGTTAAAACCGGTCCTCATAGGCCACAGGCCTCTCTGGCAGGTGACCAGCTACAGTTTAGAGCTTCCATTTTATCCTTAATTATCTGTCTGGTGTAAAAAGCAAAGCCGTTTAATTTCGAAAACCTGTCCTGAGACATGGCCACCGTAATGGCGGCTGGAGATGTGAAGAACTGTGTTATTGGAGAAACATACTAGAAACCAGGCTTAAGAGTCCCCCGAGCAACAGGGGTTGTGCTGACTCCGCAGGTTCAATATCATGTGGAGTAGAACTCTACGTTACAGCGTTTGGAAGGGAAAGATGAGCTCTGAATGGCCCTAGGGCTGTACAGTTATTGCTTAATCAACTGATCCCAACTATCCAAATATCCAGGTCATTTGAAAACAATGCTCAGAATGCGGGAAAGACTTGGGCACATTTCCATTGGTTAGTTGAAGGAAATGAACAACCCAATTTCTGCCATTAAATGTGTCTTCTTCGTGAGGTGGATGTGTTACACATTTACAGGCTCATCCTTATGATAGTGACATAACATGCAAAAAAACATAGTTATTTCATTAATCGCAAATATTTCATAATTGTGACTGCCTTACTGCCCAAGTTAAGTGTTAAAACATCTATACGAATCTTGAAGAAACTCTTACTATTATAATACAGTAATGAAGTTGTCAGTTGATCCCAACTTAGTGCGTGTTTGATCTCTGCAACTGCTGAGGCATTCTATACTGTAAGTCTTCTGGACATTAAGAGGTGTGTGTGTGTGTGTGTGTGTGTGTGTGTGTGTGTGTGTGTGTGTGTGTGTGTGTGTGTACGTGTGTGTGTGTGTGTACGTGTGTGTGTGTGTGTGTGTTTTAACAGGTACATTTAAAAATACAATAAATAAGAATTTCTATTGCAATTGGTCAAAGCTTTACAATGTCATGTGTACATGCATAAATGTTAAAATCATGAATTCATATATTTTGGTGTTTTTTCACGTAAATTAATTGGTCATTACCCATCAAAATGTCATGTGGTGCGACTGTCAATCATCTTAAAATGTATTTATTTATTCAACATATTTACACTTTTATTCGCAAGGTCTTAGTAATATGATGTATCTAGAAACAAATTATTTGGATTTCTGTTGAATTGTCATAGATACGGATATAATCCTCATTCCTATAAAGTCACGGTCACCGTTTTGCATGTAGTTTGCGTGCTTATTTTTCCTGTAAATTGCATAAAAATGTAAACAAAATGCCACAGAAAGAAGGCATCACTTTTTCATTTTGCTACAGTTATTGCTATTAATGGTCGTGCCACATGATGGTTGGTCGCACCAAATTATGAAACCAGCTTAAATCTCTTAAAAATCAGTAGAACAGGAAGCAATAATTTGCATGGAATATATTTAAAACAGATTTTATTCATTTGAATATTGAAGACAAACATCTCTTTTCAACACTTTTCATTTAATATAATTTTTGCTAACAAATTAAGTTTCACATGTCATTGTCATTCTTTTAAAATCACTGTGTTTAAGTGAACTGCACATTCATGTATATTTTTGTAAACATTTCCCAAATCAGTAAGGATCAAGATGAATTCATACACATCAAACTTGGAAGACATCAAACTGTTCATTCCATCATCCTCATTCTGATATGAATGTTGGAGATATGGTTTAGGTATTTCCTTAACCCCAGGAACTTTCAAACTTTTTCCAGTCTTGGCTTCTCAATTTAGAACAGGGAGAAGTTGCTGGCTCAGGTTCTAAGATGACCGCTACGACATCTTTCTTATAGTAGAATATGGCATCTGGAGCTTGTGGCCACATGAATAAGTTCTTATTCCCTGACTGACATATGGCATTGACCCTGATATCTTCTCCCACAACCTCAAGAACCTGGCTTACATATGGAAGTTCATCGTATGTTACAATCACAAATTTGCCACATAACTCCTGATCACTTCCCCCCCTCGGTGACTCAGAGGTTGAGGCCTCCTCAGGTTGAGGCCTCCTCCGTGTTGGATGTGGTGTTCCTCAGGTAAACTTGTACAGGCTGGTAACATGAGCATGTTTTCATTTCAGCATGTTTGCAAAAGCACAACACCTCCCTGTGCCTGATTTGTGCTGCTTGGGAAGACAAGATCTGGTGGATCTTTAAAGTGCCCTTCACAGCTCTCATGTCCTCAGGGAACATGTCGTCATATTTTGCTACGGCATCTTCACTTATCCAGCAGTAATGTATACTTGTTCCAAACTTTTTTGCCAGCATATCATACAAGTCCTGCGGGGTCTGCACCTCACCTCCCCGTAGAATGTATTGGTCTGCCTCCCTCTTTACACCAGCACCAACGCCATCTGGGGCACCCTTTCCGTGATACTTGTCTGAGAAGTTCCATGTTATATGCGCAAAACCAAACAGGAATGGACCAGTACTCAACAGATAAAAGTTCCCTTTGGTTCAGCTTCAGAGTTGGTGAGTGTACCTTTTACATAACGAAACTGCTCTGCTTGATGAATCCAGATGTATAGCAATTTCTTCAAGCTTTCTTTGGAAGAGCTCTTTGAGTTGTTGTATTGTTCCTGTGGGTGTGCGCTTTACAACATTGGCCAAGGTCTTCTCACCATTACTAGATCTGACCCGCTCCCATTGCTCCCAAGAGACTTCAGCACTAATTCTGGCAATTCAACCTGGTCAAAGCAACGTTCTGGACACATACGATCCATACAAACCTTCTTCTTAAGGTCACACACAATCATGCTCAACAGTTCTGAGATGCTGGTCGTCTTCAGAAGCCCTTTTATGGCAAGTTTCTGAACCAGCAACCTCATGTTTTAATGTGCGACAGATACACGTGTCTCTGTCCCTGGACTTTGGCTCTGCGATGTAAAATGGCCGATATCGAATAAATTGTCTATATGACATGGAGAAATGATTTCTCCATGTCATATAGACAATTTGGTCATATAGACAATTTGGAACATTCCACCTCCTGGAGTTCATTGAGGGGCTTGGTCAGAACTCTTTGCAATTTTTGGTTATTTTTGGTGATGACGTCTTTTTTGCCTGCTAAAAGAAAACAGTTTTTCATCTACATTACATTTACATTTAGTCATTTAGCAGACGCTTTTATCCAAAGCGACTTACAAGGGAGAATAACATTCAAACTACATTGCGACAGAATCATTAGTGTAACAATAAATACTGCTAAGTAGTGCTAAGTAATTGTAGGTTAGGAGAGGAGGTACTCACTGAAGGGCTGGGTCTTCAAGTGCTTCTTAAAGACAGAGAGGGAGGTCCCTGCTCTGGTCATTTTTGGCAGCTCGTTCCACCAACGTGGAACTACAAATGAGAATAGCCTGGATTGCCGTGGCTGTATGGCCGGCAGAGCCAGGCGACGCTCATTTGACGAGCGCAGCATCCGTGGGGCAACATGTGCTCTTACAAGAGCATTTAAGTAGGCGGGAGCATTCCCAGCAATCACTCTGTGGGCCAGAGACTTGAACTTGATGCGAGCGGCTACAGGTAACCAGTGGAGCTCGATGAGCAGCGGAGTGACATGTGCCCTCTTTGGGTGGTTGAACACCAGTCGCGCCGCCGCATTCTGTATCATCTGTAGTGGCTTCACCGCACAGGCCTCAAGCCTGTTAAGAGGGCGTTGCAGTAGTCGAGACGGGACATCACCAAGGTTTGTACCAGCAGTTGAGTGGCATATTGGGTCAGGTACGGCCTGACTTTTCGGATGTTGAGTAGTGCGAAGCGGCAGGACCGGGAGATGGCGGCAACATGGTCCGAGAATGTCAGTTGGTCATCAATAATGACACCTAGATTCCTTGCAGCTTTGGTAGGAACAAGAGATAGAGAGTCGATTTTAATATCAATGTTGTGATAAATACCTTGTTTGGCCGGGAAGACCAGCAGTTCCGTTTTCGCCAGATTTAGTTGAAGACGATAATCCTTCATCCACGTGGATATGTCAGCGAGACAATCCGAGATCCGCGTCGAGACAGTGGGGTCGTCGGGTGGGAAGGACAGATAGAGTTGAGTATCATCCGCATAGCAGTGATATGAAAAGCGGATGATGGGGCCCAGTGAGGTGGTGTATATGGCAAAGAGGAGGGGTCCTAGCACCGAGCCTTGGGGCACCCCTGTGGTGAGGTTGTGAGGCACAGACAGCTGGCCTTGCCATGTCACACTGAACGAGCGCCCAGTAAGGTAAGATTCGAACCAGGAAAGTGCACTGCCCGTTATGCCCATACTTGAGAGTATGGACAGGAGTATGCTGTGATTGACAGTGTCAAAAGCAGCTGATAAGTCAAGCAGAACGAGAACCGAGGATTTGGCAGCAGCTCTAGCAGTTTTTACGGCCTCTGTCACAGACAACAGGGCTGTTTCAGTGGAGTGACCACTTTTGAAGCCAGATTGAAGTGTATCAAGAAGGTTGTTTTTTGACAGGTATTCTGTTACCTGTCTAGAGACCGCCCTCTCTAAGGTTTTGGAAAGGAATGGGAGGAGAGAGACCGGCCGATAGTTTTCTACTTGATTGGGATCGAGTGAGGGTTTTTTGAGCAGTGGTCCCGACCCGAGCCACTTTGAAAGCGGAAGGGAAAGTGCCGGAAGTTAGGAAAGAATTAATCATATGTGTGATTGCCGGGGTGATATTCGGTGATATGGCTTGAAGGAGGTTAGATGGGATCGGATCTAGCGGACAGGTAGTAGGACGGCTACATGTTAATAGTTTAGATACCTCACTTTCAGTGAGGGGTGTGAAACCAGAGAACGATGAGCCTAGGGCTGGAGAAGACAGGTTGTGAGTAAGTTGTTTAGTGAATTGGCTGCTGATGGCTGCCACTTTGTTAGTAAAAAAGGAGGCAAGGCAGTCAGCAGTAAGGTTAGTAGCTGGGGGAGGTGGTGGAGGGTAAAGCAGAGACTGTGGCACCGTTGATCCTATCGTTGAAGAAGGCCTTCTTAGCAGCAGTGATGCTGGAAGAGGAGGAGGACAGCAGTGTCTGGTAGCTTGCAAGATCCTCAATTGTTTTGGATTTGTGCCATTTCCTCTCAGCTGCTCTGAGGTCAGTGCGCGTTGTCCGGAGGGTGTCAGTCAGCCAAGGGTGCGACTGGGTTGATCGAGCAGGTCTGGTGGTTAGTGGACACAGGCTATCCAGACATGAGCTCAAGGTGGAGCAGAGAGAGTCAGTGGCATCATTAACCTGCAGAGAGGAGAAAGTGCCGTGGGGCGGAAGAGAAGAGGAGAGCACAGAGGAGAAGTGGGTGGGAAACAGGTTGCGGAGATTGCGGCGGATAGTAACCATGGGTGGGGAGGTGGGGGGTTGTTTTGGTAGCTAGACATTGAAGTGGATGAAGAAGTGGTCAGAGAGATGAAGAGGAGTGACCCTTAGGTTGTCCGTGGTGCAGCTCCGAGCAAGAATGAGATCAAGCTCTTTGCAAGCCTTGTGAGTCGGTGGAGTCGGGACCTGTCTTAGGTCGAATGAGCGAACCAAAGACAGGAAGTCAGCCGAGCTCGCACTGTCCAAGTGGATGTTCATGTCTCCGAGGACGAGCATGGGACACTCATGCTCAGGATTTGATGACAGCAGGGTGTCTAGCTCATGTAGGAAGTCACCTAGTTGTCCTGGTGGACGGTAGATGACGACCACATAGGCTTTCACCGGAGCAGTCACCAAGACGGCGTGATATTCAAAGGAGGCAAAGTCGTTTAAAGGCAGCAGTGGATTAAATTTCCATGTGTTGGAAATTAGCAGGCCAGTCCCACCACCACGGCCAGATGGTCTGGATGTGTGGGAGAATGTGTAGTTAGTGGAGAGTGCAGCCGGGGTTGCGCTATCTTCCGGTTTAATCCATGTCTCAGTGAGAGCAAGGAGCTCCAAGGAGAGGTAGTTGGCATGACCAGAAATGAAGTCTGCCTTGTTAACTGCAGATCGACAATTCCACAAGCCAACAGAGAAGGAGGTCTTTGCAGAAGATGTTTGCTGCAGGGACCTGAGGTTACCCGGATTGCATTGGCGTATGGTATAACGAGGCTTTCTGGGTGACCTTGAAGTTGTAGGGATGTGGTAGTAGCACATTTTGTATGGAGTGAGAAAAAGAAGGCAGGTTTGCCTTGTTCGGTGTCCTTGCTTCGGTTGACGTGCAGAGGTAGACGTGCGTCTTTACACGAGAGCGACTACAAATGGGCCAACGCTTGAAGCTAACGCTTCAAGGGCAGAACCATAAATAGGTGATAGAATACAGCTGCTCATGTGATTAGGCTTGCACCTGGCTAAGAGCACGCCCACAGAAGAGAGGACTTACCTGAATAGGGGGTGTGTCTGGAACACAAGCTTGTTGGCAGATCAGCAAATAGCAGTGAAATGTGCAGAGTCAAACCAAGATTCAAGATTCAAGATTCAAGATTTTTATTTCAGTCACATACATATACATACTTCCATACATATATGCAGTGAAATGTAATGCAACGCACCCGGTGATAGCACACAATAAGTCCTAGGAAAAAGTACAAAAATAAAATAAAATAAAAAGTAGAAAATTCCTTTCTAATAGACCGACTAACTGACTCCTAAAACGTAATACAGTAAGTGGAATACTTATAGAATAAGATAAAAAAATATATAGAATAAAATACAATAAAAAATAAATTGAAATAAAATGGAATAGGTTGAAGGAATATGCCTATGTATATACAGATATGTGCATTTAAAGTGGCATGTGAATTAAAGTGGCATGTGAATGTGAATAGTGTGAGGTAGTGTTTGGGATAATACAGCACAGTATACAACAGTACGGCGCAGCAATACGGCATCACGAACAACCCTGAACAGTGATACAGTATGCGGTACAGTATGCTACATACAGTACAGTAGGTAGTGGAGCCTAGTGCATGGCTCAGTTAGGACCCCTGGTGAGGTCAGCGTTGACAGTTCTTATGGCTTGAGGGAAGAAACTCCGTCTCAGTCTCTCTGTTCTCGCTGCGTGACTGCGGAGGCGCTTGCCTGACCGCAGCAGCTGAAACAGTCCGTTGTTGGGGTGATGAGGATCCTTCATGATCCTACGGGCTCTGCTACTACACCTCCTGGTGTATAACCCCTGCAAGGGGGGGAGGGTAGTTCCAGTGGTACGTTCAGCTGAACGCACCACCCTCTGCAGGGCCCGCCTGTCCTGGGCAGTACAGTTCCCAAACCAGGCAGTGATGTTGCCTTTCAGGATGCTCTCCACTGCTCCAGAGTAGAAGGACTTGAGGATCCTCACCGAGACCCGGAATTTCCTCAGCTGCCTGAGGTGGTAGAGACGCTGCCTCGCATTTCTCACCAGAGTGTCTGTGTGAACAGTCCATGTTAAGTCCTCTGTGATGTGGACTCCCAGATATCTGAAGCTGCTCACCCTATCGACAGAAGTCCCATTAATCCACAAGGGCGCGTGCGTCCTCGATTGTGATCCACGCCTAAAGTCCACAATCAGCTCCTTGGTTTTGCTGACGTTCAGGTGGAGGCTGTTGTCCTGGCACCAGAGTGACAGGTCAGCCACCTCCTCACGGTAGGCCTTCTCATCGCAGTCGGTGATCAGGCCCACGACCACGGTGTCGTCAGCAAACTTGATGATGGTGTTGGAGCTGGACCTGGCCACACAGTCATGTGTGTACAGGGAGTACAGTAGGGGGCTGAGGACGCAGCCCTGGGGGGATCCTGTATTCAGGGTGAGGGAGCTTGACATGTACTTCCCCACCTTGACCACCTGGGGGCGGCCTGTGAGGAAGTCCAGGATCCAGGTGCACAGCGGAGCATTCAATCCTAGCTCCAACAACTTGACAGCCAGTCTGGTGGGAACTATGGTGTTGAAAGCTGAACTATAATCAATGAACAGCATCTCACATAGGCCCCCTTCTGGCCATCCAGGTGCGTGAGCGTGGTGTGCAGTACCTGGGAGACCGCGTCATCCGTGGATCTGTTCTGCCGGTACGCGAACTGCAACGGGTCCAAGGTGCGGGGGAGGGAGGCGCAGATATAATCCTTAATCAGCCTCTCGAAACACTTCATGACCACCGAGGTGAGGGCCACCGGACGGTAGTCATTCAGGCAGGTTGGAGAGGCGATCTTCGGGACAGGAACGACGGTGGACCTCTTGAAGCAGGACGGGACCACTGATTCAGCCAGGGAGATGTTGAATATTGTGGTGAACACCGGAGCTAGCTGGTTAGCACAGGTCTTCAGTACTCGTCCAGATATGCCATCTGGGCCCGCAGCTTTCCTGGTGTTCACCCGCATCAAAGCCCTCCTGACCTCGTGCACGGACACTGAGAGTGCGCGCTCGTCCCCAGCGGTGTAGCTCCAATTAGCCGGCGAGCTAGCGGTGCTGCTGCCAGACTCGAACCGCGCATAAAAGGAGTTCAGTTGGTTGGCCAGGGAGGCGTCCACACTCGTGGCTGGGGAGGAGCTGCTCTTGTAGTTTGTTATTGTTCGCAGCCCCTCCCACAAGCGTCTTGTGTCCCCCCGCTCCATCTGCAGCTCCACGGTGTCTCTGTACGTCCGTTTGGCGTCCCTCACCGCCCTCCGCAGATTGTACGACGCCGCTTTGTAGTTGTCCATGTTGCCAGATACAATCCGTCGTTGTAAGCGGCCGTGCGCGCATTCAGAGCGCAGCGGATGAATTTATCAACCCATGGTTTCTGGTTTGGAAATATCTGAACTTTCACCGTGGGAACGATTTCATCCGCGAGCGTAGCCACAAAACTCACTACAACCTCCGTAAACTCGCTGACGTCACTTGAACTCGCTTGGAACATGTCCCAGTCTACGTCAGTCAGAGCGTCCTGAAGCGCAGCCTCTGATTGGTCCGTCCACCGCTTCACTTCCCTCGTCATCACCAGATCCCGCGCGATCAGAGGCCTGTAAACAGGAAGCAGCGAGATCGCGGCGTGATCTGATTTCCCGAAAGCAGGAAGCGACACGGGCTTGTATCCGTTCTTGTAAGGAGTGTAACAATGGTCCAGAGTTCTGTCTCCCCTGGTGGCACACGTGATGTGTTGGTGGAAATTCGGCAGAACTTTTTTAAGGTTGGCCCTGTTAAAGTCCCCAGTCACCACCACAGCCGCGTCGGGATGTCTGTTCTGAAATCCGTACAACACATCGTACAGAACCGACAGAGCTGCGTCGGTGTCCGCTTGCGGTGGGATATAAACGGCTGTAATGATGACCGTGCTGAATTCCCGGGGGAGATAAAATGGACGGCATAGTATGGTCAGCTGTTCCAGGTTTGGCGAGCAGGAGTGGGAGAGGAATTTGGTGTTGTTGGCGTTACACCAGCGGTTGTTTACCATTAGGCAGACGCCTCCACCTTTGGATTTCCCCGACTCTCCCGTTCTGTCGCCGCGGAACACGGAGAAGGCCTCGGCTGGACGTATGGCTTCATCCGGCACCAGTGGGGTCAGCCATGTTTCCGTCAGGCAGAGGACGCAACAGTTCCTCGTGTCTCGCTGGAATTGAATCCTCGCTCGAAGTTCATCCATCTTGTTCTCCAGGGACTGGACGTTAGCAAGAAGGATGCTTGGCAGAGGTGGACGGTAAGGTTGCGTCCTCATTCTGACCCGAATGCCGCCTCGTTTACCTCGGTGCTTCCTCCGTGGGCCGGCTCGTGGAACAGCGACTCCATTTTTGTTGTAGTTGTTGTTGCGAGTGTTCCCGCGTAGGATTTCCGCCGGCCACTCTGCTCCCACGGATAAAAAGTCCCAAAGTTGTTCGTTTAGGGAAATTTTTATATCCATGAGTGCATCGCGGCCGTATGAGTTAATTGTTGATGTTGTCCAAGTTGCAATACTACAATACTAGATAACATAAACAGAGCAGTAATACACTACACAGCAACCTCAGCACTAGAGCTCGACCAAAAACTTGACAACTGCTTGCTTTCTCTCTGCTGACAGTTTCTTGATTCCCCTTTGCCTGATTTTTTTCTCCTGGGCCTTGACTTGGTCTTGCCATCAGTCTGCTTTCCCTCTTTCAAGATTTATCTTTCAGCTTTCTCATCTCTACCAGCTTTTTCCTCATATATACAACCTGCTTTTGCAAAATACCCTTCTCCTTCTGCAGTCTTTTGCAGCGTTTTTCTTCTGAATTACTCCTTCTATCCAGCCTCTCAACCCTCTGGTGTGGAAGCCACTAGTGGACTAAAACCCTCATTCATTGGTTCTGGGTCTACCGCAAGTGGATCATCATTTTCTGAAGGCTCTGGAGCAACAGCTACGTCAATCGGTGGAGAGTTCTCCATTGATGGCGGTGTGAGGTCTAACACAGCATTTTCCATCTTTTTTCTCTCTGGATTCACTGGATGCAGCCTTCCATTTGCCTCTCTGCTTCTTCCTGTCTCTGTCTGACAGCTCACTTGACTTTACGTGAGGAATCTTTCCCTTCTGCTTTCTTCTCTGATAGCTGAAACAAATGTAGCATTGTGTCAAACTACAGTGTCGCGTGACATTTGGTCGCACCACATATTTTCAAATTCAATCAAAATTTACAGGCCTAGCATTGGACACCTAAACAAAACTAGCTTTTTTCTTGCGATAGGTCACAATGACATTTATGATCAAATTATGAATTTGTGAAAGTAAAGCAATATTTATCATATTTTTGAGGTCATACCACATGACATCCAGATTTGGAAACTATCTACCAGCCATTTTAAAAGCAGGTTTTTTTTGTTTTTTTTTTATATATAAAGATGAAAGTTACAAACCTGCTAACTGCTTCTGTGGGTCCTTTGCAAAGTTGTATGTGATAGAACTTCCTGTCTTGGGGTAGCTTTCAAAATAAAATCTCAAAAATGGTGGTTTCTTCATGGCCGCACCACATGATATTTCATAAAATGGACATACTTGGACAAAGTTTACTCGCTTAATAAGAGGGAAATATCATTACAAGATCACTGTAATTTCACATGAGGTTACAAAACACTTTAGAATTTATGCCAGATAGGGCAAAAAATAAATTTGAATAGATTTAGATTCATTTTAAATAAATGTCCAAAACTGGATTCATGACTGGATGGTTGCACCACATAATATATTTACACTTTCAGTAGCAAAACAAATTAAATGCCTAATGATTTTTGATAAATGTATGTGGTTGCACATAGAGGATATGAACTAAATATATATGGTATATTTTAGTTTTCTAGAATATATATTTTTAACAAGAAAAAATGCAGTTGGACAGTATATTTAGCCGTCACGTCATTGACCCCTGTGCGTGTGAACAGACACCCTTAATGGACTCTGAAGGCAGGCTATTAAGGTGTGTGTAGCAATGGAAACATGCTGTGGCTACAAGGGAAAAGAGAACAATATTAACTAAAATATATTGATTTTGATTGAACTGACTCCTGAATTGACTTTAACATTGTTTGTTTACATGTGAGTCATACGTACCTGTTGTTCTTTTTATTATCTTCCGACATTTCAGCTTTGCAGCTTCTACACAGACACACACACACACACACACACACACACACACACACACACACACACACACACACACTCTTTGATCTAGCAAGGCCTTGTTACTCTCCAATGCTTATGCAGGTCAGAATGCACACACACATGTACATTACCAAACACACATTGCTGATATCTGCACTATCTACACTGCCTCAGTGTGACAATTAAGTCCGTGTCAGTACTGATTAGGCCTTGGCGCCCATATATTGTGTTGGAAGCTACAGCAGGGATATGACAACTTTTCATTTGTGTTTGTGTATTCATAAATTTATTTCACCGATTTTTGAAAGGATACCGATACCCACATGTGATGAAACCAACCAGTAGCACCTTGTGGGATAAGAAGTAAACGGTCCTGATTACCCACACTCTGCTGCTCTGCTCCATCTTACACGCCCTTGTCTTGTTTGCTCATGAAGGAGTGCATGGAGCCTCCGGTACTGAATTTGATCAGTTTTGAATCAGACGAACAGCTTCCCAGTCACCCTGATGCCTCTGTGAAATGGAGGCCTCCTACTGATCCACCAATCCATGCTTAGCAAACAGTCGTCGTCACTATTTCCTGAGACAAGCTGATCCGACACCAGGCTGAAAAGAATAATGTTTGATAACTCTGAACATTACGAAAATTATTAAAAGGTGGTGGGGTCTGGTAATATATTCTGAGCGTCTGGAGGGCAATGCTATTTGGTGGTTTCAACTGTGATTTAGGGAGGCGGGCTTAGACCCATAGTTGACACTCACCCTGAACAGGTGATATTTGGCACGGTACGTTGCAGAACTCCCCAACCTGGTCCACCAGACAACCTATGGATACTGAACATCAATAGGCAGAACTTTTGGATGCGACAGGGTGAAAGAAGGCGTAGGTCGTCGTAAGCACTCTGGCTCTCCTGTAGCATTAATAAAACACCTAGTGCCCCTCGGGCTGCAGGCGCTAATAAAGACAGTTGGATTGATGGTTTTATATTGCACAGTCTTGGCTCGACTGTTTATTATTGCATATTGGGAATTTGGAAACTAGGCAAAGTAATACAACTATGAAAAGTGTGTGTGTGTGTGTGTGTGTGTGTGTGTGTGTGTGTGTGTGTGTGTGTGTGTGTGTGTGTGTGTGTGTGTGTGTGTGTGTGTGTGTGTGTGTGTGTGTGTGTGTGTGTGTGTGTGTGTGTGTGTGTTGCCAGATTCTCACAGTTGGGGGTTGTATGTGTGACCTGGAGAGACTGCGAAGTTACCTTTTTCTCTCTTGTTCTTCTTTATTGATTTCTATCCATGACACACTTATTTTATCTCCAGCCCCTCCCCGTTTCCCACAAGTCTGTTTACGCTCTGCCTGTATTGTATCCCTCACTCTTTCCCACACCATGCTTGGTGACCTTTGACCTGTCTGAGCTAAAGACTAGACAACATCTGTCTGTTTTTTTTTTTATTAATAATTCCTGTTGCTCGCTCTCTTTCAAAATGTGATTACATTATTCTGACTGTCATTTTATTATTACCCCCACACAATTCAATTATTGTTATGAAACATCTGTTCGGGGCCAATGATGGTAATGAGGGCATAAAAGCAAAATGATGAAATGTTATTATGGAGGGAAAAAAAAGCCATGGCGGTAATTTCACCTCTCTCTCTCTCTCTCTCTCTCTCTCTCTCTCTCTCTCTACAGCTCCCCCGCCCAGCAGATTCAACAGGAGAGTGTCAGGTAATAGTGTGTGTGTGTGTGTGTGCTGCAACAAAACCCGCAGTTCGTTTTTTTTTATTTTTCAGTGTGTGCGCGCGCCTGACGTCACGGCCCCGTAATCCGTGCTGGGACGTCACTGCCGACATCACAGCTTAAGTGTCTGATCCACAGCTTGTGTTTGAGCTCGCACGTATGTGTGAGGCTTCACGCGGTGTGTGTGTCCAATTATGGAAAAAAATTAATGGATATGGCTTTGGATATATAGAGAAATAAAAATACTGTCTAACAGAACATTACAATATATACGTTTCATTTCTAGTTCATCTACATATCTGCTCGGATTTATTTAAGCATTGCAATACAGTAATATTGTAATAAAGTATTCTATCTCAATATTCTGTCACTGGTTTATGAAGACTCTCACTCTTCAAGTTACATTATAATCTCAATATTAAAGCTGCAAGCAGCGATGACCAGGTCCTCAAAGTGCAAGTGTCGGTGGGACCCGAAAATTCAGCTTGGAGCAGTCCGCCAAAGTACGGAGCATGAAAATGACTAGAAAGTGGCAAAAAAGTCATGTAAACAGTGCCTTCATTCCATGAAGTTCAAGGCTTTGCCACACCCACATCATGTGACGAAAAGAAAATCTTCTAATAACTTTTATTGGAGAAGATGTCTTGTAGACACTGGTCAAGTTTGAAGTCAATCTGATAAATCGTCTAGGAGGAGTTCGCGAAAGTACAAAGCCAAAAGGTGACCAAAATGGCACCTTTAATTCAATATGGCCAACTTCCCGTTGGGTTTTGGTCATGACGGCAATATATATGATTTTAAGTCTAGTGATGTTACATAATGTGTACCGAATTTTGTGATTTTTCATGGGAAAAAAAAAAGTGAGGTTTGATTAATATTATTTTTTTAATGTTCAAAAGGGCGAGGTTGGGCATTTTATCATGTCCATGCCCAAGAGCCATAGAATTTCAAATCACACACCAGGACTCGTTTCGTGAGTTTTCGAGTATCTTAAGGCCTCCAAAAAGCCGACTCAAAAAGGCTGGAGAAGAATAAACAGAGCAATAACAATATCATTCTGTGAACTCCCTAATAACACTCTATTAGTGCTGTATTATGATGTATTGGATTGTGTATTGTGATACATTTATTGTGAGATTCTGGCTAATTCACAGTTCTTATCATCTTTTTCAATGTGATCAACAATTCGGGGGGGGGGGGGGGTGTGTGTGTGTGTGTGTGTGTGTGTGTGTGTGTGTGTGTGTGTGTGTGTGTGTGTGTGTGTGTGTGTGTGTGTGTGTGTGTGTGTGTGTGTGTGTGTGTGTGTGTGTGTGTGTTCTCATGCTGTCCTACAAGGGTTTACACGACAGTAATTGTATGTCGAGCGCTGCACTCTGATTGGTCTGTGGGTGTGGCGGGGTTCACCTAATCCTCTACTACTGCCTCCGTCTCCTCCAACACACACACCTTGATATTACAGGAATCAACGGAAAATATTGTTATTAAGTTGTCCCAAGACTTATTTTGCAGTTGTACAATGATACAGATTATTTGTGAGCTGTGCATTTCAAAACTCTGTACTTGTATTTTTTGCTTTTAGTACAATTCTAGTTGGAATAAATTTGTAGTAAAAACAAAACAATTATTACGAGTTGCGCTTATCATGGACAAATGCTGAGAGGACCTTTTGGATTCACAGTGTATGTGTACTGGATACTACGCTACTGAGAACTCCTGCTGCTGCACAGGAAGTGATGCGTTTCTGTTTTAGAAATCCCAGGAAGTGTTGCTATGGTAGCAGACATGGAGTCTGGCTGCTAGTCTATTGAAAATCAAAATAGAATATGAAGAGCAGATATGGAAAATATGTCTGTCTAGTCGTCCGAAAGAAAGATAACATTAAGTAAAAGCTGTTTTCTTAGAAACACGCCCCTGTGTTAAAACTGAGCCCTGTCGTCCTGACGGGGTGTTTCACTGCTCACGCACAACGTCATTATCTTTCTCAGCCCGAGACCCAAATGAGAAACGTAATACTATCTCTCGGGACCGGAACTCATTAAAATGAATAGTACCCATGTCGTGTGGTGACCCGACTTTGAAAAGCCCTGTGACCCATTTAATCCAAAGATTTAAACACCAACACCTCAGCTAATGGAAAAGTAACACTTTTAAGCAAACTGCCAAGACAGTTTTTTTTAAACATGTCGGATGTTGCATTTTGCTCGATAAATATATGTTTTGAAGGCACTTTTGAGGTCAGGATCGGAGGCCTACTTCCTCTGTTGGAAGGAGTCCTGCTGTCTGCCCCCGATGCACAAACTGATGCTGCTCCACAGTAAAAATACACTCTAGGTCAGCTGTTGAAGAAAAATCACTTTAACGCCGCCGTAAACCAGGTTGCAATTTTTTTAACTTGTGTGTAAATTATAGATTATATCTTTGTCAGTTGTCATTCAGTACTAATTTCTACTTTCTACTTCGTATAAATATTGTTTGGGATCCAGGGATAAAAGCGTATTTTTTTATTTTATCATCAAGTCACAACAGCAGAGGTATAAAATGCCTCGCACTATTTTCCCACCACACACACACACACACACACACACACACACACGTGCGCGCACATGGCAGCCTACTTCTAGAGTCCTTGATGTGTGTGGTAATGGGACATGAGCGCGGTGAAGAGAGTAATAATTGAAGGTCACAGCGCAATGACTTTTTTAGATGGCCTTGAAAATTATTGTTATTGCTGTGTGTGTGTGTGTGTGCGTGTGTGTGTGTGTGTGTGTGTGTGTGTGTGTGTGTGTGTGTGTGTGTGTGTGTGTGTGTGTGTGTGTGTGTGTGTGTGTGTGTGTGTGTGTGTGTGTGTGTGTGTGTGGGCTGCAACAAAACCCGCAGTTCGGGGGTTTTTTATTTTTCAATGTTAAGTGTGTATTTATTAAATTACAGGGAAAGTGTACTAGTGGCAATAACTATTTTCTGCATGCATAAAAAAAGTAAATGTTTCTCAAAATCAATAAAAGGAAAAGTGTTTTAAATCAATGCTACCAGCCATGTTTATTTTGGTGATCAAACAGCAGCTCAACTTAATCGCATGAAAAGAGGTTTTAAAAACACATTTTTCAACTTGCTTTAACGCACATACATCCATAAGGTTTGTGGAGTGTAAGTGTAAAAAACAGACTAAGAAAGAAAATGTTTTCACAGAAGTACATCGTAGGCATTCTGTGTGTGTGTGTGTGTAGTGTGTGCAGAGGCATTTAACCCAGACGACGATGAGGAAGACACCGAGCCTAGGGTGGTTCATCCCAAAACAGATGTACAGCGATGCAGATTGCAAGAGGCCTGCAAAGACATCCTGCTGTTTAAGACACTAGACCAGGTACACACACACACACACACTGAGACACCCTGCTGTAACAGCACTTCACCATGTTCACACACACACAGACATTCTTTGGTTTAAAGTGCAAGTTGAATGGTAATTCACCGTATCCTTTAGGATATCGTTACTCCAAAATATTTCAACATTAGTATTTTGCGGTCATATCTTATCATTAATTAAAAGTACAGCATTGTGTATAATGCTGTCTTAAGTTCAATTATCTCAAGTAAGGATACTGGATCTTCCACTCCCCCCGTTTCCCAGTCAAACCATCTAAAATGGAAGTAGGATCTTCTCGTCCTTGTCTCCCGGTTCTGCCCGTGGGAAACCATGTCCACGTTCACAGTTGAACCGCCTTCTACGCCCCCCCCCACCCCAGGAGCAGTTCTCTCAGGTTCTGGATGCCATGTTTGAGCTGGTAGTTCAACCCCAGGACCACGTCATCGACCAGGGAGACGACGGAGATAACTTCTACGTCATCGAGAGGTAGGAGCCGCCGTCTGTTCGTCTGTATGCACCGGTATCCTCAACCTCTAACACAAGTGCTTGGGGGACTGTTTGAGCACCGCCTGGTTATGACTTTGTTTTAGTAACATCAAGGTATCAGACAGGTGGGTGCTTTGCTAGATAGGGAAATACCTGGGAGACATTTGAAGATAAGATAACAGTCTAACTATCCCGGGGAGAATTCCAATGCTTCAACTGCTCAGACTCTGGAGCAGTTGACACCAAGATGTAGATCCATTTGGAGCTTACATGACTTAGCTCAGACAGCTCTTCATAGGTGTGGTCCATCGTGAAAAAGTTCCACTCGCCAATCACTAGGTGGGGGCAGCGATCAGCAATATACTTTTTTTTTGGCGGCGCCCGCGCATACAACGTAAGTCATGTGGCAAATGCGGTCTCCCTGTTCCAGAAGTGCAAGATTAATTATTTACAAGGAAAGTATTTACACAAAAACATGCAGTTTTTCTAAATTAAGTCCCATTGCAACAGGGAAACGTTTGTCCCGAAACTGGGGGCACAGGTTTTTTTTTGGAACTGTACAGAGTCAGGACATGGACCGTCAACTCAGTTGTGTTTAAAAATGTTGTTTCATACATGGCGGAAACAAAGGATAAATAAATAGATGTAGAATGAAATGGTGGCGCAGTGCATTGCACTGCTGCCTCACAGCAAGAAGGTCCTGGGTTTGATTCCCGCCTGGGGCGCTGTTGGCACCGTGCTCCGGTGGGTTATCTTCCAAAAACAGGAGCCTTTCTGTGTGGAGTTTGCATGTTCTCCCCGTGTTCACATGGGGTTTCCTCCACCTCACGTCAGTAAGGACCCCCCTCAAAAACATGCCCCCATCATGGTCTGACCAGCGATGGACACTTATCACCTGGTCCCCGGGCGCGTCCACGTATGCTGCCCACTGCTCCTGGCTGTGCCCCCGGAGGAAGGACAAGCCAGGATGGGTCAAAAGCAGAGGAACCATTTCACCGGCCACCATCAAGCATGTGCATGTGTGTGTGTGTGCAAGCATGTGTTGTGGAGTGTCGTGTGACGATTAAAGACTGTTTCTTCTTTTCTTCTTCTTCTTCTGTCTGGAGGAGAAACAAAACTCTGCTCTAATTCTCTGAGTTAGGGTTAGGTTTTCCATACAAGTAAGAAACCAAGGAAATCAAATAAATCAAAATCTTTCTCAAAGAGATCATATTATATATCGCTATTTTATAATCACAAGATTTGCAGATAGAGCGGCAGGTACCTGCGGGGGGTCCGAGCACCTGCCCCATGGACCCCACGGTGCCCTTCTTATCAGGCGCGCTTTTTATTTTTATTTTAAATGAATGGGTGTCAGGGTAGCGATTGTCTGGCCAGTACATATTCATAAGGATTTCCTCATGAACCTCGAACCTCGGTGCACCTGTGATGTGCGCACAGCGGAGTGCAGATCACGGCCCCCCCGACGGGGCATGTCCTCCCAGTGATCAGGCTCTGCTGTGCTGCTTCGTTTCCCCAGAGTGGCAAAATGCCAAGAACCAGAGCTGGGTCCATGTGCCGTTTCTTTTTTTTTTTTTTTTTTTTTTTTTTGGTGCACCTGCCGGAGGTTCTGTACAGGACTGTAGAGGGAAAGTGAGATCCCATCACCAGTGGTTACTCAAAGGTTCTGAGCGGAGACCCTCCGCCCCCTCTCTCCCTCTTCCCCCTCTCCCTCCGCTCCGCTCCAATTTCAGAATACGGTAAACAGCACTTACACCGTATCAATTCTGATTTTTCCTGGCGGTCTGTTATCAATGTCAATCGCCGATTGACGATTTATTCATAAATCGGCCCGAGCCTAGGTCTTAACACATTTGAACTCACACAACATGAAAATGCACATGTCAAAACCGAGAGTTTTTAACTTGTTATTCTGTTTTGTATAATTTTGAAGCCATGACCAAAAACGCCTCCGCCCAGTCTAGTGATGGAGTTGAAGCCTGCATTTTAAAGAACATGTTTTTTAAAGGACCCATTTTACCCTCTTCCTTAATCTATCTATTTAACTATTTATTTAATTCTCGAAATCCTAAAGAGATATTTTGTTTCTATTTTGGGGTTTTGAAGACTAGATATGGATATAGATGTGTGTATACATAGATGGATATATCTATATATATTCTTCCTGACAAGGTAAAAAAATGTCTTGCATGTGCTGACGTGCAACAAAAGTGGCTGAGGACCTATTATCTTCTACCACCAAAGTGAAAATGGCCAAAAGCATAAAGATGTCCAGCAGCGGCAAGATGAATAGTAATATTAATAACTAATAGTTTTTAATCTGTTGAACTTGGACTACTTTTTAAGTGGTTTACAATAGGTCAACCAAACCACACAACGTGGTTGACAATGGCCCAAATCTGGTTGCCCGGGACAGTTATTGTCGAGCCCAAAGTGTGTGTGTGTGTGTGTGTGTGTGTGTGTGTGTGTGTGTGTGTGTGTGTGTGTGTGTGAGTGTACTTTTACAACTTAAGCTTTTAAACTCCAAAAGCTACAGTTAAAAATACCCAGCTTATTTATCAGATCAAACTGACTCAACCGTCACAGCCAGTGGTTTTGACAATCCTTACATTATTCACATCCGTCTTTCTAAGATCAGCTCAATCCAGTCCAGTGGCGTTGAATTCCAGCGCAGCTCTGCTATCTCTCCATGCGCACGCACGCGCAGTGTGTTCCTGTACAGCAGACATGTGATGACCTTTCCGAGCAGTGCCTGCCTGGGCACATACTGTTCCCAGGGTTCTCCCTTCGCCTGGCTAGAAAAGGGAAACGGACGGGGAGGGGGGGCGTCCATGTTTGATCCCTGTTGAACACAGAGACGTGAAGCTCGCTCTCAGTTCAAACCAGTTCAGTTTTGACTCCTAATTTCCATCCTCCTACCGCATCGGCGTCACCCCAGTGCTCCACGGCTTGTTGCCTGCACCTAACACACACACACACACACACACACACACACTCACACTCTGATTAAAATCCAGACCTGATTTTTTGACGGCTTAATGAACTGCCTTTAAACATCTGTTTGGTGTTTGTTTTTTTTACTGTGTGGCTTCGAACACCTTCCTCTATCAGTGGAGGAATCTGATCACTTTGTAAAGCAGGCGTCTACACACGTGTGTGTGTGTGTGTGTGTGTGTGTGTGTGTGTGTGTGTGTGTGTGTGTGTGTGTGTGTGTGTGTGTGTGTGTGTGTGTGTGTGTGTGTGTGTGTGTGTGTGTGTGTGTGTGTGTGTGATGGAGGTGCAGGGACTGTAAGTATCACTGTGCAGTTAACAGCAGCACCCTGCATGGACCTTTGTGGCCCTTGAACAAGATTTAAGGCTCCTGTGAAGTCACAATGAAACAAGTTTTTAAGCAAGAGAGACAACAAGCGGCGAACAGAAAGACAGTGCTGTGAGTTTTTCTATGCTATTGGTCTAAATATGAGTGTCTGGGGCTGTTTGATCTAGTTATGCAGCCCTGAGACATTTGTTTGGGCAAAGACATTTACTTAAATGTACTTCAATGAAATCCTCCCTCAAATTATTAAAACTTGAGCAGGTGACATCAAAATGAACACCAGGGTATAATGTGAAACACAAGTAAAGCACATCGCGTGCGGATAAGGTTACACAAAACCCTAATAAATATATATATATTTTTTTACTATTTCCTCAGACCGACCCCATGCTAGTTTGACCACATTTCCAACTATCCTGATCACCAAACAGTGTGTTTGCCACAGAGCAGTGATTCACAAAGCCTCAAGTCGTTCCGGTCCCCAGCAAAAGGATTAGTAGTTAAACTTTTCCATTGTTTAATTTACAAGACTGTGGTAGTTCCGCCAGCCACACACCATCCAAGTGGCGTTTTTAGGGACCTCCGGCACAGAGACACGTAAGGCGACGGGTTGTAGACATCAGTTTATTGCAGAGAGCAGGCTAGGTGGAATAAGCCAGGAACAGATAGAGCATGACATGACAGGGCTCCTATCCTGAGTGAGTGTGAGGATGGGGGTTTCAACCTCTTCATCGTTAGCCCAACCAATGAGCAACAGGTATGCAGCCACTATGATCCCAATCACCTACAGCCAGGTCAGGTGTGGCTGCTCAAACTCTCCCAGCTCCACATCACAAAGACGTTCGCACCGTGAGAGACTGTCCAACAATGACTGTTTGGACCCTAATTTCAATGTTATCTCCCTAAAGCAGACACATCTGTGGCCTAGTGTGCATCACATTGAGGGAAGTTGATGTGAAGCAGGTTGAGAATCAGCCAAAGAGCGTCCAAAGTTAAGGACTGTATCAGTAAAAGTGGGGACACTGCCAGCTCTTTCCAACCAATAGGAGTTCACCACCAGCGAAGTTCGTCACCACCTACGCACATCGCTGCCTTTCACTGTTTCCAAAACATGGGGACGGACTGTCTGCATCAAAAGCCAAATATTTCAGCAGGAGAGTGTCTATCTGTCAACAGCTACTTGACATCCATTTAACATCCGGACATTCAGAGTCCTTTTTGAAACGCTCACCTAAATAACCGGAAAATTGGCAGCAACTCTAGCAGGTATAATGTTTCAATTCATGAAACGTACAAAGGCAGTCATTTGTTAGTGAAGAAATAAAAACAAGGTGTGTGTGTGTGTGTGTGTGTGTGTGTGTGTGTGTGTGTGTGTGTGTGTGTGTGTGTGTGTGTGTGTGTGTGTGTGTGTGTGTGTGTGTGTGTGTGTGTGTGTGTGTGTGTGTTGCGCAGGGTAAGGAGGTATCACTCTGTATGTCACTGTGTCCAGTCAGCTGAGTGACCAAGTGGTCATCGCGCCCGTCGTCACGGTAATCCATCCCATCCTGGCATCACAGCTAGTGGGAGGAGAGACGGACTCTTCCAGATGAGAGACTACCAGACAATTCTCACCCTTCTCTCTCTCTCTCTCTCTCTCTCTCTCTCTCTCTCTCTCTCTCTCTCTCTCTCTGTTCTACTCATCTTTATGAGCATGACATGTACACGTGTTGCTGAAGTGCTTCTATCAAATGGCATCACATCAGTTATTATGAGACATTAACGCAGAATATTGAGAACAACAGTGGAATTTATGAACAACAGCGGCTGGAAGGGAAGTAAACACCTAAATGACTAATAATTAGATAAAACTGTGCTCACCAGAAAGGATCAGGGTGTTTTTAAGTTTTTTGGTAGGCTGCGTCACACTGAAAGGTGTGTATCTTTGTTTTCCCTTTTGACATAATCAGATAATCCAGATTTTTCTGAAATTTTGAGAGGTGTGTTTACGTATCTGACAGCGCGAGGACGCATCCTCGATACAGTTGGGAAAGGTTGCCTCTTCTCTGGCGGCCATGTCTATCTGCGCCGTCCCAGTGTATTGTTAGTGTTTTCCTTTGTTCAGGTTCTTTCACTGAAGTAGGCTGCCACTCTGAGTCTCTCTCTCTCTCTCTCTCTCTCTCTCTCTCTCTCTCTCTCTCTCTCTCTCTCTCCATCTCTCTCTGAGTGTCTCTCTCTCTCTCTCTCTCTCTCTGAGTTTCTCTCCACTCCCACTAAGCTGTAGACTGTATAAAAGGTTATTTACTTTTTCGGATCTACCATCTGACCAATTTCCTGTATTTTCCCATCCATTTTCTCTCTCTCTCACTCTCTCTCTCTAGGGGTGTGTATGACATCATAGTAAAAGGAGTGTGTGTGGGTCAGTACAACAATAAGGGCAGCTTCGGAGAGCTGGCGCTCATGTACAACACGCCTCGCGCCGCCACTATCGCCGCCATCCAGGAGGGGGCACTGTGGGGACTGGTGAGCCTGCACTCACACACACACTCATTGCACATCTATACACTGTTCGTGAACATTTTAATTGCCCTTGAAAATGCATTTTAATCGTTTCATGCATTTAAGAAAATAACAATGCAAAGGAATCCTTTTGCCGTGTTGAATGTATTCACGTCTCCCATACCTTGAGGAGGTTCTTCTGTGTTTTCCAAACAGACCAGACTCAGTAACAGCTAGTGACACTTGCTCGGAACTTACATCTGTAAACGCAATTAAACAATATTAAGTACATTGAACAGCATTTTACATGACAACGCTGTCATTTCCTGTTTGTCATTATACATGGATAAGTGGTCAGATTTATGAGGCATGGTTATGTTTTCAGAATGCAAGAATGTTAATGACTCAATGTAAACAGCATGTGAAGGACTCAAAGTCTTTTCATTTATCAATCGTGCTCCGTTCATGTTGTGGCTTATTTAGTGAGTGAGAATGAACTCCTCTTTCTATCAATGAAGCCTTGATCTCCTGGTTTTTATTAATGCTTGTGCTCCCTCTGGTGGCTGCAGAGGGGAACGGCAACACCAACAGCTCTGAATGTAATAAAACTATTTAAAATGTGTTTCAAGGTGTCTTCTAAGGGAAACTGGTGAAATGCGTGCAATTAATTCAATGTGAAATAAATATCAAAGTATTTACACTCTAATGTAGTTTAAATAAAGGCCACACTATATCAAAATCACATCATGTAAATTCACTTTTGTGTTAATTGAGGTTTCTTTGGAAGTTCTGTCTCTTATATCTGATTTTATCTCTCCTATTTCTTTCTAGGATCGCGCTACATTTCGTAGGCTCATCCTCAAGAATAATGCCAAGAAGAGGAAGATGTACGAGTCGTTCATCGAGTCTGTGCCTCTGCTCAAGTCTCTTGAGGTTAGGATGCCAACCGGTGGGTAGGGTGGAGCTTTGGGAAAGGATTGTTGACTGCAAAAGTTTACTTGAACAAAAGACATGACAAGAGTAACCAAATAAAAAAAGAAAAAGGTAAAATGCATCATGTGACCTTAACACGTTTTCCACTGGACATTTTCTCCACAGACGATCATTTGAAGATCCAAAATATTAATTTGTGATTAACAGTAACATCTTAAATAGTCATATAACAAATAATATAAATACTGTTGTGATTTGCTGAGAGCAGCTCCCTGCATGCCATCATGAATGATCAGTTAATTTAGCAAGTCAGCCCATAAAACACCATGGCAATCATTGGATAAGTAGCCCAAATGGGGGGTGTGGGTGGGTGTGTGTGGGGGGGTGTGTGTGTGTGTGTGTGTGTGTGTGTGTGTGTGTGTGTGTGTGTGTGTGTGTGTGTGTGTGTGAATGGTATTGTACACACCCTTTCATTGTCACTCCTCCCTCCCTGTAGCTCTCGGAGAGGATGAAGATCGTCGACGTATTAGGAATGAAGCAGTTCACAAATGGAGAGAGAATCATCATGCAGGTGAGACACTGTGGGGAGAGGTCGTTCCTCTGGTTCCCTCCTACACCTCCAGACTGCTGCATGGTGATGGATGGATGGATGATGGACGCATAGATGGATGGTTTATAGATGTATAGATAGACGGATAGACGGACAGATAGATAATGTGATGGTAATGGAGGGTATTTGTCTGCATTGTGTTCAGGGAGACAAGGCCGACTGCTTCTACATTGTAGAGTGTGGAGACGTCAAGATCATGATGAAGAGTAAAGTAAGGAATTCATTCTCTCTTCCTCGTCTTCCTCATCTTCATCCTCTTCCACCTCCTCTTCTTCCCTCTCTTCCTCCTTCACCTCTTCTTCCTCATCTTCCTCCTCCTCTTCCTTTTCCTCCTCTTCCTCCTCCTCCCCTTCCTCCTTGTCTTCTTCCTCCTCCTCTTCCTCACGCCATTTCCATTGGAAAGGATTTACCATGCAACATTCAACTTAATCATTCCAGAAGTGTGATCAGAGCAAGTTTAAACCCTGGACAAAAACAAATTAAATGTGTAAAAAAAGGAAATTAAAAGAAGCCAGTCCTCCGTGTCACCATCAATAAAGTGATGATCAAAAAGAGGACAGTGATGATTGTTTTCTCCTCCTCCTCCTGAAGAAGGCTGTAGAGGTACACGTTCAGACAGATCATTTACTTCATGTTCATTTCTCCAGACGAAGGCGGACCATGCAGACAATGCAGAAGTGGAGATTGCTCGCTGTAGCAGGGGTCAGTATTTTGGAGAACTGGCTCTGGTCACCAACAAGCCCCGTGCTGCCTCCGCCTACGCAGAGGGCGACGTCAAGTGTCTGGGTACGCACACACACACACACACACACACACGCATGCACGCACGGCATCAGATGCTGTGTTTGTTATCATGCTTTAAGGGGACGTCCTCCTCCTCCAGGAAACTGATCCAGCAATGAGTGAAAACCAATCTGTTTTGAAAATGACAACATTGTAATTCCATCCTCATTGAAACACAGACGTATTAGGCGTAGTAACGGGTGGTGTCGGCTCCTCCCGCAGTGATCGATGTGCAGGCATTCGAGCGGCTGCTGGGCTCCTGCAAGGAGATCATGAAGAGGAACATCGCCCACTACGAGGAGCAGCTGGTGGCGCTATTCGGCTCCAGCATGGACCTGAGAGACTGAGCCTCCCCAAGCCCCCTCCGTGCCTTCTGTACACACACACACACACACACACACACACACACACACACACACACACACACACACATACACGCGGAAGCTTGACACAGCTCATTCAGACCCACATGCATCGTGTTGTTGTAATAAACGCGGGATCCTTCCAGCAGGGACTTTTTTTGTTTTGTTTTTGGCCCTAGGCAAAATAACTTGAGAGAAACAACTGATGAGTAAATATGAATAAAAACAAGCATCAACTGCATGTTGTGATTTATCACATTTTAAAATCTCCATTTAGAAAGAGAGCAGAACGATTGCTATGTCTCAGTGAGACGTCAGAGGAAATCAAACTGAAGTGCTTTTCATGATCAAACTCCAACGTTTGATCATGAAGAGTCAAATAAAAATCTATTCAAATGTCAAGTTATACAGTGATCTGTGCCCAACACACACACACACACACACACACACACACACACACACACACACACACACACACACACACACACACACACACACCTGCATAGACAAGATGTCTAAATAGCTTGGACTGGCCCTGACGCACATATATGTTGAGAAGAAAATCCCATAGTTAAACACACACACTGCAGCTCCTCAGTCCGGGTTGATAAGTCACTGTTAGAACCTGTATCATTATATCAAAACACACAACTTAGTTTCCGAACTCCAGTGTGAAGGATGAAATATTTGAGGTTAATTTGCAAAAACAGGGTTTCACTCTGAAACTATAAATGACCACATGACCGATATCATATATAGATATTGTGTCATTTCCCCCAAATAAATCTTCAAATAAATCCACATCACCCAGAACTGACACACAACCACACTCCCTTGGATATGTTCACTTAAACCTACATCGATTATCGATTCCCAAATAACTTGTTCTGCTTGTGATCACACACCCGTGCTCATCACACTTCTCTAGCCCATTTTAGTGAGAGACGCACGCACGCCCACACACACCCACCATTTGCTCATTGCTCCATCCAGCTTCTGCCTCTGTGTTTTCTCCTGCTGTTGTGATCCAATCAAAACACAGCAGTGTGAGGACACACGCACGCTTGTATACACACATAAACCAAAAAAAACAAAAATATTTTCACATGCGCAGGCTTTGCATTTACATATGAAGGCACTTAGACAACACAACGAGCCTCGGCCAAGGACACACACACACACACACACACACACACACACACACACACGGAAACACAGGCACCTGCAGTTGCAAAAACAGTCGCATGGGTAAAAGGAGAAACAAGAAAGAGGAAAAAAAAAAAGAATGAAAAATGCAAAAAAAAAAAAAAAAAGTCAAGACAGAAGAGAGAAGTTTTAGAAACATTTTATGAAGATAATAAAAAAAAGCTTTGATAAAATATTATTTAAATAAAAAAAAAGTATTTCCTCTTTGGGAGGCTGGAGTGCAGACCTTTGTGAGCGCGCTCCAATCCTTCTTCTACTGTCCTTGATTGAGTTGAGTTAGTGCTGGTGATTCTTGCAGTACCGCAGAAGAAGTGAGAACGATGATGTTTCTGGGCCGTTGTTATTCTGTAATTGACGCCACACTTCATTGTATTAATTATTAATGTATTGTTATGAATATGTATCCATTTATTTTTATTTTTTTGGTTTTACTTTGAACAATTCTGACAAAAAAGCAACATCCATCTCAGACAAAATGTAAAACAAAAAAATATATATTAATAAAATAAAAATGTTAGTGCTGATTTCTCCTTGATTATTCTTGAATGAGTTGTCTTGGATTTAAAAGGAAAAAAAATGAGAAGATAAAAAATAAAGCAAATGTTTTGTTAAAAATGTTCCTTCTCGGTTTAATTTTTAACGTACTGTATATTTCCATCCGGTTGAAGATTGATTCAAAAGAAGGTATTTTGTGATTGACTTAATGAAAATAATGCTTTCCACTGAAAACGTGTTCTTTTTTTGAACATATTTGACAAGATAATCAAATAAAAGCTTCCACTGTAGGCGTGCTACGTATTTACATCTTGATGATATATGATAATGATGACCTGATGATTACATGGGAAACTATTGTTATTAGTTCATTCCTAAATATGAAGAGCTGAGGGGGCAGAATTGGAATTCCCATATAATAATATGTGTAAACTGAAGTTCAATTAATGTTTCACGTGTAATGACTCCTCCGCGCCGACAGTGGGCGCACAGGGCTCAAGCACCCTGCAACAACGGCGCCATCTTTAGGAGCTGATCCTGGATCCGATTGGAAGCGAGCTTCCGGTCCCTTTTTAAACCGGGTCGCGGATTTCGAACTGACCTGGAAGCAGCTCTGGGTTCTGACCTGGAAGCAGCTCTGGGTTCTGACCGGGAGCCACTCGGAGACCGGCCTGAAAAGCCCTGAGAATGTAGGTGAAACATGGAGGAATAGTTCGTTTTTCGATGTTTTTTTCTGTTTGTGTATAGAATGTCGAACGGACATTAAATCTGGAGTTAGGATTTGCTAACTGCTGGTGTGTAGATGTATGTGGAGAAAACACATTCGAGACGATTGTTTTATGTGGTTTCAGCCCTTCTACCGAAAACCCCGA
Source organism: Zeus faber (assembly GCF_960531495.2). Lineage (NCBI taxonomy): Eukaryota > Metazoa > Chordata > Actinopteri > Zeiformes > Zeidae > Zeus > Zeus faber. The sequence goes on along the minus strand of NC_137194.1, from coordinate 125,651 downwards.
GCAGTGAAGGAGCGTTACCTGCGAATAATAATACTGATCATAATCATCATAATAATTATAATAATCTGTATATTCTTGACTGTTGTTTAGAGACACCGTGACAACCAGTTTCCTAGTTGTCAGTTTTATTCCTGTAACATTACGCTTTAAGGAGGAGCTGAGAAACTAGAAACTATTTAACCCTAACCCTAAACTATTTAGTAACCCTAACCCTGAACTTAACCATGTAACATTATACCGAAACTTCACCATCTATAACATAACTAAATGTAACCATCTAAAATTATACCTAAACCTAACCATCTATAACATTGTACCTAAACTTAACATCTAACATTATACCTAAACTTAACCATCTATAACATTTTACCTAAACTTAACCATCTATAACATTATACCTAAACTTAACCATCTATAACATTATACCTCAACTTAACCATCTATAACAACTTAACCATCTATAACATCATACCTCAACTTATACCTAAACTTAAACCTCTATAACATTATACCTAAACGTAAACCTCTATAACATTATACCTTAACTTAACCATCTATAACATTATACCTAAACTTAACCGTCCATGACATTATACCTAAACTTAACCATCTATAACATTATAGTTAACTAAACCATCATTAACATTATACCTTAACTTAAACCTCTATAACATTATACCTGAATGTAACCATCTAACATTATACCTAAACTTAACCATACCAACCAAACCAACTTATACCTATACTTAACCATCTAACATTATACTTAATTTCACCATCGATAACATTCCACCTAAACTTAACCATCTATAACATTATACCTAAATAAAACCATCTATAACATTATACCTAAACCTAACCATCTAACATTATACCTAAACTTAACCATCTAACATTATTCCTAAACTTAACCATATAACATTATACCTAAACTTAACCATCTAACATTATACTTAATTTCACCATCGATAACATTCCACCTAAACTTAACCATCTATAACATTATACCTAAATAAAACCATCTATAACATTATACCTAAACCTAACCATCTAACATTATACCTAAACTTAACCATCTAACATTATTCCTAAACTAAATCATATAACATTATACCTAAACTTAACCATCCATAACATAACTAATCTTAACCATCTAACGTTATCCCTGAACTTAAACATCTATAACATAACTAAATGTAACCACCTAACATTATACCAAAACTTAACCATCTAACATTATACCTATACTTAACCATCTATAACATAACTAAATGTAACCATCTAACATTATACCTAAACTTAACCATCAAACATTATACCTATACTTAACCATCTATAACATTTTACCTAAAGTTAATCATCTATAACATTATACCTAAACATAACCATCTATAACATTATACCTCAACTTAACCATCTATAACAACTTAACCATCTATAACATCATACCTCAACTTATACCTAAAGTTAATCATCTATAACATCATACCTAAACTTAACCATCTATATCATTATACCAAAACGTAACCATCCATAACATTATACCTAAACATAACCATCTATAACATTATACCTCAACTTAACCATCTATAACATCATACCTCAACTTAACCATCTATAACATTATACTTAACTTAACCATCTATAACATTATACCTCAACTTAACCATCTATAACATTATACTTAACTTAACCATCTATAACATTATACCTAAACGTAACCATCTATAACATTATACCTAAACTTAACCATCTATAACATTATACTTAACTTAACCATCTATAACATTATACCTAAACTTAACCATCTATAACATTATACTTAACGTAACCATCTATAACATTATACTTAACTTAACCATCTATAACATTATACCTCAACTTAACCATCTATAACATTATACCTCAACTTAACCATCTATAACATTATACCTCAACTTAACCATCTATAACATTATACTTAACTTAACCATCTATACCATTATACCTCAACTTAACCATCTATAACATCATACCTCAACTTATACCTAAACTTAAACCTCTATAACATTATACCTTAACTTAACCATCTATAACATTATACCTAAACTTAACCGTCCATAACATTATACCTAAAGTTAACCATCTAACATTATACATAAACTCAACCATCTATAACTTCATACCTAAACTTAACCATGTAAGATTATACCTAAACTTAAACATCTATCAAATTATACCTAAAACTTAACCATCTATAACATTATACCTTAACTTAACTATATAGCATCATACTTAAATTTACCATCTATTACATTATACCTAAACTGAACCATCTATAACATTATAACTAAACTTAACCATCTAACATTATACTTAAATTTTACCATCTAACATTATACCTCAACTTAACCATCTAACATTATACTTAACTTAACCATCTATAACATTATACCTAAACTTAACCATCTAACATTATACCTAAACTTAACCACCTCACATTTTACCTAAACCTAACCATCTATAACATAACTACATGTAACCATCTAACATTATACCTAAACTTAACGATTGAATATTATACCTAAACTTAACCATCTAACATTATACCTAAACTTAACCATCTATAACATTATACCTAAACTTAACCATCTAACATTATACCTAAACTTAACCATCTATAACATTTTACCTAAATGTAACCATCTATAACATTATACCTAAACGTAACCATCTAACATTATACCTACACTTAACCATCTATATCATTATACCTACACTTAACCATCTATAACATTATACCTAAACTTAACCATCTGTCATTATACCTAAACTTAGGCATCTATAACATTATACCTAAACTTAACCATCTAACATTATACCTCAACCTAACCATCTAACATTATACCTAAACATAACCATCTATAACATTATACCTAACCTTAACCATCTATAACATGATACCTAAACTTAACCATCTATAAAATTATACTTAAATTAACCATCTAAAATTCTACTTAACTTAACCATCTATAACATTATACCTAAACGTAACCATCTATAGCATTATACCTAAACGTAACCATCTATAACATTATACCTAAACGTAACCATCTCACATTATACCTAAACTTAACCATCTTTAACATTATACCTAAACCTAACCATCTATAACATTATACCTAAACCTAACCATCTATAACATTATACCTAAACCTAACCATCTATAACATTATACCTCAACTTAACCACCTATAACATTATACCTAAACGTAACCATCTATAACATTATACCTAAACGTAACCATCTATAACATTATACCAAAACTTAACCATCTAACATTATACTTAACTTAACCATCTATAACATTCTACCTAAACATAACCATCTACAACATTATACCTAAGCCTAACCTTCTAACATTATACCCAAACTTAACCATCTATAACATTATACCTAATCTTAACCATATAACATTATGCCTAAACCTAACCATCTAACATTATACCTAAACTTAACCATCTCAATTATACCTAAACTTAAGCATCTATATCATTATACCTAAACTTAACCATCTAACATTATACCTAAACTTAACCATCCATAACTAAACTTGGCCATCTAACGTTATCCCTAAACGTAACCATCTATAACCATCTATAACTAAATGTAACCATCTCACATTATACCTAAACTTAACCATCTATAACATTATACCGAAACGTAACCATCTATAACATTATAACTAAACTTAACCATCTATAATATTATACCTAAACTTAACCATCTAACATTATACCTAAACATAACCATCTATAACATTATACCTAAACCTAACCATCTAACATTATACCTAAACTTAACCATCTATAACATTATATCTCAACTTAACCACCTGACATTATACCTAAACTTAACCATCTATAACATTATACCTAAACTTAACCATCTAACGTTATACTTCAACTTAACCATCTAACATTATATCTAAACTTAACCATGTATAACATTATATCTAAACTTAACCATCTAAAATTATACTTCAACTTAAACATCTAACATTATACCTCAACTTAAACATCTAACATTATACTTAACTTAACCATTTTTAACATACCTAAACTTAACCATCTATAACATTATACCTAAACTTAACCATCTAACATTCTACCTAAACTTAACCATCTATAACATTATACCTAAAATTAACCATCTATAACATTATACCTAAAATTAACCATCTATAATATTATACCTAAACTGAACCATCTATAACATTATAACTAAACTGAACCATCTAACATTATACTTCAACTTAACCATCTAACATTATACTTCAATTTAACCATCTAACATTACACCTCAACTTAACCATCTAACATTACACCTAAACATAACCATCTATAACATAACTAAATGTAACCATCTAACATTATACCTACACTTAACCATCTATATCATTATACCTAGACTTAACCATCTATAACATTATACCTAAACTTAACCATCTATAACATTATACCTAAACATAACCATCTATAACATAACTAAATGTAACCATCTAACATTATACCTACACTTAACCATCTATATCATTATACCTACACTTAACCATCTATAACATTATACCTAAACTTAACCATCTATAACATTATACCTAAACATAACCATCTATAACATAACTAAATGTAACCATCTAACATTATACCTACACTTAACCATCTACATCATTATACCTAAAATTAACCATCTATAATATTATACCTAAACTGAACCATCTATAACATTCTACCTAAACTTAACCATCTAACATTATACTTAACTTAACCATCTATAACATTCTACCTAAACTTAACCATCTATAACATTATACCTAAACTTAACCATCTATAACATTTTACCTCAACTTAACCACCTAACATTATATCTAAACTTAACCATCTATAACATTATACCTAAACTTAACCATATAGCATCATACTTAAATTAACCATCTATAACATTATACCTAAACTAAACCATGTATAACATTATATCTAATCTTAACCATCTATAACATTATACTTAACTTAACCATCTATAACATTCTACCTAAACTTAACCATCTATAACATTATACCTAAACATAACCATCTAACATTATACCTAAACTTAACCATCTATAACATTATACTTAACTTAACCATCTATAACATTATTCCTCAACTTAACCATCTAACATTATATCTTAACTTAACCATCTATAACATTTTACCTAAACTTAACCATCTATAGCATTATATCTAAACTTCACCATCTAACATTAAACTTCAACTTTACCATCTAACATTATACCTTAACTTAACTATCTAACATTATACTTCAACTTAACCATCTAACATTATACTTCAACTTAACCATCTAACATTATACCTCAACTTAACCATCTAACATTATACTTAACTTAACCATCTAATATTATACCTAAACTTAAACATCTATAACATTATACCTAAACCTAACCATCTAACATTATGCCTAAACTTAACCATCCATCATTATACCTAAACTTAAGCATCTATAACATTATACCTAATCTTAAGCATCTATAACATTATACCTAATCTTAAGCATCTATAACATTATACCTAAACTTTACCATATAGCATCATACTTAAATTAACCATCTATAACATTATACCTAAACTGAACCATCTATAACATTATAACTAAACTGAACCATCTAACATTATACTTCAATTTAACCATCTAACATTATACCTCAACTTAACCATCTAACATTACACCTAAACATAACCATCTATAACATAACTAAATGTAACCATCTAACATTATACCTACACTTAACCATCTATATCATTATACCTAAAATTAACCATCTATAATATTATACCTAAACTGAACCATCTATAACATTCTACCTAAACTTAACCATCTAACATTATACTTAACTTAACCATCTATAACATTCTACCTAAACTTAACATCTATAACATTATACCTAAACATAACCATCTATAACATTATACCTAAACCTAACCATCTAACATTATACCTAAACTTAACCATCTATAACATTTTACCTCAACTTAACCACCTAACATTATATCTAAACTTAACCATCTATAACATTATACCTAAACTTAACCATGTATAACATTATACCTAATCTTAACCATCTATAACATTCTACCTAAACTTAACCATCTATAACATTATACCTAAACATAACCATCTAACATTATACCTAAACTTAACCATCTAACATTATACTTAACTTAACCATCTATAACATTATTCCTCAACTTAACCATCTAACATTATATCTTAACTTAACCATCTATAACATTTTACCTAAACTTAACCATCTATAGCATTATATCTAAACTTAACCATCTAACATTAAACTTCAACTTAACCATCTAACATTATACTTCAACTTAACCATCTAACATTATACCTCAACTTAACCATCTAACATTATACTTAACTTAACCATCTAATATTATACCTAAACGCAAACATCTATAACATTATACCTAAACCTAACCATCTAACATTATGCCTAAACTTAACCATCCATCATTATACCTAAACTTAAGCATCTATAACATTATACCTAAACTTAAGCATCTATAACATTATACCTAATCTTAAGCATCTATAACATTATACCTAATCTTAAGCATCTATAACATTATACCTAAACTTTACCATATAGCATCATACTTAAATTAACCATCTATAACATTATACCTAAACTGAACCATCTATAACATTATAACTAAACTGAGCCATCTAACATTATACTTCAATTTAACCATCTAACATTATACCTCAACTTAACCATCTAACATTACACCTAAACATAACCATCTATAACATAACTAAATGTAACCATCTAACATTATACCTACACTTAACCATCTATATCATTATACCTACACTTAACCATCTATAACATTATACCTAAACTTAGCCATCTGTCATTATACCTAAACTTAAGCATCTATAACATTATACCTAAACTTAACCATCTAACATTATACCTAAACTTAACCATCTATAACATTATACCTAACCTTAACCATCTATAACATTATACCTAAATTTAGCCATCTATAACATTATACCTAAACTTAACCATCTATAACATTATACCTAAACGTAACCATCTAACATTATACTTAAACGTAACCATCTAACATTATACTTAAACTTAACCATCTATAACATTATACCTCAACTTAACCATCTAACATTTTATCTTAACTTAACCATATAACATTATACCTAAACGTGACCATCTAACATTATACCTAAACTTAATCATCTATAAAGTTGTTAGACAGAAACTAGGAACCTACTATTGTTTCATGGGACTATGGCACAAATGGTTTCTCCATTTTCTTTTAAACTTCCATTAATATCCTAGAGTAAGGTTTATACACTTGGATGAACGGTTACACCCAGTTTAAATGTCTATTTCAGATGCTTTATAATGCCAAATGTATGTGTAACTCATTTTATCCTTGAAAGCATTATGATGGGTTTTTTCTCCCTTAAAATAGAACGTACAATTTTGTAAATCAGCATAAAACAAATAAATATATTCAGTCCTATCATAGCACCACAACGAGCACGAAACATAGGCTTTGACCCCAAATAAAACGATACATTTCCTTTTGCACAATATGCCAATGTAGATTATTCATACATACACTACTCACAAAAAGTTCGGGATATTTGGCTTTTGGGTGAAATTTATGGAAAATGTAAACAGTTCACGCTACAGTGATATTATATCATGAAAGTAGAGCATTTAAGTAGAAGATGCAATGGTGATTTCCTCATCTCAAACAATTTATTGAAACAAAAGCCAACAACAGTGGTGGGTTTACCACAACAAAAAATGTCAATGTCTCAATAACTTGTCATGTGCCCTTGAGCATCAATTACAGCTTGACAACGACATCTCATGCTGTTAACAAGTCAACTTATTGTCTGCTGAGGCCTGGCCCCCCACTCTTCTTGAAGGGCGGCCCTCAGGTCATTGAAGTTCTGGGGTACAGAGTTACGAGCCTTTACACGGCGACTCAGCTGATCCCATAGGTTTTCTATGGGATTCAGGTCTGGAGAAAGTGCAGGCCACTCCATTTGAGCTACGTCAGTCTCCAGCAGCCGTTCCCCAATGATGCGACTTCGATGAGCTGGAGCATTGTCATCCATGAAGATGAAATGAGGCCTGTGTTGTTCATGCAGGGGCACAATGACTGGATTAATGATGTTATTCAGGTAGTATGGGCTTGTCACTGTACCATTCACAAAGTGTAGGGCAGTTCTGTATTGACTAGACACACCTGCCCACACTGTAACACCACCACCACCAAAGGCTCGTCTGGTGACAACAGTGGCTGATGCATAGCGCTCTCCTTGACGTCTCCAACATCGTTGGCGGCCATCATTTCTGCAAAACGTGAATTGACTTTCATCAGCGAACAGCACTGAGGCCCACTGGTCCCTCGTCCAGCGTAAATGCTCCCTGGCCCATGCAAGACGATGATGCCTGTGCCTGGTGGTGTGGTCAGGTGCCCTTGCAGGTCGTCTAGCACGCAGACCACGCTGATGTAAACGGTTTTGAATGGTCTGACGTGACACTTGGTGCCTCTCACCTCCCTTAAATGTGCCTGGAGATGAGTGGCATTCATCATCCGGTTGCGCAGGGCACTGTTCACAATGAAGCTGTCATCAGTGTGGGATGTGGCCAAAGGACGTCCACTTCTTTGCCTTTCTGTGACTCCTCCAGTCTCTGTATCTCTGTTGCAACCTGCTGATGACACTCTGTGATACTCTAAGCTCAGTGGCCCCTTCCCTCTGAGAACATCCTGTTGAAGCCTCACAGTGGCGAGGTGCTGTTGATCAATTGTTAGGTGTCATCTTGGTCTCATGATGTCAAAATGTGAACGGCATGATGAAGAGGATTGTTTAAATACCAATTCTAATTGAACCAGGAAATGTATTGATGGATTCATGGATCAAACACCTGTTGTGAATTTTGCCGTTCAGCTCCTCGTTAGAGAACAGCAAGTTGTGCAAAAAGTACTGAAACACTGAACAGTTGGACATGTGCATTCAAAAGTTGAGAGAAGGTCAAATTAAGTTCATCTGTAAAGGTTAAAGTGCATTTTATGTTCATCCTGAAATTTCACCCAAAAGCCGAATATCCCTAACTTTTTGTGAGTAGTGTATATTATTTTGATAGAAAATTACCTTTAAATTGGGCTAAAACTGCCATTAAAACTTGCTGATATCTGCAGATACCTTGAATAACCATTAATTCACATTTGCACAATTTCATTGAGTCCTACATTTCTGTGCAACAATGGACAGTTGTCGCCTGCTGTACCCTTTTCAATACAAAGTTTCTTTCAGTTCCTGAAATACTGAGTTAAAGGTACTACTGTTAGTAGGGTAACTACTGCTTTGAAATTAAAACCTCTTTGTATTTCCATGACACATTTACTGGTATTTACTGGTATTGTACATTTACTGGTATTGTACAGACCTTTTAGTTTTATATACTCTGTGACATATCCAATGAATGTTTGGGAAGTTAAGTGACACATCAGCTGAAGGAAAACATGTCAAGTCACTGTTGGTGGTGGTGATGGTGTCCATCACGTAATCTTCTGGCTGATTATCAGTCAACGAGCAGCTTCCTCTCGCATTTCCCAACATCCTTTTAGTTTGTTGTGAGCCTGTTAAATAAATTCTGTGGTGTCCACCACATGTTCATAGCTGTAGAAAAGGCTTCACCATCATCCTCTGTCTTTGCGTCCTGGTTTGGTGAGTTAAATAAATGTTTTTTTTAGATGGCTTTGAAGACTTGAAATATCTGGTCTGGGGGAGCGTTTCAATGCTGTACCGTACAGTATCTCCAATGTTTCAATGCCATGCCTCACGTTTCGGGAAGGAAACACATTTACGCTCCTTAAAATAATACGATAAGTAAAACGGTTCAGGCCGTTGAATGTGGTCCAACATCTCAACCCAGAAGGCCTCTGTATTGACCAATGCGTCTGGAATCACATATGATTTGTACTATTTTGTGCAGGTTTTAGTATGTGAGTGTATTTAGAACCAGCAAGACGTTCTTACATCTTATGGAATGTTATGAGTTTGGTTAGACAGTGTTTATTGTAGGTAGTTAATTTCTGAGCCATGAGGATTATTTCGGAATAGCATTGCCAAAAAAAAATCCCTGTCTCTTATGGTGTAACGGGTGTGGAAATGCTTGGTGAACAGATTCACCCGCAAAATCACAGATATTATCTTCACCTGAGAGACACTTTTTTCACTGTGTTTGTGAAAAATCCTCAATGTGTGTCCAGTGGATGTTAAGGACGTGAATCTTCAGCCATGGATTGGTCACCTGTGCCTGTGGAACCCTTTGTCGCACACTTGTTTTCTCAATTTAAAAGAAGAGGCGAATTAGCTTTGGTAATTCGGTAGCCATTACACACCCGAGGGGTTTGGAGTTGAATGACCGTCATTTCCCCTTCAACTCCGATCACGACAGGTGCGAACTGACGCCATCGACAAACTCCGGGGGCGATGACGACCTGCAAACCGCCCCAATGCAGGATTCTAAGAGAGCAGTGGGCGAGGAGGGTCCAGCACAGACCCTTACAGGGACTGAAGCCTGTGGAGCCTTAACACTGGACCTGGAAGCTTCAGAGGATGTGGATGTCGTTCAACCAGGAGGCAGGGAAGGGGTTGGTCCAGCATCGAAGGCGGAGGACGACCCAGAGATGATCCACGCCGTCCCCATCCACCTCCGCCCGGACCTGCTGGTTCCCTGCGCTGACCTGGTCAACGCCCAGTGGCAGCGGAGCCAGGTGGCCCGGGTCCACTCCCTGCAGAAGTCCTGCGCGGAGTTCCCCGTCTGCCTGGTGCTGCTCTGGGGCTCGGGCTGGGCGGAGCGGCTCCTGGGCCATGCCCGGCTGTCCAGGGTCGTGGGCCACAGGGGGACCCTGTTCGTGGAGTCGGTGGTGGTGTCAGAGGCGGAGCGTGGGCGGGGCTACGGGCGGATTCTGATGGAGGAGGTGGAGCGCTACGCCCGGCGTCGGGGGTTCAGCCGCCTGTGCCTCACCACCCATGACAAGCAGCACTTCTACGCCCACCTGGGCTATGCACTGGCAGCGCCCGTGCAGAGCGCTGGCGCCATGACAACGTTCGTTCCAATGGCGATGCTGCAGAATTTTTCCAGGATGCCGGCTGTCGCCAGGGCACAGATGGAGACGGTTACAGGCGCTGAGATGCAGCAAGGGGGTGGAGACTCAGGGATGGGTGGTGTAGTGCTGCTTCCTGCTGCTGGTTCAACTTTCTCTCCTGCTCCTCTTACTCCTCTTCCTCACCTTCCCCCTTCTCCTTCAACTTCATGTGTTCCTGTGACATCTCCAGGTCTCCTTTCTCCTCTCTCCATCCCTCCTCCTTCACCCCCACCTCTCTCTATCCCTCCTCCGCCACGATCAATGCCTCCACCCCCACCTCTCTCCATCCCTCTTCCTCCACCACCCCCACAACGTTCCATCCTCCCTCCTCCACTCCCACCTTTTTCCACCCAGTCTTCAGGCCAGCAGGGGGCTGAGACCTTGTCTGAAACACCTTACAGAGATGCCAAGGGAGTCCCCATATTCTGGATGCACAAATACATCTGAGCCACAATTTATCACCTCACTAATATAAGAGGACAGATTTTACACCTTATGATGTGAAATATCTGACTATTGATGAAAAGAGTGGTGAATAGACTATTCTGAGGAGAAATAATGGAGGAAGACAGGAAAAGAGGTGGTTAATATCTCTAATTTCTAAAAATATCATGACCTGATCATTTCTATCACCCAGCCCGACATCTGACACCCCAGGGAACATGCACAGGATAGGAGATAGGTCCTTAAAGTCCTCCTCAGTCCATGTACGAGACAGGATAAACCTGGTGAAACTGATATTTAAAATGTTTTACACTTCATGATGAAACCCTCAACAAGGATCCCTGAGCATCCACTTCCTCCAACTTCCTGAATTTTATTCAATTAAATTTTACAAACTTCATTAATCCATATGGGCAAATGGGTGCTCTGCATTTAACCCATCCTAGGGGTCTTTAACCCGTCCAGGAGTCCATGGAGTGTTAAATTGATGCTCTTGTAACTTCAACTTTCCCCTTAACTGCCTTTTTGGAGACGGAAATCTTTCACCAATGATGTTCTAGTTTACAGAGTTTAGTTTTGATCAGTACGTTTACAGGCGGTGAATCAAGAATCATTCTGTAAAAACCTTTTCTTTCTGTATGTTGTAATTATAAGTGGACAATAACGCCTTTCTGCTCGAATGCCAAAATATTTTTGAATACAATCATTTTGATTAAAAACAAAAATTATCGTGATTCTTTGACATTTAATGTGAAAAGAATGTTTATAAATAAAGAAAATGTTTATGAAACTACTGATCAATAATGGTCTTCAATTTTTACTGCTTTTTATTAAGCTTTCATTGTATTCTTATGCCTACAAAACTAGATCTTCAATCTGATCTTTAGTAGTTTTGGTCGATCGCTTCCACTTCTAGAGATGATGAATACCTTTTATACATTTCGTCATGTGTATATATACTCACAATTATATATCATATACAATTATTATGTATGTACTCGTATTATCTGACAGATAACTAAAGACAAACAGTGACATGACTTCATCCCTTATTGAATCATAAATCGCATTCAATAACATGACTTAGATGGTTTCCAAATTCAGAAAACCAGACAACAATGTCTGCCTATTATTATTTTACTGTATTACTTATAATCTGTTCCCCATTTCAGGAAGAGCATTGGCACATGTCCTGAGCAGCCATGGAGCTGTCTCTCTTTCCCCTCTTCCTCCTGGTCGCCTCACCCGGACCTGGCGCCACTCAGCCCCGACCCCCCGCCCATAGAGACCCTCACCTCTACGCCCCCGCTTCTGGCCCAGTTTTGCCGCAGAAGCCCTTCGTGGTGGTGTGGAACATGCCCACGGCGCACTGCCAGAAGCGCTTCGACGTGCACCTTAACCTCAGAGACTTCGACATCGTGGAGAACCAGCGGCAGCGATTCCGGGGCCAGGTGGGTTCTTCAAACAGGTGAAACTCTTGAGGGGTGAAATGCTCTCTTCTTTCGGTGGACTACGTATGGTAGGCTTGACCGAGGGTGCCTGATTTTTAGGCCAGTTGGCTTCCAGTCCCAGGGAAACAAAGTGAAATCAGACAAGCAAAGCGCTATTGTAATAAAAAAAAAACATGGAATGTGATGCTGCACTCATGGAGATTCTCATGTTTCTCAAAATCCAAAGTCAGCCAAATGTGTTTCATGGCTAATGACGGAAAGAGGTGTATTGTGAGACTTTAAACATCTGTACATATTTGGGAAAAGTCCCAAAAACACAAATCTTGTTTCATGTTAAGTTGTCTGCTAGATTTGATTGTAATATGGAATCAGAAGGCCTCTGCCAGGTTGTGGTTCTCCCAGTGATAGGTTCCAGTCGCTGGATCGCTCAGTGGGTAGTGCAGGGGTCTCACTTCCCAGGTTGAGGGTCCTGTCACAATCTATTTCAGGTGGTGCAAACACGAGAGGATTTATTCCCCATGAAGCTCCACGGGTTCGCTCCATTTTGGAAAAGGTTAAAGGTTTGTGTTTCCTCAGCGGATGTATTTCAAAATAAATACAGTGACAAGAACAGGGGGACACACCACATAGCTGAGCTCAGACAACTTTTTCAAACCCAGCTGTTGACTCACGGATCTATACGAGAAGACTTTCCCTTTCTCTTGACCTCTTAATGAAGGACAAACATTGTAAATCATTCTTGAACCTTAAATATTGCATTATTTATATTAAGAAATCAAAATATTTGTTTTTTGTAATAGCAAGTTTTCTACAGCTTTATCTGTGATGACTCTCAATCGTCTCCAGAACCGGGGGGGTGTGGTCTCACCCTAATTAATATTCATGACATGATCTTTGACTGGCAGGTACAAACTTTACAAAGTTTCATATAAAGCAAGGTTCAATGGAAATGTGCTGCTTCCTAATGTGATGATCTGATCTGATTAGGTAATAAATAAACTGGTTAATGAATGTATCTTATGACATCATGAGAATCAGAGAAAAAGATTGACTGAAATTGTGAAGGAAGTGTTGGCATTTCCATTTGATTCTGAATTTGAATCTCACCAGAAAATGAGAATCTTCTACCGCGACCAGCTGGGGAAGTATCCGTACCTCACCCCCGATGGCAGGAAGCTGAACGGCGGGCTGCCGCAGCATGGCGACCTCGCCGCACACCTTTCCCTCGCCCGGACACAGATCTCTGGCCTGATGCGGCCCAACTTTGGCGGCCTGGCCGTCATTGACTGGGAGGAGTGGCGTCCGCTGTGGGCGAGGAACTTTGGTGCCAAGCTGGCGTACCGCCGGCGCTCCGAGTCACTGGCAAGACGGGAGAGGCCGGAGCTGTCGGAGCAGGAGGTGAGGGTGGCGGCCCGGCACGAGTTTGAGGAGCACGCACGGAGGTTCATGGAGGAGACGCTGCGACTCGCCATCAGAGTTTGTCCCAAAGGACTCTGGGGGTTCTATGGGTTCCCCGCCTGCTTCAATCACCATAAGAGGGAGGAAGGTGGGTTCAGTTGAAAAAAGGGATATTATTTGGGGGGGAAATTAGCTTTTTGTCTATCCTATCCAGAGTCATACGAGAAGGTCAACACCTATTTCCTCCCTCCATTACTGAGATAGCGACAGGCTGCATGCTAATGTCTTAGAGGGAATCAGCTAGCCTAGCTCCTGTCAAATTGAGGAAATACACCTTTCAGCATCTCAAAAGCTGAGTTCTTTGGTACTGCTATGTTGGTGCTGCAGGGTTGCCAGGGTTATTTCAGACAGCTGAGTTTTGTTGACAGTAATGTTCTGATGCAAGGCATTGCAGTTGGAGAGTTCATATTTGCCTGATTAAGGGAAATATAAGGTCAGGTATTTGGACTTCAGCATAAAAAAAAACATAGTGTAGCACAGTGCTTGCACAAAGATAGATAAACAGTAGTTTTAAGTTTTAAAAGGTTGTGTAGGTCTAAAAGTATAGGGTTAATTGAGCAGACTACCTTGTCATTTATTTGTAATTTGGTGTTTTTAGAGGATGTATGGTCGGTAAACTATTAATACATATCAGTGTCTGTCAAAATTTTGCAGTCCTTGCAACTTATGCCTGAACCTTCATGAGCTGCTGTTGGTCTCTGTGAGTGGAACCTGTAGCTGACTTTCTGTGATATCAGCTCCTGTCTTATCTTGCTGTTGCTGTTTAGGTGGCAACTACACCTGGCAGTGCCACCCCAACACCCAGGATCTGAATGACCGTCTAGCCTGGCTGTGGCGCCACTCTACTGGACTCTACCCCAGTATATACTTGCCCCAAAGGCTGGCCACGAGCCCAGATGCAGCACTGATGGTTAGGTACGACAAAGAAATTTACTCTTACTCTGTGTGTGTTTGTATATTGTTGACTTGATTTTGTTCACCACTAACAAATGTGCTGTGCTCTGGATAGAAGTCAAATGGCCAAATACCTTATTGATTCTGTGTTTTTCTTTCCTCTTAACTCAGACACAGACTGCTCGAGGCTGTGAGGGTGCTGTCGACCTGGTTCCGTGGCAATGATACCAGCCCCACCCCCTGCATCCTGCCCTACGCCAGGCTGGCCTTCACACACACCCTGACCTTCTTGAACCAGGTGATGACACACACTGTTTGACAGGAGAACACTCTGTGGTGAAAGTCAAGCTGAACAAAATAAGTGTCAACTATTTGTTGACCATTTTATTTCAAAGGCTGTGTGTGTGTGTGTGTGTGTGTGTGTGTGTGTGTGTGTGTGTGTGTGTGTGTGTGTGTGTGTGTGTGTGTGTGTGTGTGTGTGTGTGTGTGTGTGCAGTCAGACCTGGAGCACACGCTGGGGGAGTCTGCAGCTTTAGGGGCTGCAGGAGTGGTTTTGTGGGGAGAAACTGAGTTTGCAAAGTCCAAGGTTAGTGTGTCTGTCAGATGATTTGTTTATATGTGTTAACCCAAGTGAAAAAACAAGTGTGTTGTCTGAAAGTATATATATATTATACCTTTTATGTATTCACAAAAAAGGTATAAAAGGTGTATATATATATATATATATATATATATATATATATATATATATATGTATATATAGTATAAACACTTACATATAGTATAAACAAGACTTTAAGTATTATTGAACAGTTAAATTTATGTGGGGTAAGTTAAACTGCCATTTGTAAACACAGGGCAAGCAGAAACATCCAGTGCTTGTAATATAATAATAAAATTGTATATAATAACATGAATCAGTATCACCCAGCACTGATTAGAATGATAGATAATATAATAAAAATAAATATAGACTTAATGATGAAATGATAGAATGCATTGTATAAATCCTCTCTCATCCAGGATCAGTGTCTCCGTCTCAGAGACTATGTCCAGACCGTGCTGGGTCCCTACGTCCGCACCCTGAGGTCCGACGCCCGGAGCTGTAGCGGCAGGCATTGTCACGGCAACGGGCGCTGTGCCAGGCGACACCCCGGTTCGGGCCACATGATCACCAACTCCTCCCGACACTATTTCCTGTGTGTGTGTTACCGAGGATGGACGGGCGAGCGATGTGAGATGGGAAAGGGACCAAAAGACAAAAGATGAGAAATGACTATTGAAGCACAAAGAATTTCAGGATGTTTTTTTTTTTTTCTGCTCTTCACTCACAACTGATATTTTCACTGTGATTTTATTGTATTTTATTTATGAATCATTTTTATTTCTACTTTGAGAGGAAAGTACACTTTGAAATAGTACAGGTGGAAGTGTGCAATGTTAATCATCTTCACCATAATTTCAACCGCAATGCACAGAATACATAAAACAATCTAAATCCACTGTTTTGCACCAAAGAGAACCATAGTGAAACCCAGTGATCCATCCATGGTTGTTTTTTACAGTATTTGTGTGATTTGTGAAAATAACTATTTTTGCACTATATACTTTGCCATGGCAAACCACAAAATGCACATATTAGTTTTCTGTATATGCAGGCACAATACACAATGTATTTGCTCTCAACACTTCTATCTTTTATTAAAAAAAACTGTAATGCTTTTTATATTGTTTGCACTATTTTTTATTCTCTTAACTCTTCATCATCACATTTTCCAACTCTTTCAAAAGGCCAGTGCCTGTATTTATATCTTACCTTTTTGATGCTGAAAACTGATATTTTCCCATGGGGGACAATTGGGAAGGTAAGATTAACTGATGCCACAGACCAGCCGTGAAATATGATTCAGTAAACGTATAAAGTTCATATCAGGCCACAAGCATAAAACCCAGAATACAAAGTATATGGAACATATGATTTGATGACCATTTTGGAGACAGGTTCTTTAATTCATTCAACTTTGTTGGTATAATCTTAAATATCAAACAGCAAAGTATGCTTCTTTTTTTTTTTTTTTTTCAAGTGGCAATCCATAACATAGTCTGTGTTGGGTGCATTACACCACAAGTCCCAGAATTCCATTCAAAAATGCAAACGGTTTTCTTTACCCAAGTCTTAACATTGAGCAATGCACATTACAACAACATGACAGCTCAAAATTTATCAAAACGACCTGCCCATTCAGTGAGGAAGGTGGAGGAGATAGGAGTTGGGAGGAGGAGCTAAGATAATGGACGGCTTCTGTAAACAAGGTTTAAATGGAAAACAATACACCAACTGAACACAGGGAGCTGATGATTGTTGGAACGCTATAATAGACACACAGTTTATATTCAGCATGTTATGTTTCCAAGACATTTTACGGAACAATTCTCAGCTAATTCAGCTTTAATGTGACTGGGAGGAGTGGGGGAGCAGTGTCTTTTCATGGTAGAGTCCAGCTCATGTCATCGTATCAAGGCCTGTCTCTCGTGACTGTCAGGTTGTGTCTTAGAGCCTGCAGTTCCTGGATCAGCTGGGATATCTCCATGGAAATGTCCTGTTTCTCCCTCACCACCTCGGCAAGCATCTTTAGTGCGCCGCTCTGCTGGACTGGAGGAGAAAAAGACAAAGATATCAGATAGAGAAGATCTAGACAATGGCTGAAGCTGTTTTTTTAGTTATAGGTACACCTGTTATAAAAAATTGATATTTTTAATATTTTTAACATATTGTTATTTGATCCATCCATCTATTTTCTTTACACACTTGACCAGTATGAGGGGGGCCCTATCTGGGAGAGGTGTTTATTGTGCTTACCCCAGCATACTTGTCTAAAAGTTTTTTATTTTTAAACCAATATTTGATCATGAGGAAACATGTGCCTGAAAACATCCGTGGCCTGACGACCCCCTCTGCCATCTCTGGTGAGCGCTGTGGGGGTCGGGCACCAGACGTTGGGAATCATGTCCGGCCAGCCTAACCCCCAGGCCCTCTGGAGCTGGGAGGAAATCACATGGCTGTTGAAGATGTTGTGTCTGACCTAGGAGACAGAGGATGAGCAGCAGGGT
Source organism: Zeus faber (assembly GCF_960531495.2). NCBI lineage: Eukaryota > Metazoa > Chordata > Actinopteri > Zeiformes > Zeidae > Zeus > Zeus faber. Next base: position 107,040 of record NC_137194.1, on the reverse strand, counting down.
GAGAAGCAGCAGAGCGGCGGCAGCACAGGCTGCAGGGTGCGCTTGCCACCAGCCGGGCCTCAGCGCTTCCTGCAGAGACATCGGCCATTTACTGCTGCCGGGCCGTTCCCTGTGGCTGGCAGCCGCCACGCCCTGTAGGTAGGGGTTCCCATTGGGCGAGGGTGTGTGGCCAGGTGGGCGGGGCAGCTTCCTTCCTGGGAAGACAAAAAGGCAATGATGAATAATATAATGTGAATATGTGAATAAGTACAACATAGTTTATTGTTTTTACGCGGCACATAAGTGAATTGCCTGACTAAAAAAATACAAAAACATTTAAAAAAAACAACAACACTTTTTTTCTATTTAATTCTGTTTTATATTCTGAAAACATTAAGTGCATTTGTGTGAGTTAATCAAGCATTGTGATAGATTTAAAAATATATTATGAACATGTAGTAAGCCACATCAATTTGTCTCACAGGCTGGATGTGGCCCCCTGGCCAGTGGTTTGAGGCCCTTGGTATATACCTTCAGTTTGTGTGTGTGTGTGTGTGTGTGTGTGTGTGTGTGCATGTGCACGCTATGTGTGTGTGTGTGTGTGTGTGTGTGTGTGTGTGTGTGTGTACCCTTGTGGCCGTGCTCGTGTTGTGTGCGGTGCAGGTCGTTGATGGAGTCCACAGAGTGCAGCTCTATCTCAGTGAGGTCTCTGTCGCTGACCCTGTAGAACTGGGGTGTGGAGTGGACGGAGGCCGGCCTGGACATGGCGCCCCCTGCAGGGCAGAGAAGGAAGGTTGCAGCATTCACTTTATAACATAACAGCTTTTTTTGTTGACCATGTGAAAGCCCAAATTAAACTGTAAGATAACTTAGCACAGTGGGCCTTGTGTGGGTTTACTAGACGGAACACAGCAGGAAATACAAGGACCTACAGCTTCTTTTTTTTTCACAAACCTCTTATCATAAACACCATTATACAAAAATATCTATAAATAGGTATTCATTCGGGGGTGAAAATGCCCAACTATACAGTATATACCAGACCAAAAACTAAAACAATATCCCTCACAAAATGAATCATAGCAATAATAATGGGCTAAAAAGTCCCTTTGTTTGCACGTTGTGTGTGTTTTAGAGCAGAGGGATGGAGGCCCAAATAAAATGTCTGCCTTGTGCAATCCATCAGTTGAATCCAGTCCTAAATACTGTGGCACGCATATCAGGAGAAGTGGTATTGGTGCTGTCAACTTCATCTTGTGTGACTATGAGCCTGTGATGAGGAAGGTGAAGGTGCTTGAGATTGAGCAATAATGAAGTGAAAACTTTGATGGAGTCGAATGCCTCCTAGTGTGTGTGTGTGTGTGTGTGTGTGTGTGTGTGTGTGTGTGTGTGTGTGTGTGTGTGTGTGTGTGTGTGTGTGTGTGTGTGTGTGTGTGTGTGTGTGTGTGCGCCAAGGAAGTTCTGAACATCCCGGTTAAATAGGAGGACTATTATTAGATGGGTTTATCCACTCCATAATGTTAAGACACCAGTGGCATTTTAATAAATGAACACAGGACACTGGTGCCCGCTGCTGTTTGACTGACTGACTGAATGACTGGTTGACTGAATGACTGACTGACTGACTGACTGACTGAATGAAAGGAAGTGATGTCATCGTTTGTCCATGTGACAGATGCGGTAGAGAACAGCCATATGTGCCTCCATCATCAATCTATTCTTTATTCTTCTACAAGCAACACGCTCCTTCCAAGTTCAGAATTCCATTTGGCGCACCTTGCCCATAAACCGAACGTCCAAATGAATGTGAACGTAATTTATATTCACGTAAACGCTGTGACAACAATCCAATAATGTCACTGCTTCGAAACATCTCACCCTCAGAGCCAAAATAATAATATTCATACAAAATAAACTTGAATTTCCACTTACCTTCTATCACTGTAAAAACAGACAGGGGAGAATGGCTGTGTAGAAGATTAAGTGTGTGTGTGTGTGTGTGTGTGTCTGTGTGGGTGTGTGTGTCTGTCTGTCTGTCTGTTTCTCCACGTGTGTGTCTATCTTAGTCTGTCTGCTGGTGCGATTCCTCCAAATCCTCAGAAACACAGCAACACAGAGGACTCCAGATCCGTGTTCCTTTTTCCTCCATGTGAGGATGATGACCCAGTAAACGATCTCCCAAAATAGACCACACCCCGTTCCAAAACACTCCCAAAGTTGAATTCCACAATATTCCTTGATGGATGGAAAGAATAGTATTGGAAGAACTGGACACTGGGTCTGTGTTGAGAGGCTCTTTGCTGCGTCTCCCACTGTGTGTGTCTGTGTCTGTGTGTGTGTGAGCAACTGTAGTGACACCCCAGTGCCGAGCCCTGGTGTGTGTGTGTGTGTGTGTGTGTGTGTGTGTGTGTGTGTGTGTTTGCATACTCTCGCTTTACCATCCTAGCGTTTAAAAAGAGAAAGAGATGCGGGTCATAACGGTGGATGGGGTTGGCATCCCCAATCCCCTTTTTCTTGAAGAATTTTAAAAAATGATTTAGAAAGACTGAGAGGGACAGACATACAGACAGAAAAAATAGCAATAGAAGAGAGAGGGAGGGAGAGAAAGAGAGCGAGAGAGAGCCCCTCCACCCAGTAGACCCTCAGGTCTAAAATAGCAGCAGGCTGGGGGTATTATTAGGTCCTTAGCCAAGGGAGGACTCAATAGTCATGGCATGACAGCGGTGCACAGGGCTTGACATGGAGCCAAATAAGAGATCTAAGTAAATATTGAACTTTATAATGTTTAAAAGAAAGTAAATAGCGATCTGAAATTGCACTGCTAAAGAAATTCTATGATGTCATTCTGAAGAAGGGCTGTATGATTATGGCTGAAATGATGATCACGATTATTTTAGTCAATATAGTGATCACAATTATTTATCACGATTATTAAAACACTTTTGGGGAGAGAATTATTTTATGGCATTTTATAAATCAACCGAACTTCACAATAACAATGCATTTTATAAACCTATTAATAAATACACTAAGGTAAGTGGTTTAACTGACTTCAATTGGAGAGGATATATACATTGATATCTCTGGAATGTCTATCAATTCTGACAGTGATGTTTTTTTATTTTGTATAACTTACTCTGTTTATGACGTTTAATACGCTGCACTCTGTTTAATACAATTGTCTTTGCAATACTTAAAATATATATTTTTAATCATAATAAAGGTTAATAGTAATAAAATAATACCTGTCACTTTATAACATTGTAGGGTTAAGAGTTGTATCTTAAATTCCTTTAGTTAAAGTCCAATTGCGACGTTGTTTCTGCGTGCTGTTATCTTGGTGAGGTTTCGAATGCTGACTCATCACTAGACTGCCACAAGGATTTCTCCGTTTCAGCATACATCTGTGCATGGGCCCCATCTTGGTGAGGTTGCCAATGTTGATCACAAATTTCTTCCACAATAATTAACTGATCTGGATCAAACTTGGACGACACCATGTTGGAACTGCTCTGTATAACACATCTAATTCATTTTGTCTGTGGGTTCATTGGATCCATGACATCCATAAAGTTCTGACATCAGTTACATCTGTATGTTCCGCCATCTTGGTGAAGTCCTGATTATTGACCAATCACTAGACTACAGTGCTCATTATGTGGCAAACTTGGACGACGGCAGGTCAGAAGCCCCCAATACACAATTTATTCATCTTGTCTATGAGTGCGGCGGATCCATGACATCCATACACCACTGACGTCAGTTTTTCATTCACAAAAACAAGGGACCGCACCCCTAATAACTTTATCCATGAGAACTGTTCAAGCAACCAAAGGATCCTTCACAAAGACATCCACTGTTGATATGAAGCTTTTTGTGAAATTTCCAAAAACCTATATACTATATCTACACATAGTCACATCATATTTGAGCACATGCTTTGGAATTCCCACATTTTAGATGCCTAGACACAGCACTCTGATGATGTCATCAGACTCTGAACTGAGAAGCAAAAAAAAAAAAAAAATATATATATATATATATATATATATGTATATATATATATGTATATATATATATATGTATATATATATATATATGTATATATATATATATATATATATATATATATATACACACACACACACACACACACACACACACACACACACACACACACGCACGGTGACCATACTCCTATTAGTCATAAAAATATTGTAAATGGGACCCATCTGTCCGCTGGTCTTTTCTGTGCTTATTTAAATTTTGACATGGTTTGTATAAAATAAAAGGCAAAAAAATGACGAACTCATGCTGCGTTCAGGCGAAATTAGAGCTAGGAAGAACACGACCTTCTACGGGGAAGAGGCGCAAACAAACTGCTATTTAAGTCCACATTTCGCGGCAAATCGCTTAGTTTCTTATTTGAAACGACTTTTATCTTAGCAATTAGCATGTGCTGTATTTATGATTTTATAATTCACAAGCGTTGCCAAAAAAATTCCCCCCAAAAAAACGTAATTTAGTTACGGCCTCTATGTTTTGCCGAGAGGTTCTCGCAGCTCTGCACTCGATTCTCGGAATAACGGATTTCGTTTATTAAACTGAACGCAGCATGGCTTTAATCCTTCGCTCCAACTTCATTTCCCACAATGCCGTGTGCCCCGGTCACGTCTGCTTGGTGATGTGTTGGTGGCTTTTTTTTGCAAAGAAAGCAGAATTTCCCCAGAGAGCGGAGTCCAGTCCAGAGAGCTTGACTCCGCGGTGTGGTGCGGCAGATCGGCTTTGTGAGGGAACTCCGCTCGGGGACCATGTGGGCTCGGGTGCTGCTTCGAGGTGCGGGTCTGGCGTCCGCGGTGCGGGGTCCGCCACAGTGGCCACGGCTGGGTGAGGCTGCACCGCGCAGACACGCTTCAACTGCAGAGGTAAGAGAGAGGCTGGCTTTCAGGTAAAGTAAACTATTACTACAGCATCAACCACATCAACTTAAACAAGACAAACATCAACATCATCATCATCATCATCAACACAAACACAAACAACATCATCAACATGCATGGCACAATAAAGTCAGGAATATTTGTCCATCATAATGAACAGAAACAACATCATCAATAACATCATCAACAACACAAACATAAACAACATCATCAACAACATCAACATGCATTGCACAATAAAGTCAAGAGGTGTATTGGTCCTGGTGCAGATTAAACTGATGTTTCTGTCCAAATCTTTCTGCATTCGTACATATTGTGCATAAGAGCCGAATTGCCTAAAATGTCCACATATTTCAGAAAATGAAATCTCAATTATTTTTATTTTTTAAGGCTGAAGTCATTTTGTCTTGTGTGTCATTGTCATTGTGTGTGGTGGAACTGGAAGATATATTTAGAGCTTAAGCACAAATGCCCTGACACAATAAATTACCCTAGTAAAAGTCAAAAGTACCACATTGACATTTCTACCAAAGTGAAAGTAGATGAATAAATAAATAAATATATATATAAATATATATATATATATATATATGTGTATATGTACCTCCTGGTAAAAGTAATAAAAGTAAACATCCTCATATCAGGTACCCTGTTCTAACAGAGCCTACAATGCCAAATATAGCACTGCTCCCTATTTCTGCAGATGATAGTACATGTGCTGTCATGGTCATTTACAATTCTATGCAAATATATAAATGCAAATGGTATTTAATTTATAAACAAGGGAACACGACTGTGTTAGAAATAAGGAAAAGGTAGATATTTGCTTCAAATATACTTAGGTTAAAACAGATATTTGAATTGTCTGTACTTAAGTACAGTAACAAAGTGCTTGTACTTTTTTCACCTTTCCGTCACTGCCCTCCCCCACACACACCATACACCATTAATAAAATGGTGACTAATAGTGATTTTTTTATTTTTGCTTGCTCAGCCCATGCACATCTAATGCAGGCCTACGTCTGTCACCATGTTTGCTCCACTGAACTGCAGAGGAAGATTCTATTAAAATCACGAGTGAACGGCTTGATGCCTGTCCCAAAATAGTCATGAGTGGATGAATAAATGTGAGACCTTGTTGTGGGACTGGTTCTGGGGTCCACCCATTTAGTCATCCAAGAAAATCAGATATAAATGATCAGCCTCTAAACTGTTGTGGATTGAGTGGAGTGCAGAACTACGATGCACAAAAAGTACATTTATCTTGAACCTTGCTGACAAGAAGGGAAATAGTGAATACATTTCACTTCATTATTTTGTGGAAAAAATAAATACAATAACAATAATTTTGCTGCAATTCCTTCACAGACCCCAGTTTGGAAACCTCAATATAGACTAACTTCATTCAAGTTTCCTACAATGGAAAACCTGAATAAGTTCACTTTGAATAATAAATACATTTCAGATCTCTGTAAGAAATCAAACCCCCAAAATATCAGGATATTCTTACTGTTAGTTTTAGAGGTAGTAATTCTGACTATGTTCCAGGGGTACCTGAATTGAAAATACTTAAATGACTGAGTGTTCTGGCACTAATTGCAATGATCTTTATATAATAATTGTGTATATATAGGTTTATATCAGTGTAGTCGTATGTTTGTCTGTTGTCGATTAATGACCTTGAACCCAATTTATGAGTAGCTGATAACACTGTAACCTGTATGAATATCTCTACACACACACACACACACACACACACACACACACACACACACACACACACACACACACTGAGAGCTGTCCTTGGAACTGCTCTGAGAAGTTGAAAAGCACCACTCTGCCTTTCCCATGATGCATTGCTGCTGCTTTGATAAGCCCCTCTGCAGGGGTTGGTTCAAAGGTTGAAGGTTGGGGCAGAAAACAAATGCAGCAATCAGTAAAGACCAAGCAATTTACAATGGGTCCCTGAATCCATCAATAAGGCAACAGTACACAAAAAAGTAATATGAAGGAACAAATAGGAAATCATATTTATTTATTACATTTTTAACCCCATATTATTGTATTTATATTTATTCATCACATACAGTACATCCAACTATATTTATGTTTTATTTTATCTATATCCATAACCCTACTAGCAACCATTGATTTTTTTGTATGGTCTGTATATTTTTGTATATTTGGCAATTTTTGTTTTTTATTTGGCTATTCTTGTTTAAATCTATTCAGATTATTAATCTTTCTATGCCAAATTTGTGTTCGGCAATGCTCTGACATTTACCACAACAAATTCCTCATATGTGAAATAATATAAGATATAAGACAACATATTATATCGATAAAATACATAAAACACAACCACAAACCAACCAGAATTATTAAGGAAACATGTACATTCCCATGTTTGCGAATAATAACTCAACATGAACAAATCGACCCAATTTGATTGTGTTTTACAGTTTGTTACAATTAATTAACAGGTGAAATTTCCTCCGTGGGTGATGAATAAAGTACCACCTGAACTTATCTTTGTGCTTTTAAAGAGATTGTGCCACTGGTCCAGCTGCTGTTTGCATAAAGCGTGTTGTCCTTATTTCTCCAGATGAAGAAGACAGAGCTGTTCAACTTCCACAGGGAGCAGGGAGGCAAGATGGTGGAGTTTGCAGGGTGGAGCATGCCCGTCCAGTACAGAGACAGTCACATTGTGTCGCACATGCACACCAGAGAGCACTGCTCCATCTTCGATGTCAGCCACATGCTACAGGTGAAGGGGGCGAGAATGTATATACACACACACACACGCACATAAAAAAGGTTCCAGCCCCCAAAATATGTTAAGGCCTCATTATTTAACTTCAGGCTCCAAAAGAGACAACAACTTAAGAACCAGCTCTTCCCCTTCAGCTATCAAAATGTATAGAACTAAGCAAACAGAAACAAACGCTGAAAACTAGACTACCAGTAACATCAAGCCTAATAAGTAATGTAATTTAAAGTTATCAGGTAACTATTAATGAACTAATAACTCAATGAAAAATAAGGATGGGAACAGAACACAGTGCTGCAGGAGGGAGAGAGAACATGCACAGGTTCACCACCAGAGGCCGCACGTAACACACACACACACAAACACACACACACACAAACACAGAATGCAGAAACAGAAATTATGCACACACGCATTACCAGGCCACACGTTATGCGGTGGCATTGGCTTTCCATTTCATGTTCTATATCTAGTACAGAGTGAATAAATCATTTGCTGAAAATAAAAGAACAGACAGGATCTTCAAAATGGGTTAGATCATGTCAGTGTAAATTTAAATACCCGATAGTTGATCATTACATTGCATTTAGCAGACGCTTTTATCCAAAGCGACTTACAATTATTCAAACACTGACGGACGCAGCCATCAGGAGCAATGAGGGGTTAAGTGTCTTGCTTTGGACACTACAGCATGCTAGCAGGAGGAGCCTGGGATCGAACCAGCAACCTTTAGATCACTAGACCACCAGCTCTACCTCCTGTACTGTCTGGTTTCTGTTTTCCCCTGTCAGACCAAAGTGCACGGCAGAGACAGGATCAAGTTCATGGAGTCGCTGGTGGTTGCAGATGTAGCAGAGCTACAGGAGAACCAGGTGACATCAACGTTTCTGTTTGTTTCTAGAAAATGTCTGGTGCACGATTTATGAGTATACGTAAATCCAGTCTGTTGTTCATGCACATTCCTCTCTTGGCTCTGTCTCTCTGAAAATAGATATGGAAGCCTCATTCTTTGTATGAAAAAATCTTGAATCTTGTATAAATAAAAAAGGTAGAAAAGGGATGGGAATTGGGAGTCCGCTTTCCTTGTTGGGACCCAATTAATAATTTCACCTATGATGGCCGGACAAGATGGCCAAAGACTACTGTGAACTATTAAACTATGAACTGTTATTTATTTTGCAAAAAAGGTGTCATCATTTTGTCAAACAAATTGCTGTTACATAAAGTATGACATTTATGGATGCTGTGTCCCCATGAAGGCACCTCGCTCACTCGCTCACTTGCTCACTCACTCAACCACTCACTCGCTCACTCGCTCACTCACTCACTCACTCACTCACTTAACCACTTACTCACCCACCTAGGGAACACTGTCCCTCTTCACCAATGAGAAAGGAGGGATCATGGACGACCTCATCGTGACCAAGACAGACCAGGGCTACCTCTATGTGGTGTCCAACGCCGGCTGCGCTGATAAGGACTCTGCTCACATGAAGGTACACAGAGACATTTCAAAATAAAATAAAACCATTCCTTGTCTCATGTATGTATATGTGTGTGTGTGTGTGTGTGTGTGTGTGTGTGTGTGTGTGTGTGTGTGTGTGTGTGTGTGTGTGTGTGTGTGTGTGTGTGTGTGTGTGTGTGTGTGTGTGTGTGTGTGTGTGTGTGTGTGTGTGTGCGCACGCGTTCAGTCCAGATTGGCAGAGTGTAAAGCAGCGGGTCTCAATGTGGATCTGGAGTTCCTGGAAGAAGCTCTGATTGCGTTGCAAGGTACAAATTATGAATTCTATTTCCCAAGAGGCTTTCTTTTTCATCTATCATTCTGTCCCCAATTCCTAATTGACCGTGGGGGGGGTGGTCCAGGTCCCTCCATGCCCCGGGTCCTGCAGCAGGGGCTGAAGGAGGACCTCAGCAAGCTGACCTTCATGACCTCGGCCCTTGCCACCCTGTTCGGCGTTCCAAACTGCAGGGTGACGCGCTGCGGGTACACGGGGGAGGACGGAGTGGAGGTCAGGGCCTGTCTGTCTTATCCAATGTCTGTCTTATCTAACTTATCTGTCTAATCTGATGCGTCTGTCTATTTCACGTCATCACATCACAGAATCAGGGTAGGACTGTTTTTAGGCAGTAACAATTATTTATTCATTCATCCATTAGATTACCACCAGTTGGGGATGTTGCTAACCCAAATGAACGGCAGTTACATTACTGTTACAGCTATGCAATTTTCCATTACTTCCTCAATGTTTCCACAAAACCCCCAAAACAACATATTTTAGCGAGTGTTTATGTGGTGAGGGAGCACATGCCGGCGGTTGGTGTAAGGGAGGAAGATGCACAGAACAGAAGGTATTGGAGGCAGGTGATCCGCTGTGGCGACCCCTAACGGGAGCAGCCGAAAGAGAAGAAGAAGAATAAGTATAATAATTTTGTCCCACAATAATCACAAAAATTGTCTTTATGTACTGTACCAACAGTACAACCAGTTTGAGTATCTTTGAAAATAAGGTAGTTCATTTCATCCCAAAGGGGTTGTTCTTCCTATGAATAAATATGAATATACATTCATGTAAATATGAATATACATTCATGTAAATATGAATATACAATCATGTCAATATGAATATACATTCATGTAAATATAATAAACATTCATGTAAATATGAATATACATTCATGTCAATATGAGTGTACATTAATCTCAATATGAATATACATTCATGAGAAAATATTTAGGGCGGGGGGGCTTCAATCCATCTGTATGTAGATCTCTCAAAATGCGCAGGCGCCAAGCGGGCCCTGCTGTCACCTGGCTGCACAAGACAGAATGTGTCACACCGGCCCGACAAAGTGCTGTCCCATTCCAGAGGCTCTTCAAATGCGGTCTAGAAATGCAGCCTCATTTTCCCCAATTTTAATGCTTCAACCGTTGGGTCCTTTGCAGCCCACCCTACCCAAGATTCATTGCCCGGCCAGTGAGATTGGATTTTATAAAAATATGAAATAAAAGAATGATTAAGCAGCTGCGTAAACTTTGATTTAATTTATTTGAGCAGTCCACCAAAATCGATTTCTGAACATATTTGCCTCGGGGAATATGCAATTCAGTTGCTGAATCTCCACTCATATTAGATCGACGGACTAATTTAAAATTTTTCGCTGACGACTATTGGAGGTCTGGGCCACACTGTCTGGGCACTAATGCATTTTCTAGGGCAGAGACCGAAGCAAGCCGAGGCGGCACCAACTTGATCCAATCAAATCCCTAAAGATCATAAATGTGACTCACCGCAGCAAAACCCACTTTCTTGCGCATTTCTAAAATCACCAGGAGCAGCCAAATAAGTTGAACAAACCCTTCTTGAAGGAAAATTCGATTTTTCCAGATTCGTGTTCCTTTGTGTTTTTTTTATTTTTTTTTTAATCTCAACGTATTTTCAAATAGTTTGATTTAACAATGTTAAACCATAGAGTTAAATATTCCCGTTAGATTACATGGGGAAACACTGTGCCACTGAACAGCGCTGAACATCGCCGATCGATCGTTTTCTTTCAATCGAGCGTCCAGGTGAAGATCATTCCTCCATATTCCATGTGATGTGAAGTCACAATGTGAAACCGTTTTGATAGAGTTCAACCTTTAAATCGTACTACTTTTACACACACACGGAGACATCATTGTGAGGGGGCGTGTACCATCGAGGAAGAAATGCTGACGTCACTTTCGTAAACAACACTTGCCTGTGAAAACGTTCATCTCCGTGTTGTTATGGATTAGGAGAACTGGGTGGAGGAAGATCTAAATCATATCGCGGATCTTAATCTGACCACAATCTGACAAACTGGACTTGATTTTCCGCAACGATAGTCAGTTCTCAAACAGCAACGCTGAGAACGACAGCGCTGCTGAATCTGATACCGGCGTCATCCCGGACTTGAAAAACATTTCGAACAGCGGATTTCATCCTGAATGTGACGATGAAATGGAATATTTTCAAGAACCACCGGAGGATACCGACGACACGCCCCTTGTTGTTACAACGGAAGAAGCTGATAACGTGAAGTCCATTGAGGTTGGTGATTGGCAGATTATGAAGAAGTAGTAATGCACAAGATTCTCAAGTTTACCTGGAAACGCAGCCAGGGGCCGAAAAGAAAATAAAGAGAGGCCCCAAACAGGCTCTCAGAGTGTAGCTGGGGGAGGGTGGGGTTAGCCCACATAGTAACTCCAAGAACGTAGAAGATATTTGGCATACGCACATTTATATATTAAATGACACACAGAGGCTGATTTTCAGAGACTCATATTATTGATAGACTTTACATTTTGTTGTTTGTTGTGCACTTTTAAACTCCAAAATAAGTCCACTTTTATAAAACATGTATATTCTTACTGTTAAATAAAAGCTTTTTTTAAAACAAAAGATGTTGTGTGTCGATGACACTGTTCAACATTCCCTCAAAACACAAGAACAATGCAGAGATTGCCCCACTCAGCAGGGTGTCAAGCGGCCATGTGGAAGTAGCCATGAGGCATTGTTGGTCCTCCAACCATTTGCATTCTGGGAGCTGGCTGAATGAATCAAGTGTGGGGGAAAACTTTGAAGGTGATGATCTCAGAAACACGATTTGCCACACCCTTGTCATTAGCAAGTCATAGCTTTAAAATATTTGCTTGATTTGCACAAGTGACACCTTGTTTAGAAGGTTTGATTCTCCATTTTCAAATGATGCGGGGAAAAAAAGAGTCGAAAGCCACCAAATGTACCTAAAGTATGCAGTGGGTCACAAAGGTAAGTAACGATGGTGTCGTATGTCATAAAATGATTTGAAACACAAATCCTATATTAGCTTAGCTCCTCAAAGTAATCAAAAATTAGAATTTAGTAACTTAATTTTCAAAAAGGAAACGCCCCCAGAGCATAACCTGGGAACCCCCTAGTGGGTCTGTGTTTTTCTCCGCTCACGCCTCCGACTCCTTTTTCACTCCTCAACAGTTTGCATGCTTGGAATATACAGTGGGGCAAAAAAGTATTTAGTCAGCCACCAATTGTGCAAGTTCTCCCACTTAAAAAGATGAGAGAGGCCTGTAATTTTCATCATAGGTACACTTCGACTATGAGAGACAGAATTGGGGGAAAGAATCCAGGAAATCACATTGTAGGATTTTTAATGAATTAATTGCTAAATTCCTCGGTAAAATAAGTATTTGGTCACCTACAAACAAGCAAGATTTCAGGCTTTCACAGACCTGTAACTTTTTCTTTAAGAGGCTCCGCTGTCCTCCACTCGTTACCTGTATTAATGGCACCTGTTTGAACTCGTTATCAGTATAAAAGACACCTGTCCACAACCTCAAACAGTCACACTCCAAACTCCACTATGGCCAAGACCAAAGAGCTGTCAAAGGACACCAGAAACAAAATTGTAGACCTGCACCAGGCTGGGAAGACTGAGTCTGCAATAGGTAAGCAGCTTGTTGTGAAGAAATCAACTGTGGGAGCAATTATTAGAAAATGGAAGACATACAAGACCACTGATAATCTCCCTCGATCTGGGGCTCCACGCAAGATCTCACCCCGTGGGGTCAGAATGATCACAAGAACGGTGAGCAAACATCCCAGAACCACACGGGGGGACCTAGTGAATGACCTGCAGAGAGCTGAGACCAAAGTAACAAAGGCTACCATCAGTAACACACTACGCCGCCAGGGACTCAAATCCTGCAGTGCCAGACGTGTCCCCCTGCTTAAGCCAGTACATGTCCAGGCCCGTCTGAAGTTTGCTAGAGAGCATTTGGATGATCCAGAAGAGGATTGGGAGAATGTCATATGGTCAGATGAAACCACAGTAGAACTTTTTGGTAAAAACTCAACTTGTCGTGTTTGGAGGAGAAAGAAAGCTGAGTTACATCCAAAGAACACCATACCTACTGTGAAGCATGGGGGTGGAAACATCACGCTTTGGGGCTGTTTATCTGCAAAGGGACCAAGACGACTGATCCGTGTAAAGGAAAGAATGAATGGGGCCATGTATCGTGAGATTTTGAGTGAAAACCTCCTTCCATCAGCAAGGGCATTGAAGATGAAACGTGGCTGGGTCTTTCAGCATGACAATGATCCCAAACACACCGCCCGGGCAACGAAGGAGTGGCTTCGTAAGAAGCATTTCAAGGTCCTGGAGTGGCCTAGCCAGTCTCCAGATCTCAACCCCATAGAAAATCTTTGGAGGGAAGATTGGTTGAAAGTCCGTGTTGCCCAGCGACAGCCCCAAAACATCACTGCTCCAGAGGAGATCTGCATGGAGGAATGGGCCAAAATACCAGCAACAGTGTGTGAAAACCTTGTGAAGACTTACAGAAAACATTTGACCTCTGTTATTGCAATCAAAGGGTATATAACAAAGTATTGAGATGAACTTTTGTTATTGACCAAATACTTATTTCCCACCATGATTTGCAAATAAATTCTTTAAAAATCAGACAATGTGATTTTCTGAATTTTTTTTTCTCATTTTGTCTCTCATAGTTGAGGTATAACTATGATGAAAATAACAGGCCCCTCTAGTCTTTTTAAGTGGGAAAACTTGCACAATTGGTGGCTGACTAAATACTTTGCCCCACTGTACATTAATGTAAATATGAATATACATTCATCTCAATATGAATATACATTCATCTCAATATGAATATACATTCTTATCAATATGAATATACATTCATATCAATATGAATATACATTCATGTCAATATGAATGTACATTCATATCAATATGAATATACATTCATGTCAATATGAATATACATGTATCTCTTACCTTCTCTTCATCTCCATCACCCTCTCTGTCAGATCTCTGTCCCTCGCTCCCGAGTGGTGGAGCTAACGGAGAAGCTGCTCTCCAACAGCGAGGTAAAGCTAGCTGGCCTCGGTGCCAGGGACAGTCTGAGGCTCGAGGCGGGGCTCTGTCTCTATGGCAACGACATCGATGAGACAACCACGCCCGTCGAAGCCACTTTAGTCTGGACCATCGGTGAGTTCAGTTGTTCCCTGCTGGGTCATGGCCTGATGGTAATGTTGTTTTAATTAAATTTGTATTTGAAGTGTGACAGACAGGTAACTGGATAGTTGAAAATGCACATGCACGCATATATGATATAAAGCATCATTTTCAAGCCACATTTACAGTCAAATGTTCAAATTTTAAAAATGAGCACCAACAATTTCTATTTGATGGACTTCAGCAGCTGAAAATAGGGCCTGTTACATATGGTATGCAACAGGCTTGAATCATGTGCCAACCATGCCAATGTTACCATGGCAACCGTGGAAGAAATCATAACTTACAAAACTACACCTTTTGTCTCAGAAGGTAGCTCATTAGGAACTTTTTTGTCCAGATA
The DNA here is from genome assembly GCF_960531495.2 of Zeus faber. Lineage (NCBI taxonomy): Eukaryota > Metazoa > Chordata > Actinopteri > Zeiformes > Zeidae > Zeus > Zeus faber. The sequence goes on along the minus strand of NC_137194.1, from coordinate 91,952 downwards.
CCAAAGGTGCGAGCGGGTTTCATAGCAAATGAGACAGACCTGAGGGGTTCATTCGTGGCGTCTTTTGTTTTGTTTACGCCGTCCAGCTAAAAATTCTGCTTTTACATGAACATTGCTAAAGTAGAATTTAAATTTAAAAACGGCCATGTGGCCCAGAATGTCTCAGCCTTCAGTCCTTCATCATCTCCTCTTCTTCTTTCCTTCTGTCCTTCCGGTACTCTCAGGGAAGCGCCGCCGCCAGGCGCTGGACTTCCCCGGCGCCGGCGTCATCGTGCCACAGATCAAGGCGAAGACGGCGAGGAAGAGAGTGGGACTGGTGTCCATGGGACCGCCGGTCCGACAGCACACGCCTATCCTCAGCCCTGACGGAAAGGTCATAGGTGAGAGTCAAACTGGAGACAGGTGTTATTCACTCCACAGTGTTCTGGTGTGACCCAAAGACACAAAGAAGTGAAAATAGTGTCAATGGACATAGTGTCTCTGTAAGCACGTAATGGACTGAGTGATTCTCATCTGGTTAGATCTGGTTAGATCTGCTTCTCATTGGTTAATGGAGCCCTGAGCTTATTTCTGTTGCTGAACGCGCCCTTGTGATTTGGTGTCTGCAGGCGAGGTGACCAGCGGCTGCCCCTCACCATGCCTGAAAAAGAACGTCGCCATGGGTTACGTGGACGCAGCGTTCACCAAGAACGGAACGGCCGTGCGGGTGGAGGTCCGGAAGAAAGTGGTGCCGGCTGTTGTCAGTAAGATGCCCTTCGTAGCCACCAACTACTTCTCTGGATAGAAGACACACATTTACATCCGGATGTTGAGTGTTTTCCAACGGCGTCCACAACAGAATAAAGCATGTGACCGCACTTCTTCTGTCTGGGGAAAAAAAAGCCAAATTCATCAACGATGACAGAACGCGACATTCGAAACCTCCATCTACACAAAGTTAAATAAATATAAATAATGTATTTGACATTGGTACAGACGTTCAGTATTTACATTATATTGATCCTACAAGGACTTGAGAAGCTTGTGTGTGTGGGTGTGTGGGTGGGGTTTCTGAGTGCAGCTCCTGCTGGTGATGTTTTGGCAGCAGGAAGAGGTGCAGGAGGGAAACGTTCCTGAATCACTGTGTGTACAACTAGATGCTTCAACATGACGGAGGTCCAACAGATTGTTAGAACTGTTCAGATACAAGTGATGCTGCTGTAAACTATGGTGGAGGGGGAAAAAAAGAGACAAAGAACACAGAATTCAGGTTCTGTAAACCTGTGGGAACACAAATACTTTAATACTTTAATGTCATTGCAGCTCAGTGGAATTTAAATAGTTTTTTCTTTTTTTTTTTACTAATGAAAGATTCAAATACATTGATGTGCAACCTTTCAGTACAGGACCAAAACAATTTCCAGTTCCAAAATGTTTTTTCTTCCCCATAACAGCAGCGTTTTCTATATTTTCTTTATTATCGCTGCTACTAACACTGTGTCGATTAACACATTCACTCTAATCATTATATTACTTTACATGAAGTCCTTGGTGACCAGGTTTGAAGTCTCTTTTTAAATTGTACTGTGTACGTAGAGAGATGTATAATATACATTTTATAGATTTTCCTTTGCAGACAACCAACACAATTTTCAATGTGTGCTGTGTGGCTAAAATCATATTTCATGCCATGTTTAATAAATGCTATTTCCTTATCCTATGTATACAATCTATTTATTTTTTACATCAGAAATGTGATGCCAATTCCAGGAAATTAGAGGTGTGTGTGTATGTGTGTATGTATGTGTGTGTGTGTGTGTGTGTGTGTGTGTATATATATATAATATCTTATTTGCAGTTGTACCACCTTACATTTTACTCATAAATCATGTCAAACATCTAAATAAAATATATTTCAATTTAAACTTAATAGACATGATAAACAAATAATCTTTAAAAATGTATAATTGCGCCTCTTGCATGTGATTTTGGTGAAGTTCTAACTTTTAACTGAATAAGCCCCTGCTTATTATGCTGCGTTCAAGTCACAAGGGAAGTAAAGTGAACCGCATTATCCCGCTCGCCTCGAACGCAGCATCACTAGCAGTAAGATGGTGGACTTGGCGACAGGAGCGTGTTCCGAACTTCGTCCACAGCACTTTGTCAAACCCCTGTCGTCCCAACCCGGCATCAAATACAGTCTGCCCGGGGACAACCACAGATAATACACCACGGAGAAGCTCGAGGAGGACGCTCTTTTTTTTCTTTTTACGTCTTGGAACAACTATCGAGGTGGACAGAGATCCAGCGGTGAAGCCAGAGCTCCCGTCGCCCGTTAGCCGTTATCTGCTAGCCATTAGCTCAGCGCGTTAGCTGCTGGCGCGGTAATCGGACGGGGCTTTTTTTGTTTGTCTCGCGGATGAAGGACTCCTGCCGGCGCCTCCATCACGACACCGAGGTCTTGTGTGACGGGAAACAGCCGTACCAAACTCGCTAAATAACCTATTTAGCGAGGTTGTCGCGGCGGTTCCGAGCGCAAGATGCCGCGGAGCAAGAAGGGGAAACGTGGTTCAGGAAAACCCGGTAAGCAGCGGCAGCACTCCCGTCACCGAAACCCCGTTCTAAAGCGACTTTCCTCCGGGGGAAATGTCGTGTAACTCAACGCGGATTTTAACTTGAACTTCACAGTTACTATGGCACACGGTCACGGATGCCACATGGCAGAGAGATCGACCCGCGGCACCGGCCTTATTCTCCGGTGTTGTGAAGTCGTGGTTAAAATGTGAGTTGGATCAACAACAAACGAAAAAACGAAACCGTTGTGTGTTTGCAGTATTCCTTTGTCGTTAACATCCGCACAGCTCTGGAAAGCGCTCGTTTCTTAAACGCAACGTCCTGATGCACCGTGTAGCTGCTTAAAAAGGGTGGTGTTTTGTTAAGAAACTGGACCGGCGTGTGTTTCATTTTTCGTATTATTGATCGTTCTGAAGCCCGTCCAGCGGTGGTGTGGACCATGCATGTGCCTGGCAGGGTACACGGCCCTCACGCTTTATGGATCACGTTGCAGGGCCCACTAAACTGCTGCATGTAGATAAACGTGGAGGTGCAAGATGCTTTAGGGTTAATACTACTACACACGTGTTTATACTTATTATTTTCTTTAAATATTTCTGAACTGCTTTTTTTGGTGATTTGAATATTTATCTACTTCTCTGCGAGGATCAGATCTCATGGTTCCCTGTGTTCCGTGGTTCTCCCAAACATTCCATCCTTCCCCATCCCTCCGTTCCACGTGTCCGTTCCAAACCCCTTTGTTCACCGATCCATTGACCAACCTCCATCCATACTTCTGTCCATCTCTGGTTGTGCCGTCCACATCTTCCACGGTTCCTTTGTTTGCCCCGGTCAGCCCCAGGTTCCTTGCGACAGGAGGTTCTCCAGCTGCAGCTGTCTGCCAAAGCTCCACTTTTGTTAAAAGGTATGTCTCTGAACTTTGACTCCCTTGCGTCCCCTTCTCCTGCCGTACATACCTCTGGCACTGTGCCGAACCGATCTCCATGTGTCTCCATCCCTGCATGCTTCAATCTGACAGTCTCACGCTGAAGCCCACTGTGTGAAACATCACCCACATTCAGAAGACCAAACCTAACAACTGTCTGGTCGCTTTCAGCACATCACCGTGGTATAAAACACCAAATTAACCATCTTTGTGCCAAACTTCAACACATCAACTTGGGTAAAAACATCACCTTGAAGACTTTCTCAAGACATTAAAGTGTTATTCTGCAAGATTATTTTGTTTTAAAAAAAATCCTGTATTTCATACTTTATTTAGCTGGCACTTTGTCAGAAACAGCCATTGGATGTATTTTCATTATGCATGTGCTCCTCTAGATGCTATTTCCATTGGTGGTGGTGGGGTCCGCCTTTCCCGGCACCCACAAGAATTAAAATGCAACTGTGGATAAAAAAATATATATCCCCACCGCCTCAAGTGACAAAGAAAACAAAACAGATCAATCGATCAGAAGAAGGCAAACTCTGGAGAAAATGAATTGACCGTCTCTGAGCAAAGACTCGATTAAACCTGGATTCTGGGGCTTGTTGTGTTATGCACCCAACACAGACGATCTGATGGATCACCACTTTAACTTCTCATTCCAACTGAACTCTTCCAGTGACTGAATGTTGTGTATAATTCTGATAGATCCCCATTCTTCGTGGGTCAGCCATCTTGCACATGACCTTTGACGTTGCATGTCCTTCACACGAAAAGCATGCATAACCAAAGTGTGGTCCTCAGCAGGAGGCCACTCTTCCTCTGGGACTCTCCCAGTGCTTTCACCCGGACCTGCACTGCATTTCATCCCGTTTCTTTGTGCTGATGGCCTGATTCCAAGTTGTTGTCTCATTATTTCATCCCGGGTTCTGACCACATTGCTCTTCATTGTTGCAGCGGCGGCAACAAGTGTTGTGCTGTTTCTTTGTATGCTGCCGTTGTTTTGAACTATTGTCGGGTTGCTTTCTGTTCACTATAGTGAGTGTTATTACCGTATTATTACCGTGTTACAGGTGTTGTTACAGGTGTGAGTGAGACAGCTGTGTGCCTGCACCCTGGTTTCTCACTAGGATTGTGAAAATCTCTTATTGCACAAAATAAGAGTTTTTTACTATTGGAAACTGTACAGAGTTTAGGGATATTTGGCTTTGCTTCATAGTCTTTTTAAAGATCAATTTCAGTTGTTACTGCTCACACTGACCCTAATTTGGATTTTAAATATTTTTCCTTTCCATATTAAGAAGATACGATAATGTGGAAACTGTTGAATAACTTCATCCGTATCTTAGGCTAACCCTAGTTCTGGATCTTTCGAGGTTGGGGCCTTGGTGACACAAATTGGTTCCCGCCCCCTTCTCTCTGATTGGGTGAATCATCACTCAGAGGTGTCAATCATATGAGACCCTTATAGTAGGACCGATTGGCGGAGGTTTGAGAGTGGTTGCTGTGTCAGCAGAGTGGAGTAACGTAGAAATGACACGTGAGATGCAGCCAAAAGCATTTGGCCCAACACACACAGTGTGTGTGTGGTGTGTCAGGTTGGGGAGTGTAAGAGGCCTCTGGGTTCAAGGACCTTCTCTGGAATATGTGCTCACTGTTGGAGCGTTCCAGGGTCCCAGCTGAAAATAGAAGCTGTTCGGTTAAACCAGTCTGGATACAATGTAGGAAAGGCAGGTTGGACCTTCTCCTTTCCTGCTTTTAAAAGTTGGGTGTAAAGTAGGCTTGGGCAATATCCACAATTTACAATTAAAGCATTCTTTATTTGTTTTCTTTGGTGAAACAGTGAACCTTTATGCCAGATCACGGAGAACTGATCGCTTTATGCCACTCCAACTAGGAAGGGGCGCGTTGGTGTTCATGTAATGTGCTCGGGCACCAAGCAAGCACGAGGGAGTGAATTTATTTATTTATTTATTTTAAAGGAATTTGAATTATTCTGGGATTCTCAGCCTGAGAAATATGAGGTGTGGCATGTGAACCTGTCTGATATGCGTGAGTCTCAAGGTCAAAGCGTGAGAGATATCGCATATGGTTGCAAATATCGCAATGTTATCGAAAATATCGGCTCAAGCCTAGTGTAAAGTGGGAACCCCAAGAAGGGTAGTGTAGGGTTGGCATAGAAAGAGAATATAGAGTGGGGAAATATAAGGGTGGAAAAAAGATTAAAGGAAATGTAAGGTTTGGATTGCTTGATTCAGCAATATATTCAGCATTCTAATCTGTTAAGAATGTTGTCTATTTAAAATGTGCAATGCATTGGGCAATATTACAAGATTTTAAGTTGGAGGTTATTAATTTTTATTGAACAAAAATCTCCCATGTTGCATTGCTGTAAAGATTTAAGCGTGGCATCTGTCACCTTGGTCCGACCTATTTGACCTACAGTACACATGCGCACACACACACAGACACCCACCCACCCCAGTTGAATGAATTAAATGATGCCTCTAGTCTTCAGTAATCCCAACAACAGTAGATAGTCCTGAGCCAGCAGGATTCACAGGTTTAGCCCAGCTTAGCTCGCCAGGACCTCACCTCTTCTCCAGCCAAGCGATGTTAACCCAAAACACAATCAGAACATTTCGGGGAATGTTCTGATTTCCTCCCTGTTCATCGTAACTTCTCTTATCCGAAATGACCAGCCAGTCAAACCAGCTTCTTTCCTCTTTGGGTCCTGCCTTTCCTGGCACCCACAACAAGTGAAAGGCAACTCTGAAAGATGCCATGTAATGTGTGGCTATAAGCTCAAGATGAATGGAGGGCTCAACACTAACTTTTAAAAGCGTTTGCCAGGCTGGCAACCAGGCATCAGCTTTTGGTTGCCGAAACTGAAAATATGGTTGCCATTTTTAGTCATCTTGTATTTTGAGTAATTAATTTAATGTTCAGTTATACGTCAGCTTAATAACGAAAATGTGACAAACAATGTTTCAACACTTTATTACAGTAACCGAAACAAATTTATTTGTAGTTAGTGTTTTATCTGATAATTTACAGAATTTGAATCTTCAGAGGGGAAGAAACACAAGTCAAGACAGACAAGAGCTGTGATAACACTAACTCCTCTGGTCACGCTTAGCCGGTGTGTCTCTCTTACACCTGCATGTACAGTATATGTTCAGCACACAGACAATAAGAATCTCAACAGTCCTGTTTGTCCCATCTTTGTTAACAACTAGTACATGCACTTTCAAGACATTTTAATGGCACTGTTTAACAAAATGTCAACGATCCCCCCCCCCCCCCCCAGGAGGTAGGAATGGGGTGAAGGCTGAGTCCAGCGATGACGAGCTGACATCTGATATTCAGAGTCACTACAGCAGCGCTAGTGAGAGTGCCTCGGTGTTGGAGGACGGTCCAGGTGGGTGCATCAATAAACACACTGAGTGATTTTATTTTTTTTATATTATTGTGTGATATATTGTTACATTTCATTTAGCAGACGCTTTTATCCAAAGCGACTTACAATTGTTCAAACACCGATGGACGCAGCCATCAGGAGCAATTAGGGGTTAAGTGTCTTGCTCAAGGACACTACAGCATGCTAGCAGGAGGAGCCTGGGATCGAACCGGCAACCTTTAGATTACTAGACCACGAGCTGAGCTACCATCCCCCCCAATATAATATTGGGTGTTTTACTGTGTTGTGGTGTCAGGGTCGGAGGCAGTGGACGAACAGACCGCTCAGGAGGAGGCAGAAGACAAACTCAAACAGTACATAGACAACTTGACAGATAAAAGGTGAGTTTTCATGACACACTATATAGCAGAGTTGTATTTAACTGCATCAGCAGAATGATTAGGGGGTCTGCAGGCCCTCTAAATAGCTTTGATTACTCTCTTCTGGTTGTTTACTAATACACAAACAAAATTATTGTCTTTGTATGTTTTATGCAGGCATATGTGACCCACCGCAGACTTTTGGTACCTTTGGTGGCTTAACTTTTTTTCAGTCTAATTTGAAAGTAAAGAATCAGCTTCCAAACAAGGTGTCACTTGTGCAAATAAAGCAAATGTTTTTAAAGCTATGACTTGTTATGACAAGGGTGTGGCAAACTGTGTTTCTGAGATAATCACCTTCAAAGTTTTCCCCCACACTTGGCTTTATTCAGCAAGCTCCCAGAATGCAAATTGTTGGAGGACCAACACAGCCGCATGGCCACTTGACACCCTGCTGAATAGGGACTTAACACCCTGCTCAATGGGACAATCTCTGCATTGTTCTTGTGTTTTGAGGGAATGTTGAACATCTTTTGATTTTAAAAAGGCTTTTATTTAACAGTAAGAATATACATGTTTTATAAAAGTGGAATTGTTTCGGAGTTAAAATGCGGCGACACAACAAAATGTAGAGTATCAATAATATGAGTCTCTGTATATCAGTTTTGCAGTGTCATTTAATATATTAATGTGCGTATGCCAAATATCTTCAAAGTTGTTGGAGTTTTTATGTGAGCTAACCCCAACCCGACCCCAGCTACACCCTGAGAGCCTGTTTGAGGCCTATTTTCATTTTCTTTTCGCCCCTGGCTGCATTTGCAGGTAAACTTGAGAATTTTGTGCATTACTACTCTTTCATAATCTGCATCACCAACCTAAACGGACTTCATCACTTCATCAATTTCTTCCGTTGTAACAACAACGGTCGTATCATCGGTCTCCTCTGGTGGTTCTTGAAAAAATTCCGTTTCATCCTCACATTTAGGTTGAAATCCGCTGTTTGAAATGTTCTCCAAGTCCGGGATAATGCCGGTATCGGATTCAGCATCGCTGTCGGAGAACTGACGATCATCACGGGAAATGAAGTCCAGTACGCGCTGCTTACAGTGACTGGGATCTATCGCACTGGTCAGATAAAGGTCTGCGATATTATTTAGATCTGCCACCCGCTTCTCGTAATCCATAACAACACAGAGATGAAAGTTTTCTCACGGACAAGGGAAACCAGATCGGAAGTGAGGTCAGCATGAATTCTTTGTTTGTGTACGTTGGTATACGCCCCCTCCACAATGGTGTGTGTGTGTGTGTAAAAGTAGTATGATTTAACGGTTGAATTCTATCAAAACGGTTTCACATTGTGACTTCACATCACATGGAATATGAAGGAATAATCTTCACCTGGATGGTCGCTTTAAAGGAAACGAACGATCGGCGTTGTTCAGAGCTATTCAGCGTATCGTTAAGTGAACTGTCTTTCACCATGTAACCTAACGGGAATGTCTAACTCCACGGTTTTACATTTTTCTACTATTAATAAATCAAACTCGGTTTTGAAAAGAAGAAAGATTTAAAAAAAACAAAAAACAAAGGAACACAAATCTGAAAAAATCAAATTTTCCTTCAAGAAAGCTTTTTTTTTAAGCTGATTTAAGAAATGCACGAGATACCGGGTTTTGCTGCGGTGGGTCACATACTCTTATTTTCTATATTCACTATTATATTATATATCTCTAATCACTTTGCATAGCACTGCACTTTATGCTGCACTAGGGGTGTTAGGATACACTCACAGCTCACTTACCAAACTCAGCTCTCAATTCTATACAGTCATGATATTTTTAACAAAGTAGATGGAAATAAATTAGAAATGTAGTATAGTCCTTCTTTATACCTTCAGCTTTAAATCTGCAAAAGCACTTCCAAGTAGAACAATATAATGTACAACTCCTTCTTAGTGCTTTCATTGTTATATAGCTTTAAGTCAAATATACAGTATATATGTTTATGAAATTAAATACATTTTTTGTTTGTATTTTTGTGCATTACACTCGTGTAGTTTTAGTTTAGTTTTGGCTGATCTAGTCCTCCATAATTTGCCTAACCATCCATACCAAGAGCGTAAACAACAGGACAGTGTTCTTATAAACTACGTTCCTACTGTGTATTTAGAGATTTTAATATTGTATTTGTCTATCTGTGTATCTATCAGTGCAAAGACCCGTCTGGCTGCTCTGGAGTCTCTGCGTCAGGCCTTTTCCTCCAGAGTTCTCTACGACTTCCTGATCGAGCGACGCCTCACCGTCTGTGACTGTCTGGAGCGCTGTCTGAAAAAGGGTGAGGGGGCCAAGTTGAAGGTGTGAGAGGTGTTTTTGATGATGTGAAATAATTTCTTTCTCGATTCATTTAATTAGATACTGATGACTTGTGTAATCTACAAAATTTTAAACAGGCTCATTGTCCTGACATGCATTCTGGGGTTAAAAAAAATTAAAATACAGCAAAAGTCAAAACTAGGGATGAAACGGTATGAAAATATTATATCACAATTATTGTGACCAAAATTATCATAGTTATCAGTATTATTGCGGTATAAAATGTGCAGAAAATGCATTGTAGGTTACGTGGAAAAAGTTATTGTTCAGGGAAAATTCTCTGAATTTTGAAAACAAACTATCTGGAACACAGACTTCGGCAGAGGCTACGAAGGCAGTTGAAGTCGTCTTTGAACCGGTATGTCAAACACCTCATAGTTGATGTTTCATCTAAATCGATCCACATACAGAGCCGATATTAGTGAAAAACCACACAACTTTGACCCAAAATATATAGCTGGTCCTGCTGAACTGACATGCCACTATTTGTAAACAAAATGATCATCTTCTGGTACAGATTCCGATTGAGAGTGTCCAGTTGAAGCGTGTCCAGTACACAGCGTGGATTTGGTCACTCTGTAGTGTTTAGTTCAAGTTCAAGAGATTTGTCACATACATATACACCGCGTTCCAAATTATTATGCCAATTGGATTTAAGTGTCATGAACATTTAATTTTAGGTTTTTCAAACTCATGGATGGTATTGTCTCAGGGCTCTTTGGATCACTGAAATCAATCTCAAACACCTGTGATAATTAGTTTGCCAGGTGAGCCCAATTAAAGAAACTACTTAAGAAGGATGTGCCACATTATTAAGTAGGCCACAGGTTTCAAGCAATATGGGAAAGAAAAAGGATCTCTGCTGCCGAAAAGCGCGAAATACAAAGCAGCAAACAGGTATTTGAAGCTGCTGGTGCCTCTGGAGTCTCGCAAACCTCAAGGTGTAGAATCCTTCAGGGGCTTGCAGTTGTGCATAAACCTACTATTCGGCCACCCCGAACCAATGCTCACAAGCAGAAACGGTTGCAGTGGACCCAGAAATACATGGACTCAGTTTCAAACAGTCTTGTTTACTGATGAGTGCCGTGCAACCCTGGATGGTCCAGATGGATGGAGTAGTGGATGGTTGGTTGATGGCCACCATGTCCCAACAAGGCTGCAACGTCAGCAAGGAGGTGGCGGAGTCATGTTTTGGGCCGGAATCATGGGGAGAGAGCTGGTGGGCCCCTTTAGGGTCCCTGAAGGTGTGAAAATCACTTTGGCCAAGTATATAGAGTTTCTGACTGAACACTTTCTTCCTTGGCACCAAAAGAAGAACTGTGCCTTCCGTAGCAAAATCATCTTCATGCATGACAATGCACCATCTCATGCTGCAAGGAATACCTCTGTGTCATTGGCTGCTATGGACATAAAAGGAGAGAAAGTCATGGTGTGGCCCCCATCCTCCCCTGACCTCAACCCTATTGAGAGCCTTTGGAGCATCCTCAAGCAAAAGATCTATGAGGGTGGGAGGCAGTTCACATCAAAACAGCAGCTCTGGGAGGCTATTCTGACATCCTACAAAAAAACTCAAGAAGAAACTCTCCAAAAACTCACAAGTTCAATGGATGCAAGAATTGTGAAGTGTTATCTAAGAATGGGTCCTATGTTAACATGTATCTTGGCATGTATCTTTTTAAATGAAATAGCTTTTGATTTCAGTAATATGACCTCCTAATGCTGCAAATTCAACAAATGACTATTTTCAGTTCTTTACAACCTATAAAATGTTTTGAAACTGTTGTGCATAATAATTTGGAATGGTGCATTTTGAGTTTATTTAAAAAAAAAAAAAAAATACTGTTATCATTGGGCGGTTTGTTCAATAACATTCGAATTATGCCCTAACGGTTGATGGCTCGAAAATTATACTGAATGTCATTTGCATCACTACCTACGAAAATCATAGAAAATATCATTTGCATAATAATTTGGAACGCGGTGTACATACGGTCATACATATACAACTCACAAAAAGTAAGGGATATTCGGCTTTCGGGTGAAATTTCAGGATGAACTTAAAATGCACTTTAACCTTTACAGGTGAACTTAATTTGACCTTCTCTCAACTTTTGAATCCACATGTCCAGCTGTTCAGTGTTTCAGTCCTTTTTGCACAACTTGCTGTTCTCTAACAAGGAGCTGAACGGCAAAATTCACAACAGGTGTTTGATCCATGAATTGACCAATACATTTCCTGGTTCAATTAGAATTGGTATTTAAACAATCCTCTTCATCATGCCGTTCACATTTTGACATCATGAGACCAAGACGACACCTAACAACTGATCAACAGTATCTCGCCATTGCGAGGCTTCAAACAGTATGTTCCCAGAGGGAAGGGGCCACTGAGCTTAGAGTGTCATCAGCAGGTTGCAACAGAGATACAGAGAAACTGGAAGAGTCACACTGCATTTACACTGAACGAGGGACCAGTGGGCCTCAGTGCTGTTCTCTGATGAAAGTCAATTCACATTGAGCAGAAATGATGGCAGCCAACGATGTTGGAGACGTCAAGGAGAGCGCTACGCATCAGCCACAGTTGTCACCAGACGAGCCTTTGGTGGTGGTGGTGTTACAGTGTGGGCAGATGTGTCTAGTCAATACAGAACTGCCCTACGCATTGTGAATGGTACAGTGACAAGCCCATACTACCTGAATGACATCATTCATCCAGTCATTGTGCCCCTGCATGAACAACACAGGCCTAATTTCATCTTCATGGACGACAATGCTCCAGCTCATCGAGGTCGCATCATCAGGGAACGGCTGCTGGAGACTGGGGTACCTTAAATGGAGTGGCCTGCACTTTCTCCAGACATGAATCCCACAGAAAACCTATGGGATCAGCTGAGTGGCCGTGTAGAGGCTCGTAACTCTGTACCCCAGAACCTCAATGACCTGAGGGCCGCCCTTCAGAAGAGTGGGGTACCATGCCTCAGCAGACAATAAGTCGACTTGTGAACAGCATGAGACGTCATTGTCAAGCTGTAATTGATGCTCAAGGGCACATGACAAGTTATTGAGACATTGACATTTTTTGTTGTGGTATCCCCACCGCTGTTGTTGGCTTTCGTTTCAATCAATTGTTTGAGATGAGGAAATCACCATTGCATGCTTTTCTTAAATGCCCTACTTTCATGATATAATATCACTGTAGCATGAACTTTTTACATTTTCCATAAATGTCACCCGAAAGCCAAATATCCCTAACTTTTTGTGAGTGGTGTATATGCAGTGAAATGTCATGACACCCGGTGATTACGCATAATAAGCTCTATAAGCTCTAAAAATACCAAAATGTGCGTAATCGACACAAGGTGTTCACGCAGGCGGTTGAAAGGGACGGCGCCACATCACGATTCTGGGTTCTATAATTGTATCATTAATTGTCTGCGTTGTATTAAATATACATTTAAATCCTCCTGAATCGCATCTCGTTTGATTGGAAGATGCAATAATTTATGCTTTATCCATATAAGCAATGCTCATATGCTTTGTTCTTATAACCTATGCTCACATAATTAGGAGGATCACACTAGACGCTACCAAACTATGGATTTTCGTGTATATTTATATAGCTTCTTACCTGTTAGATGTCAGTAGATCTGTTCGATTGATATTTTATCTCTGAGTGATGCGTTCAAGATCCAGTGAGGTGTCGGGAAAATAGAAGCCGTGCAATGGTAATTACTCACAGAAGTACCACAACATTTTTTGTATTTCATGGAAATGTGACTTACTGAAAATGTAATCCAAGGAAAAAAGTCAACAAATAAATTACTTAAATCTTAATTATAGTAAATCTACGTGAATAAGTCATAATTGACGTAAACGACACACACCACTACAGCCACTGAGACTCTGGATGTACTTCAATACAACAAGGTAAGTTATAACAATGAGAAGATTTAGTTTAAAGTCTTCTTTTGCCTGCTCCTGTAAGGGGTCGCCACAGCGGATCGTCTGCCCCCAATACCTTCTGTTCTGCACATCTTCCTCCCTTACACCAACCACCTGCACGTCCTCCCTCACCCCATCCATAAACCTTCTCTTTGGCCTTCCTCTTTTCCTCTTGCCTGGCAGCTCCTTTCTCAGCATCCTTCTCCTACACACGTGTCCAAAGCATCTCAATCTGGCCTCTCCCTTTTCCACCAAACTGTCCAACCTGAGCTGTCCCTCTAATGTACTCATTCTTAATCCTGTCCATCCTTGTCACTTCCAATGAAAATCTCAACATCCTCAACTCTGCCACCTCCAGTTCAGCCAGCTGCCTTTTTGTCAGTCCCACTGCCTCTAAACCGTACATCATGGCTGGTCTCACTGCTGTCCTGTAGACCTTCCCATTCACTCTTTCTGGAACCCTTCTGCCACGGATCACTCCGGACACTCTTCTCCACCCTGCCTGTACTCTCTTCTTCACCTCTCTCCCGCACTCTGCTGCTTTGGATGGTCGACCCCAAATACTTGAACTCATCCGCCTTCTCCACCTTCAATCCTAGCATTCTAAGCTTTTCACCGCCCTCCCTCCCATTCAGGCACATGTATTCTCTTACTTCTGCCGACTTTCATTCCTCTTCTCTCTAATGCTGCCTCCACTTCTCCAGGCTCTCCTCCACCTGCTCCCTACTCTCGCTTCAGATCATTGTCATCCACGAACACGAATAGTCCACGGCAACTCCTGCCTGATTTCATCTGTTAACCTGTCCATCACCATTGCAAACAAGAAAGGGCTCAGAACTGATCCTTGATGCAATCTCACCTCCACTTTGAATGCCTTTGTCACGCCTACTGCACACCTTACTACTGTCTGACTGCCCTCATACATGTCCTGTACCACTCTTACGTACTTCTCTGCCACCTACGACTTCCTCATCCAATACCCCACTTCCTCTGTCGGCACCCTATAATATGCTTTCTCTAAATCCACAAAGACGCAGTGCAACTCCCTCTGGCCTTCCCTGTACTTTCCATCAGCATTCTTAAAGCAAACATTGCATCTGTCGTACTCATGAAACCGTACTGCTGCTCGCTGATCCCCACCTCTCCTCTTAACCTAGCCTCAACTATCCTTTCCCATAGCTTCATGCTGTGGCTAATCAACTTTATTCCCTTGTAGTGACTACAGCTCTGTACTTCTCCCTTATTCTTGAAGATGGGTACCAGTACACTTCTTCTCCACTCCTCTGGCATCCTCTCCCTTTCCAGGATGGTGTTAAACAGTCTCGTTAGGAACGCCACTGCCATCTCACCTAAACATTTCCATGCTTCCCCAGGTATGTCATCTGGGCCAACTGCCTTTCCACTCTTCATCTTCTTTAATGCTTTTCTCACCTCATCCTTGCTAATTTGCTGCACTTCTTGATCTACTATCCCCACATCATCCACTCTTCTCTCCCTCTCATTTTCTTCATTCATCAACTCCTCAAAGTACTCCTTCCACCTTCTCAACACACTCTCCTCACTAGTCGGCACATTCCCATCATTATCCTTCATCATCCTAACCTGCTGTACATCCTTCCCAGCTTGGTCCCTTTGTCTTGCCAATCGGTACAAGTCCTTTTCTCCTACTTTACTGTCCAACCTCTCATACAACTCGTTGTATGCCTTTTCCTTTGCCACTTCTCTCTTCGCCCTTGTGTCGCATCAGCTTTTACTCTTGCCTACTTTCTTCATCTCTCTGACTATCCCATTTCTTCTTCGTCAACCTCTTCTGCTCTATGTTCTCTTGGACTTCCTCATTCCACCACCAAGAGTCCTTGTCTTCTTTCCTCTTCTCGCATGATACACTGATTACCTTCTTGGCTGTCTTCCTCACAACTTCTGCAGTTGTTTCGCAGTCATCTGGTAACTGTTCATTCCCACCTATTGCCTGCCATACCTCTTCTCTAAATTGCAAGCAACACTCCTCCCTTTTCTACTCCAACCATTTTATCTTTGGCTCTTTATTCACTCTCTTCCTCTTCTTGGCCTCCAGAGTCATCCTACAGACCACCATCCGATGCTGCCTAGCAACAAACTCCCCTACCACCGCTTTGCAGTCACTAATCTCTTTCAGATTGCATCTCCTGCGTAAGATGTAGTCCACCCGTGTGCACCTTCCTCGACTCTTGTATGTCATTCTGTGTTCCTTCTTCTTGAAATACGTATTCACAACAGCCAATTCCATCCTTTTGGCAAAATCTACCACCATCTGTCCTTCCACATTCCTCTCCTTGACACCATACCTACCGATCACCTTCTCGTCACCTATGTCTCTGATCCCTTCGCCAACGTGTCCATTGAGATCTGCTCCAACGACCACTCTCTCCCTTGGGGACGCTCTCTACCACTACATCCAACTCACTAAAGATTTATTCTTTCTCTTCCATCTCACACCCAACTTGGGGAGCATATGCACTGACCACATTCATTATCACCCCATCAATTTCCAGCTTCATGCTCATCACTCTGTCCAACACTTCTTATTCTTCCTTCAAGACTATCCCTACCCCATTTCTCCTGCCATCCACTCCATGGTAGAACAGTTACTACCCGGCTCTGATACTCCTGACCTTACTCCCCTTCCACCTGGTCAAACTTTAATGAAAAGGCAGAAAGTGTTTGTAATCTTGACAAATTCTTCCATAATAATTCTAATGCCAAATTAATGTTAAAAATCCATAAATGTTGTCTGCATTACAATATAGAAAAGTAATCCATTAAACTGAATTTTCCAATTGCACATTATTAACAGAAAAAATACAATATAGTAATAACAAATGACATATATGTTACATGATATATATTTCTAAAATGAAATGTAGTGTTATGAAAAGTAAATAAAAAAAAGGGGTTTTTTTTGTTTGTTTTTTTGGATTGGTGAAATTACATGGACGTAACTATGTATTGTTTATAAGTTCAGTATATTTCGCTGCATTACACAAAAAAACGAAGTAACATGTGCCTATAAGGAATAAACTGGACCCAGTGTATTGCTACCTGCAGCTATATTTAATATTAGGGTTGTTACATTATTATTATTATTATTCTCTCACAGACACGCACACACCGTCTGTCTTCTGTGCTGAATTTGAGTTTATGCAATGACCCCATGCACAATTTACATAAATACAAATGTACTGCTGCATTTAAAATAAGCAATTTGTTGGTTAGGTGACTAAACTACGTAACATGTTATCGTGTGTAATGGGCCAATAGAGTCCGCAGACACACGACGCATACAGCAGCGGAACAACATGCTATGCTATAGATAGACAAATCATGATCACCATCATACATTGACTTACCTCATGTTGCATTCACTATAAAGTAGTGGGTGGTGGTCAGGAAGACGGCTCATAAGAGAAAGTGTTGCCGCCTTTTGCCACAAGTTTCTTTCTGCATATTCTGCAGACGGGTTCACTATCTTAGAACAATTTTCCCTCTGCAGTTTTATAAAAACCAAAATAGGACGACGCTTTGGACTTAGTCCTCTTAGAAGGCTGAAAGATCTCCGGAGCGCGGCCACTACCACTGCCATGTTGTGGGTTTGCGCCTGTGTTTGGGAGGTCACCGTTGCTGCTGGACATTATATACTGTGAATTTTTCAAAGGGCGGTAATCAAACACTGTTTTAATGATAATTAAAATTTAAAACGCTAATACTGTCGAGAATTTTACCGCAGTTTGTTTCATCCCAAGTCAGAACATATCGGGTCACATTCTGACTCGAGTACAAGTTACTTAAAGGGAATTTAAGCCAAGTTTTTGTTCACAGTGCTATCCAGTTTTTAAGTGTGTGTTCTTGACAACAACACGGTACAGTTGTTGTACAAGTTGTCACCTGATTGAGGAGGGAGAAGTAGAGATGTGATTAAACTAAATTCAGGAGTGGAAGCCCATTTGACCCTAGTTATTCTCACAGCCCTGAACCGTAACGGTCCCTTGAGTCGGTTTCCCGCCTGTGTGTGCAGGCGCAGGGGAGGAGCAGGCTGTGGCTGCCATGGTGTTCGTGCTGCTCTGTGTGCAGCTGGGGAGCGGCAGCGAGGGGGAGGAAGGCTTCAAGACACTGCGTCCCATCCTCAGCAACATCCTGATGGACGCTGGAGCCAGCGCTGCTGCTCGCCAGAGTGTGAGGAATGATTGTTGTTGCTAAGCAATCTGCCAAAACTATAACTAAATTAATTAAATAATAAAATGTCAAAAAAGTCTTGGATATACAGAAAAATCAATGAATAAATGAATGAAATTGGACATCAAAAGAGTGAATATAGTTCAGTATTTATTTATTGCCCTAGTGATCCAGTTTCTGTATTGTTTTTTTTTTATTCTTCATTTCAATATTTTTACATTTCTGTTTGTTTTTGTATTTTGTATGCCCGTTTATGTTTTTCTATTTCTGTATATCTGTATCATGTAATTTTACTTTTGGCTGATCTGGTCCTCCATCATTTGCACAGAACCATCAATATCAACAACACAAACAACAGGATTGGTGTTGGTATCAGCTACGTTGTTACTGTGTATGTACTGATTTTAACATTGTATTTGGTTATGTCGTCAGTGTGCCAGAGCTCTGGGAATGTGCTGCTATGTGTCAGCGGCTGAAGAGGGGGAGGTGAGAACAGCACAACTATTGCTGTGGTTTCAGTCTAAACTACAAACACTGAACTCAATTTCACAGTTGAACATGAATGTAATAAATCCAAACAATCTTATTTGGATCCCCCCCCCTCCCCCCCTCCCCCCCTCTCAGGACCTGGTAAAGTCCACCAGCCACCTGGAGAGTGTTTTCATGTCTTCCTACCCCAACAGAGAGGGCGTTCTGCCCACGCCCAAGCCTGGCAGCGCAGGGCTTTACAGCGCCGCCCTACAGGCCTGGGCGCTGCTGCTCACGCTGTGTCCGGGCTCGAGGCTCTCAGTGCTGCTCCACCTGTAAGCTGCACACCACATTCCACACATTTTATGTAGTTTTTGCATGGAGATGTTCCTGAGTCATTTCCTCCATCAGAGTAAAACTGTACTGAGGTCTCTAGAGGTGCTTTTCTACCACCTTTGCTTTTTCTACTGCAAACTGAACCACGTCGCAGTACCAATGCTGGTCTTAGCTCCTGGTCTGGTCTCGTACCAATTGGGCCACTAAGCGATGTAGGTCAATCCGATAGTCACAACATTGGTTGGCGTGTCATGTGAGAATGTACATACCCTCAGAACGTGGGTTAGTTTGTGTCTCTGCCCCCCACCCTACCAGGCATCTCCCTAAGCTGCAGGCCTGTCTGGAGAGCACTGATGTCAACTACAGGATCGCAGTGGGAGAGACCATCGCCCTGCTAGTGGAGCTGGGGAGAGAGATAGATGAGGTGAGGACACACACACACACCTTGGGAGGAGGCAAAGGCATGTTCAATGACAACACATTCTTTATTATTTTGGGCATTATGATCGACATATATCTTCTGGGCATGCTTCTATGACGGTGTGGTATGGTGTTTGTGTTTGACGGTGTTTGTAGGCTGTTATAGGACCAATACGGATACTTAAAACCAGTGTGTGTATCCATTAGGGTGTGTGTGTGTGTGTGTGTGTGTGTGTGTGTGTGTGTGTGTGTGTGTGTGTGTGTGTGTGTGTGTGTGTGTGTGTAGGACTTTGAGGTGGAGGACAGCGTCAGCCTGTGTGAGTGTTTGAAAGCTCTAGCTACAGACGGTAACAAGCACAGAGCCAAGAGCGACCGGAGGAAGCAACGATCCATCTTCAGGGAGGTGCTGCACTACATAGAGGTGCGCAGCAAATCAAGGAAAGAGTGCATAAATGGAATCATTGTCATTCTACTTCATCAATGAATAGAACCAAGAGATGATACAAAATACTGGGATTACAGTTGAATTAAGCTGAGGTATTCATGTGTTATTGGTGTGTCTACATTTTACACATTTTGGGCCTTGAAAGTAATTAAAAGGTCTTTATTTTAAAGCAGTAGATGACCCTTAACCAGGTGGAAACTGAACTGGATGCATGTAGCTAAGAAAAAAAATCTTGAATCTTAGAAAGTGGAATTGGAACCTATTTTTTTTCTCTGGATTTTTATATTTTATATATATTTTTCATATAGATTTTTGTGCACACAATAATGGTGATTGCACTGTTTGAACAAACTGCAGCTTGCAAAAATAATAGAAAAATAAGTAATTAAATTTTGTCTAAATTGTATCAGGGTTTTTACACGTTTTCAAACTTTTTGTTTGCTCCAATTGTTTTCAAAACTGAAAATGGTGAAATACAATATTTCGTATCCATACCAGATTTTATTTATACTTTGTAAGGTATAGGTGGTACTGGGGAAAATAATTGATCAAGGCAACCTTAAACCATAAATACATGTGTGAATGGTAAATGATAGGATACCCAGTCCTGCTTATGCAGCTTTGAAACTGATGGCTGGCCTTCTCTTCCTCCTCTTCCTCGTCTTTCTCTTCCTTCTCTTTCTCTTCCTCATCTTCCTCCTCTTTCTCCTTGTCTTCTTCTGGTGCAGAACGAGGACTTCCAGGAGGAGAAGATCCGCTTCGGGGTGGAGGGCATTTACATCGACAGCTGGACGAGGAGACGGATCTATGACTCCTTCAAGGAAATGCTGGAGTCTGGAGTCCGACACCACCTGCAGGTTGGGAGGACGCACACATTAAAATGCCTGAAACTTGAGTTTTAGAGCTATTAAACTGTTTGCGTCCAATATAAAACACCATTTGCAAACATGTATTTTGTTGGTTGTGTTTTGATGAAGTTTCTGGAAAATAATTTGAATTGGGTTAATTTTCACTTCTGCAAACGTACAAAAGTTTGGATGAAAATGTCTTAGTCTATAGTTAAATTTGCCGCTAACTGTTGATGGGCTGTGAGGCAGTTTTATTTGTAGAACATTTCATACACAAGGTAAGTTTAGGGACATAAAAGCAAAGTAGAATAAAAGTATAGAAATGAAAAGTTAAGAGATAAAAGACTGAAGTGCCCTACAGGTTGAGTGCTCCTTCTGACTCTGTTTTACTCTGTCTCTCGGTGCAGTTCAACCCTTTACTGAGAGACGTCTTCGGCCTCGGTGCTCCACTCATCCTGGACGCTGCGGTGAAGGGCAGCAAGATATCACGCTTTGAAAAGGTGAATCCACACCTTCATATACTTTGGCAAACATTGCAATGATGAGGATAATAGTCTCTTGATGTTGAAAAACAGGAAGTCCAGACGCTGAACCGTGTTGGTTTAACATGAGGTAGGAACAACCGGATGGGATCTCAAATCATTTCCTGGTGCTTGGATTATATTGAGCTTTTGTTTCAACTCATAGTTTGATAATTAAACTTTCAGTATTTCACAGTGTTTATTGGTTCAAGTTTGATCGTCTTGTGGTGAACCTGTACAAACACTGCTTTTTATTCCATCATTGCCATATTTGTGAGGTACTCCAGTGTTTTTACAACATCCAACTGCTCTATTCAGCTCCTGAGACATGTCTCTTTTTCACTTTCCGTATCTTATTCTAATTAAAACAATTTCCTGCACCGTAAATTAAGGTGGGAAAGAAAGGGAGTTCTCACAATTTCAATCTCAATGAATTTTTTTTTTTTTTTTAAACATACAGCTGACGTCCAGCAGCACATGGGATTTCTGGGAAGTGGCAGGACTTCCAAACATGGAAAAGCATGGAATTGAATTGATCTTCTCAGTCATGGAATATCATATAAATGTAATAGAATGGTTTTTTTTTTTCCTGCTTTAAAAATAACTTTATAAAGTTTTTTTCTGGTTGACATGTATTTCACTCCCAATTGTAAAACGAGAACTCAAAGTCAATGATTACGTATTCCCTTTGAGATATCATTTTGGAATATGACTATAGAATATGGAATGGGGAAAGTCAGGGAAATTAACCATGTTTTTTGAGTGGGAGGTCCCTGATCTAGTTTTAAATCAAACAAACACATTAACCTGTAAAGATCTGAGTATGATGTTTATAAGGCCTGATTTACCTGCTTTAGAATTTTGTTGATATGTGGTGTTTTATTTTTCTCCCTCCTTCCAACAGCATTTATTCAATTCAGCTGCTTTTAAGGCCAGGACTAAACTACGGAGCAAAGTAAGGGACAAACGAGCCGACGTCATGTGAGGAGGAAGAAGAACGAGCGGGGAATAAAAAGGGAGATGGGAAGGAGGGAATAAAGCGGGGACGGAACAGGATCAGGTCAATGAGTCGCAATGGGAGGAAAAAAAACAAAAACACCAACAACTGCTGCTGCCTTCAGTGTTTCACTCCAACCTCGACATAGTCACATCTTCAAGTCCTTTATGGTTCGTATCACTATTTAAATAACTATATTTAAACCGGGCTCTTTTAGTTCTGCTCTTAACCCCAAAAAGTTCCATCGAAATGTCAAGATGCGCCATCCTGTTGTAGCTCAGGTATGTGAAAAATAAGAAGGCGGAGAGAACCCCCTTCCTCTCGACCATTGATCAATATCTGTCCTGATCTGTTGTTTCTTCCTCATGAACCATGTGTCATCTTTTGAGGTTCTGTTGTGACCTGCAGCCTTCGCTGAATTTTGCATAGGAAATGCAAATGAACTTAAGCGTGGATGAGTCTTAGCATAGGAACAGCGTACTTCGAAGTTGCCCAACATCTCTCAATTCTTTTGGTGCCTTAACAGTAGATGTCGATACCAAATCTGTGCACGGGGCTGAGAGGTCCGCTGCGTCGTACCAGACCCGGCTGCTGCTACACGGCTCCGTTGGAAAGACGTTGCTGATCGAATCCTGATTTTTCTGACTCGAATGACCATGTGCGCTGCTTTCCCACCACAGAGCCAAACAGGAATCAGCTGTCGGATCTGGGGCCATGGTGAAATGTTGTCACAGGACCGATTTATTATGGAACCGTGGCTTAGTTGACTGTTGGTGCCTATGGTGTTTGGCACCCAAGTGGTTTGGTCCTGCCAGGCCCCGGTTTGGCCCTGTGGTGTAAAACCAGCTCACACTTTTTCCTGGTTTCCCCTTGAAGTCCTCTTCTCTGTGCACCGCAGAGTGGCTACTTGAACTGCCAATCCAGGAGCTGACCTTTCACACAATGCAAACAACGAAAAACAGTGTGTAGTGTTTGTGTGAGTGTGTGTTATTACAGATTTTTATTTTATTTTAAAATCAATTAAATGAACTCAAACAAGGTGATGCCTGGTTGAAAATAAACTCAAGTGTTACTTATAAAGTACTACTAATATTTGTGTAGTAAATTAAAAAAAAAAAGGCAGTTAAAGATCGCTCTAACCATTTCTGGTGGTTCATTGTATATTGATTTCTAATTTATTAAAAGTGGGGAAAACACTGATGCGGTGATTTTTAAAGAAATCAAAAATCCCCGAAGGGTTTAAGACAATTATGGTGTTAAGTTGACATGAAGGAATTACTAGGGTTTTTTGCCTTGTATATTTTTAATGCCAGTTTGTGGGAGACAATCTATGCTTATGTGTATAACACACATACATTTTATGGATGTATCATAGTTGTACTTGAAGTATTGGGGATATACAATAAAGTCATGATGAATCAAGCTGTCGCTTCTTTCCCTTTTACTGAAATGAAAGTGTTCCGTAAGCAGAGGGAAAAAAGATCAGAGAAAACAGAATAATTGAAATTAATAAACTAACCAAAGTGGTGAAAGGTCAGCAAGTGTGTTCTGTACACTTGCTGAAATATAGCTGCAAGTAGCAATACATGGGGTCCAGGTTAGTCATGTTAGTCACAAATTACAATTTTCAGAGTTCCCATGAATGCGGCACTTCCTACCAACACAAATGACAAATTTCCGAGATGACGTGGAACGCAGGGTGGACGCTCTGCCCACTGCTTCTTTATTGTCCTAGACTTTCGGTTTCTCTTTGGCACCTGAAACAAAGAAACCCTACCCCTGCCCAGCCGTCAAACGAATAGGTAACCAAAGGCAATGCACAGGCCGACGCATGTCATTTGCAGCTCACCATTACCATATTACCCACTCCAATATTCATGTACAAGGTAGAGATACAACTGATTGATTTGACACAACTTGTGTTAGTTGTGTGTTTGGGTTGCATTTACATTTTTTAGGTTGGCTTTTAAGTTGGATACAAACTGTATTGCAGTGTTTGGATCAGATTACAGCTTTGTCAGGCTTTTAGGTTGGTTGTGAAATTAGATTTCTGTGTTAGGGTGGTCGGTAATGCCACGTTCAGGAAGGAAAGTCCTTCCCAAAAATGGATGTGCACTGGCCATCACAGGAATCTGAGAGCGACATCACCAAGACTCTTAGAACCCCTTGGGTAGCCACCAAGTATATGGTGGCTGTTTCAATAAATTTGCCATTTTGGCTGAATGATAATGACATCGTTGGACATGCCTATTTGTGCTATGTTTTGGGCGTTTTTGCCCTTCATCAGGCTAGGCGTGTCCATGAAATGAGGGGAACCAAACAAAATGAGAGAAAATGAGGTCTGTTGTGAGAAGAAAAAAATAAAGAGCGTGGCGTCGGGATATGGTTTAACTCCGGCTCCTTTTGGCTGTCTGGCCAGGGTGTGAGAGGACATGGGCACGAAAACAACACATCTTTTTATAAAAATATATTTTTTGGGGAATGTGGATGAAAATATACTCCTTTGGAAATACAGGTGAGTGGGGGTGAACAAATTTAATAAATTATAACCACACATCCACCTTTATGAAAAAAGAGGGGATTGGTGATGGAGGGGGCGAGGCTCAAGGCTTGCGGCTCTACTTACGGTTTGTAAATATTTTTTTGGAAAATATGGATCAATGGGAGTGAGAAAGTTAATTAAAAGAAACAAAATTTAGCTTTCCAACCACGGCTTGGGATCGAGGGAAGGGGTGAAGGTAGAGGATTGGGGTGAGGGCCCGAGGACTGGATTCTCCTGCCCTCTAATTGTTGGACTTACACTGGGGGATTCTGAATGGAGTCCCAACTGACCCTTGACCCCCTAGATGCCAACAAATTGAGTTTGGGGTTCGCAGAGTACTCGGGAAGGGGTTGTGAATGGGGTTAAGGGAGGTGGATTGGGGTTATGTAAGGTTCCTTGGTTGGGGTTAGGATTAGGGTATGGGTTGGGTGGGCACCTCCCTGTGTGGGGGGGTCGGGCCCGGTTTGGGCCAAAATGGGGCCTTTTAGATTTCTAACCACGGCTTGGAATCGAGGGAAGTGATGAGGGTATGGGATAGGGGTTAGGGCCTGAGGGCCCGAGGACTGGATTCTCCTGCCCTCTAATTGTTGGACTTACACTGGGGGATTCTGAATGGAGTCCCGGCCAACCCTTTACTAGGCCCTCTCCCGGACTGACCAGGTCCTTTGGTGGCTAGAGTTGGGATTGCATCAGAGGGGGTCCCCCAGATGCCAACATATTGAGTATCGGGTTTACAGAGTACTCAGGATGGGGTTGTGATTGGGGTCAAGGGAGGTGGATTGGGGTTAGGTTTCCTGGTTAGGGTGCGGATTAGGGTATGGGATGGGGGGTCACCTCCCTGTGTGGGGTAAGGCCAAGCTTAAGGTTAAGGCACCTCCTTGTGTTGGGTAGGGCTTTAGGGTGAGGATTAGGGTTAGGGTTAGGGGTATCAGTATGAATAGGTTAGGGTTAGGTTTAGGGTTAGGGTTATGGGTATAAGTATGAAGAGGTTAGGGTTAGGGTTTAGGGGTTAGGGTTTTGGGTTAGGGTTGGTAAAAGCTATCTCGATAACCCCCCCCCCACCTCGTCCGACAACTCGGCAGTTTGGCATAGGGAATCAAAGGCAATGCATGGGCCGACGCACACTATCAAAGTTCCCCAATCCCGTATTATGTTAGATAGAGTGTTAGGTTTGTGTATTTTAGTGTCCCAATATGAGTCCCATTTATTTGGCATGATCTGGCTTTAAGGAGAGATCCCTTTAAGGGGGTTGAGGTGTCTGGAAGGTTTGAGGTGAATAGGTCACTGAGCTCCCAAAGCTGAGATATAGTGCAGTCATAATATTAACTATGTTATTATTAGATTTATTGCTCAAGAACGAGAACGTCAAGGTTCTGTTTAGAGGTCCTATGGGAGAGGAATTTTGTTTATTCCTCCAGCTCGACCAGAGGAGGAAAAGTTTCGATTTATGACAGGACATAGGCTGAGCAGGCACCTATGGGTTGGAACCAGAGATGGTATGTTATCTCTGTACAGCTTTAAAAGCGAGTGCAGAGCGTCACTTGGTAGAGATTCCATCCGGCTCGGGTCTCTCCCAGGACATCCATGGCAAGTCTGGTTTGATGCTGATTTGTGTAATAAAATTATTATTTTGTTCAAGTCAGTGTCAGCGGTCACTCCTTCATTCTTCAACACATCACACCCATCAAGAAACTAAACTACAAAGTGGCGTCACGAACAGGATCTGTTGGGCCTCATCTGCCGATGCTGCCTGCTCCAGCGAACTGCCGCTCTCAGGGTGAGTGACCTCTCACAAAATTGAGCTGTTATGTGGGCTAGGAGCAGTATGTTTTTGGCAGGGAGACTACACTGAGATTATGCGGTGATGGAGATGATGTGTTGATGTGTGAAGTGAGTTTCCGTCTAAATTGGGATTAATTAAGATGTAAAAGACGTAAATAAGGGGAATAAGAGAATAATAAGTGAAGAAAAAGAGAATTAAGTTGAAATAGAGAATAGAGACAAGAGAAATAAAAGTTAGAAGTTGAAATAGAGAATAGAGATGAGAGAAATAAAAGCTAAAAGTTGAAATAGAGAATAGGGACGAGAGAAATGAAAAATGAAGTTAAAAGTAAAAGTTAAAGGCTTCAAAGATGTTGAGAAAGTAGAAATAAAAAGTAATTGTAGAATGGCAGAACTAGTAGCCAAAAGTTATTTAAATAACCATGCAAGATAAACGAAGACAGGGCCCGTATCTCGTTAAACAGTAAGACATGTGTACATTAAATGCTGTGTGAAAGTTGGCCGAATGAAAATATAATATAGTCAAATCTAGGTAGGAAAAAACAAGAGGAAATAACCCTGGCCAGGGGAATTGACTCAAAATAAAATTATATGAATAAAGATGAAAAAGAAGAAAGTAAAGTGAAAAAAGAGATAAAAGTTAAAAGCCTAAAAGTAAGATGAAAAATATGAAAAGTGAAAAAGAGATAAAAGTTAAAAGCCTAAAGTAAGATGAAAAAGATAAAGTCAAATAAAAAGAGTTACAAGTTAAAGGCTAAAGATGAAAAATAAAGTTTGAGCTAAAGTAAGATGAAAAGGATAAAGTGAAATAAAAACAGTTACAAGTTAAAGACTCAAAAGATGAAAAAATAAAGTTTGTAAAGAAAAGTGAGGAAAAACAGGACAGAACCTGCTCTGGAGAACTAGTGAACATGCATGATGAGAGAATCTGATTAAAAAGAATTTGTTAAAAGTGTGGCCAAAGTAAAATTTTAAAAGTCTGGCCAAAGGGAAAATTTTGATGAAATTAGAAAAGTATAAATGAGTCGACGTAAAACATAAAGCTAAGCGCTGTTGAAGTCTCTGGGGGATTAGATGTTCTGCTGGTCAGACATACCTTTTTCTTTTTTTTTTCTTTTTGTGTGTGTGAGTGTGAAGGTGCCACATGTGTGAAGAGCTTTGTGTAATGTTTTGTGTATGTGTAAGTGATATATATAATATATGTGTTATTAATAGGTATACATATGTGGTGAGCAGTTTAATAGTACATAAAGAGAACCATTTCTTGCCCCTTTAGTGATAAACATATATGAGCCTGTTTACGGACTTTGTAAAGTTGATAAAAATATATGAGCCTTTCTTTAAGGACTTTTGATAAATATATATGAGCCTTTTTCTTTAAGGATGTTTGATAAATATATATGAGCCTTTTTTCCAAGGACGTTTGTGCATTTGATAAAGGATATGAACCTTTACAGGACTTTATATAGTTGATAACAAAATGAGCCTTCTGAAGGACTAGAGCCACAGTCTGCCTACACATACATGTACACATCCAGAAAAGAAAAGAAAATCTCCTGCTCTGAATTGGAAGGAGGATTTGTGATTTGTTTGATGGCGTGTGGGTTTTTTCTTTTTCTTTTTATGCTTGGGGTGTGTGTGGCGGTGATTTCTGTGAATCCTGTCTGGTTAAAAGAGCAGATGGTCTTGTTGGGGTGAAGGGAGACTCTGGTTCTTGATGCAAGAAAAGAGGTTTTGTGTTTCGACTGCTGAGAGAAAACAGCTTTGATTTACGACTGTGCGTAACTGCATTGAGCTGGGCTGTCCCTACGGGAGCCAAAACAGGATGTTCACTCGCTGACGACCAGTCCATACTGGAAGTCTTTGCTAAACTTAAGAGGTGGAGCAAGGGGTGGTGCTTCACACAAGAGTGGAATTTAGTTAACTCCTCCTGACAAGAGGGGCTGGTGAGCCCCCTCTCTACTCTTTTCTCTCAGTAGTTAGAAGAAAGAATAAAAAGGATAAAATACAATTAAATAGATAAATAGCATAAAAATAATTAAATAAAATAAAAATAAATAGATAAATAGAATAAAAATAACTAATTAAAGGTGATATCAGATTGACTAATATACTCTTTGGACTTTAAATGCATTGCATGATTAAAAGTAACCATTGCTTTATTTCAAGTGTGCGCAAAATAAAAAGCTGATAATGTATGTCACACTGAATTGTATTACAGTGTGTATAAGAATTTAGAGTGAGCCTAAGGAATTGAACTCTTCTGTTGTTCTTTTTCTTTTTTCTTTCTTCCTCTCTTTTACTATGCTGAGTGAAAGCTGGGGAAAGACAGAAAAGATGGAATGAGTCTGAACTGAATCATCCATAGGGCAGATGACAAGACATCTGGCAGATCTTCACAGACACTGAGGCTTGCGGATGACAACGTTCTGGAATCCTGAATCCATCCAAACCAATTAAAGGCCAGTACGGTTTTATCCACAAACTCTTTCAACAGACCTCACCTGCATTTACCTATATGCCTATAAATTTAGTTATAATAAATGTGTTTAGCTTGTTTTCACATATGGGTTTGTAGTAGTTCTTTTTCATACATTGCATTTGCAATTATTTAGTGAGAGACTTGGCAACGGACTGACCAATTAAGGCATTTGCCTAATTAATAGGGTATTATTGACTGATTGATTGATTGATCATGTGGAAAAGCTGATTTGATTTAAATACTGTTCTGTGAATATTGGTTTCATTATCTGGGTATGATTTATCTATGCTGTTTTGAGAATGAACACTGATATCATTTTGATAATTGAACATAAATGAGTGTGAATGATAGTGAACAAGTGAATTGGCTTTCACAAGTGGGAAGCGATTGGTCTCCTTTGGGGTTGGCAAATTCAGCTGTTGTTGGTTGAGTGTGATTACACGGTGCTTTATAAAGACATTTTTAAAATAATTCAATTTGATTTACTATAAAAGAAAATAAGAGAGTCATTAGGATGTCAAAAATGGATACTAAAATTACAAAAGTAATCACTCCTATTGATGTAGTGCAAAAGAACAATCCCCTTATTAAAGATATTGCAAAAATATCAGGAAAATGGAGCAAGCATTGGCCGGACATTGAACAACCATGGCCAGTTGAAGGAACTCTTAACCCGGATGTGATTAAAACAATGCAGGTGCTTGTGTCCACATATAAAGTAAATCAAAAGAAAGGCAAGAAAGGGAAGAGACGCACGGAGAAAAGACAAACAGAACTTGGCGTTCTGCAACTGTTTGCAAAGGAGGGACAGAAATGGTTCGAAGCTGCAAAGGAAAAAAGAGAACAAAGTAGACAAGAAATAAAGAAGAATGAAAAGGAAACAGAAAAATTGATGGAGAAGATTACCACGCCCTTCTCACATACAGCATCTTTACAGAAGCCCCCGCCTTATGAGAAGGAGGTGAAGTTTACTGATGTTTATCCCCAGCTCCCAGTGATTACACAGGAAGGCAACTATCTCTGCAAAGATGAAGATGAGCAAATAATAGAAATGGGCAAGGCTACAACAACCATAAAGATGTATCCAAGCTCCAACAATACCAAGAGAAGGAAACGTCTGGGAAGCCAACAACGAGTCAGAAGTCTGGAAATAGGAGAAAAGATTGGGAGTGACTCTGACGAAGCTATTGGAGGATACGACCCAGCAGTCAGACGGATGTTGGCTAAAGCAGAGAAAAAGGGAGATCGACCAGTGAGGAAAATGTCACCAGGAACGGACGACACGGATGAAAGTGAACAGGGTGAAAGCGATGAAGAATCGGAGAAAGAAGGTCCTTCCTGTTTTCAACCATTAGCAGCCAGCACTGTGGTAGGAGATGACAGACGCATGATTTTAAGAGAGATTGAGAGGAGTATAGACAGATGCCTGGAGGACATAAGTGACTCCACCTGTCCAGAAGTTCAACAAGTATTGGAAAGGCAATTACACGAATTGCAAATAACAGAGAAGAAACTCCAGAAGAAAAAGCCTCAAAAGCCAGACACGTTGAGGTATGGGTTACGTCCAAGAAAAGGAAAGAGACCCAACAAAATGTGTCCAGTGATAATTCGAGGACAAAATTTAGAATACAAGCCTTGGCAGAATACAGATATGTCTAACATACTTGAAAAGTTACCGACTCTTCAAGATGGAGCGCATCCATGGATCTCAAAGCTGGAGGAGGTTTTGGTGGGAACACAGCCTGCCATGGGAGATATTAAGAGACTTCTGGCTAGCCTCATTGGAGTCCCAGCTATGGAAGAGATCCTGCAGACGGCAGGCCTTAACAGATACGTGGCAACTGCTGCATATGACCCAGAATTGTTTGCTGCAAGCAGAGGTCGAATGTGGAGAGCATTGAAAGATGCTTTTCCAACAAACGTACACCCGGACAACATCTTTATCGAGGCATTGGGCCCACTGGAAAATCCAAGAGCTTATGTGTCAAGAACTCATCAAGTGTGGAGAAATGTCACAGGAAATGATCCAGAACTGAATCAAATGGAGAAATCGATTCTCCGAGCTAAAATACAGAAGGGGCTGCTTCTACAAGTGAGGAGCAAATTGGCCGAAGTGGTTGGTCTTGGAAGCATGACCAAAAGTGTTTATACGGACCACATAGCACATCAAGTAGAGCTATATCGGAAAAAGGAGCATGACCAGAAGGAGCAGGACCAGGAGACTCTCAGAAAACTCAACCAAATACAGTTGGTGGATAACAAGAAGAAGGAAAAGAAACAAGCTGTGGTTATGCAGAGCCAGTCACAATCAAATCAAGTACCACCACAACCACAGCAAGAACAGATTCAGGTTCTACCACCTGTGGTCCCCACTGTCTCCTTTCCACAGCCA
This sequence comes from Zeus faber, assembly GCF_960531495.2. NCBI lineage: Eukaryota > Metazoa > Chordata > Actinopteri > Zeiformes > Zeidae > Zeus > Zeus faber. The sequence goes on along the minus strand of NC_137194.1, from coordinate 60,938 downwards.
GTTTTTGACCAACCACAAACATGGAGAGGAAGAGGCCAAGGAAATTTAGGAAAAGGAAGAGGAGGAAATTTCCAACAGTCTCAAGGAGCGTGTCATAATTGTGGACAACAAGGTCATTTTGTACGTGACTGCTACAGGTTCAGAGGAGGCTTCAGAGGAGGCTTCAGAGGAGGCTTCAGAGGACAACCACAGCCACCCAGGGGACCAGGGTGGCTGTGGTTGGGGTCCGGAACCTGGTTTCTAGGGGTGCCCAGAAGACTCGAAAGGGAGGTGTCAGCTGGTAGTATCAGGGCCGGAGCAAGATCCAAAAATAGAGGTGAAAATAAATGATAAGTCATTGGAAATAATGGCAGATTGCGGAGCAGCTTTCACCTGTGTTCGGCCTGAAGATGCTATACATCTCCCCATGTCTGACCAATTGGTACGGACAATCGGGTTTGAGGGTGTGAAACAGCTGATTACTCTCACAAAACCAATTGAGCTCTGCTGTAGAAATCGGAAAATCACACTACCTATTTTGGTGTCAGAACATACGCCCATTGCACTCTTGGGAAGAGATGCTATGTGCAAACTAAATTGCACAATACGGTGTACACCGGACGGCTGTCTGGTGGATGTGCCACCTGATGTCTACCACCAATTATTTAGCGCACCAGAGACCGAGACTTCTTCAGTATATTGGATTGGAAATCTTAGTCCAGAGCTATTAGAGCCAGCCAAGATGTGGGAGAAGTTCATTGTGGCAAATATGCCTGATGCTAAGCCCCCTGAGTATCCACATCACTGCACGTTGAAATATTTCAAGAAAACTGACCAATTGGATCCAGAAGAATGGTTGAGTAGTCAACCGAAGCATGTTCAGCTGACCTCATGTTGCATAATTGTGGGACCACAAGGAGCAGCTATGAAGATAAACATCAATGAATATCTTGAGAAAGAGTTTGACATTGTGAAAAGTGTGCCACATGTGACTTTAATGGTGGCTGAAGGATTTGAGCAGAAGCAAATAGGAGAAATGATGGCAGAAGCTGAGGAAGCCATTTTTTCACCAATAAAGGAGAATCTTGCTATCTGGATAAGTGAAGAACAGAAGTTCATGAAAATCATGATTTCAGCTCAAGGACAAGGACAACCACAAGTGATACAGATGACACATGAGTCAATGTTCAGCGCTAAATTGGACTCAGACAGCATGAGAGAGGAGATGCTGCAACAAATTCCAGAATGTTTGTGGTCACGACATAGTACGGACATCGGACTTGTGAAGTCAGCCCAACCAGTGAGAGTTGAACTGAGACCAGGAACCAAACCTCCTTGGAAGAACCAATATACACTAAAGGAGGAGGCAATCAAAGGGATTGAACCACAAATTGAAGGACTGTTAAAAGCAGGTGTAGTGGAAATATGTTTGGATCCTCAGAGCAATACACCTATATTGCCTTTAAAGAAACCAGATGAGTCCTATCGCTTGGTACATGATTTAAGAGCGATAAATGAAGTGGTGCAGGATTTTCCAGCAGATGTACCAGATCCACATACCTTGTTAGCCCAAATCCCTCCAGAGGCTACACACTTCACAGTGTTGGATTTGTGTGGAGCATTTTTCAGTGTTCCATTGAGCGAAGAAAGTCAAGGATTGTTTGGGTTCACGTACAAAGGACAAACCTTCAAGTACAAGAGGCTCCCTCAAGGATTCAAACATAGCCCTCACATTTTCAATAAAGTATTGCAAGATGACTTGGCTGGGATTGATCAGATCTTGAAAAGTACTGTCATTCAGTATGTGGACGACATCGTCATCTGCTCACCGGATAAGGCAATTGGCAGACAAAGGTCACAAGGCCTCTCAGAAGAAGCTACAGTATTGTCAAGAAAAAGTTGTTTATTTGGGTCAAACAATAACCCATGGACACAGAAGCATCTCTGAGAGTCATTTGGATGCCATTCGATCGGCACCAAAGCCTAGGACAGTCAGAGAGATGATGACATTTCTTGGCATTGCGGGATATTCTTCAGCCTGGGTAGAAGATTATGCCTGCCTAACAGGGCCTTTGAGAGCCATGATAAAAGAGACTGGGAATGCTCAACTCCATTGTAACCTCACCTGGACCCAAGAAGGTCTTATGGCATTTGAAACGATCAAACAGAGGCTACAAGAAGCTCCAGCGCTAGCGCTGCCAGACTACTCTAAGAACTTTTTGCTGTATGTGGCCACGTCCATTGGAGGCAAATATGCATGTGCAGTTCTTTGTCAGCCAACAGGTACAGGGACAAGTCCTCAACCTGTGTCGTACTATTCTACTGCCTATTCAGAAGTAGAATCGGGGCTACCACTGTGCTACAGAGCAATGGTGGGAGTTTATCTAATGTATGAGAAAGCATCATCAGTAACTATGGGTTACCCAGTGACAATTCTTACCCATCATAGTCTCAGAAATCTTTTGAACTTCGGTAAATGTACATTGACTATGTCTAGGCTAAGAGACTATCATAGGCTCTTAGAGCAGGAAGATGTCAACTTAGTAAGGTGCGTCACGGTAAATCCAGCTGATAATTTACCAACACCAGGGGATGGAGAGCCACATGATTGTATTCAGGAAGTAGAGAGATATGCAAAGCTCAGATCAGACTTGCAAGCTTTCCCACTTCATGTGTCAGATGTGGAGTATTGGACTGACGGGTCCTGCTATCGTATAGGAGACACATTGAGTGCTGGTTATGCAGTAGTCAAAGCCCAGGGAACTGAATTTGTTGTTGAGAAAGCAGAAGTAATACCACAACCTGCTTCTGCACAGCTCGCTGAGCTTGTGGGCCTGACTGAAGCTTGTCTATTGGCCGAAGGCAAGCAAGTGACAATATATACAGATTCGGCATATGCACATAATGTGTGTCATTTATTTGGATCAGTATGGAAAAATCGAGGATTTAAGAAAACCGATGGTTCTCCGATACAGCATCATGCCCAAATAATGAAATTGTTGCATACAATGATGAAACCAAAGGAAATAGCTGTAGCTAAGTGTGCAGCACACAAAATGGACACGTCAAGGGTCACACAAGGTAACAAAGCGGCTGATGAGGCTGCTAAAGCAGTTACAGGAGCAAACAAAGCAGGCAAGGTTCTTCTGGTCACTCATGAAGTGGACTTGGAAGATAAAATCACGCTCAGAGATGTGATCGCGATGCAAGAAGCGGCGTCAGCCATCGATAAACAATTATGGTTGGCCCGAGGGGCCACACAAGATTCTACTGGTCTGTGGAGAAATCATGAAGGACTGATGGTAGCACCCCCTGACCTACTAGGTCTGATGATTCAGGAAGCACATGGGTTAGCCCATGTTGCAAGGGGGGAGGTAAGGAGAAAGATCACGAAAGAGTATGGTTTTTGGGCACCGTACTTGCTTGAGCAAATTGATTATGTCATAGGCAGATGCACAATCTGTCTTAAAAATAACGTTCGGAGGGGTGTGTTGAGTCCACCCGGTCACATTCCAACTCCGACAGGTCCTATGCGTGAGTTGGTTGTGGATTTAAGACCAATAGGAGGTAAAAGATACATGCTAGTCGTCGTGGATAGATTTTCACGGTGGCCTGAGGCATGTCCAACCAAGCGTAAAGATGCTCAGTCAGTTGTCAAGCCAAGTTCTTGTGTCATGAGGTCATAAGCAGGTGGGGACTTCCAGATCGGATATCCTCAGATAATGGGAAAGAGTTCGTGGATAGAACAGTAAAATTAATTCTGCAAAAATTGGGAATTAAACAACGTTTAGGAGCTGTTTATCATCAATAAATCATCAATCAAGCCAAGGAGTTTGTGAAAAAATGAATGGTGTGCTGAAAAATCGCATTGTTAAAATCTGTCAGCATACAGGTCTGAATTGGGTAGAGGTGTGTAGTTAGGAGCTAACACTAGTAGAGAAATACCCATTTTAAATATCTGATTCTATCATTTACTCAACACTATTGTTAACAAGGGAAATACATGGACAAAGGGGGGAAAAAAAAAAGTTAATCATATATTGGAATAATATTAAAGTATAATGCAAAAGTGAAATTATTATACTGTATTTGATGTTTGTGCAAGATACTGGCTGGTGATTCTTTCTTTCAGGACCAGTCAGAGGATGGCTGTGTCCAGAGATCCTAACAGCCTAATGGACTTGAACATTCAAACATGGACACTCGAAAATGGAGGAGGAAAATGGACGGCGGACCCTAAATGAAGACATCATGATCAGGAGTGTCGAGTGAAATATCATTAAAAGTTGATGGTGTTAAAAAGCCTACGCATATCCACGCAAGCCCTGGTCCTACCCGTAGCGGAATACTGTGCCCCTGCCTGGAGCAGAAGTCCACATGCGAACAAGGTGGATACTGTCATCAACAGCGCCCTCCGGATAGTAACTGGTTGTCTGAAACCCACCCCTGTGTCCTACCTGCCAGTCCTAGCTGGTATCGCCCCACCCAGTCTCCGACGGGAAGCAGCTACCCTCGCCCTGGCAAGGAAAGCCCAGAAGAACGACTGGCACATCCTACACAAAGCCACAACAACACCGGCACCACCATGCAGGCTCAAGTCTCGCCATCCCTACAACAAGGCAGCACAAGAGATGCTACAGTCGATCCCTGACGACTTGTCCAAGGACGCCTGGCTGGCAGCATCCTGGAGACAATCGTGGGAGTCAGCTGCGCCCTCCCGCATCCAACGATACATCCGGGACCCAGGAGGAGGTGTAAAAGGAGAAGACATGCCACGCCACCTATGGACCTCGCTGAACCGCCTGCGTACTGGCGTCGGGCGCTTCAAGTCCTCTCTAAAGAAGTGGGGCCTATCCGACAGTGCGTCATGCGAGTGTGGCGAACCTGAACAGACTGCCGAGCACATAATCACCAGCTGCCCCCTATACAGCCCACCCTCAGAAGCTGGCCTTTTTGACCTAGGACTGGAGACGAGGGCGTGGCTATATGACACTGAGTTGGCCATCTGATGATATACGAAAGAAGAAGAAGTGTTAAAAAGCAACAGTTTAATACATACATGTGTGTCCTGAATGTTTTTATAATATTGGAGTTTGTTTACTACAATGTAACCTGTATTATTGATGAATATCCTGTACTCTACGCTAGATATTTTTAGCAAGACATATTACTTTGATTTGCTATTGTTTTCTTTGAGCTGTCTGTAGTAGGATGAAGTGAATACATTGGGACCTCAGGTATTTTCTTTTTTTGCGGTTTTTGAGGGACATTGGTGCTAGGCAGGGAAAGGTCCACTGGAAGGTCCGATGGGTCGACCAGCCTGACTTTGGACAAATTTTTTGATTTATTTCTGAGGCTCTTAATGTATGCATTTATATGTAACATCCTATACAGTAGTCTAAACCCTTCGTCTTTTTCTGTTAATTGATTTGGAGTACCTTAGGTGGTTGCCTGGGGCAGAGGGACCGTGAGAGAATTTTCCTGTCTTGATTGATTGATGGATGTTCTAAGAAATGAAGCTGCCAGATGGGTTTTTCGCTCTCACACTCCACAAATTTGCTGTATTGCTATGACTAAGCATGGTCAGAAGGGTATATTATAACCAATTGTGTTTGTTATTAAGTGATTTCTATTAAGCCAATTAACATCGTATGTTCAATTACTCTTCTCTCTGTTGAGACTTTGTGTAGTCTCGAAGGGGGGAATATGAGGTGTCTGGAAGGTTTGAGGTGAATAGGTCACTGAGCTCCCAAAGCTGAGATATAGTGCAGTCATAACATTAACTATGTTATTATTAGATTTATTGCTCAAGAACGAGAACGTCAAGGTTCTGTTTAGAGGTCCTATGGGAGAGGAATTTTGTTTATTCCTCCAGCTCGACCAGAGGAGGAAAAGTTTCGATTTATGACAGGACATAGGCTGAGCAGGCACCTATGGGTTGGAACCAGAGATGGTATGTTATCTCTGTACAGCTTTAAAAGCGAGTGCAGAGCGTCACTTGGCAGAGATTCCATCCGGCTCGGGTCTCTCCCAGGACATCCATGGCAAGTCTGGTTTGATGCTGATTTGTGTAATAAAATTATTATTTTGTTCAAGTCAGTGTCAGCGGTCACTCCTTCATTCTTCAACACATCACACCCATCAAGAAACTAAACTACAGGGTTTAAGGCTTTTTTTGTGTGTGATGATGCTGTCTAATGTTGTATAACCCCTGATTATGTTGGATAGAGCCATAATAGTTTGTGTTCTTATAGTTTCCCGATGGGGGCTTTAGTTGTTTGTTCGTACTTTAGGAAGCTTAGCTTTTTGTTTGTTTGGTTGAGTTGTTTGAATCCCATCTTATGTTAAACTTTTAATCCTGTGTTGTGTGCCTTAAGTTCCTCAGTCTGAATATCATGTTGGTTTATTTAATAATTTAGGACACATTCAGTAGTGTACCTCAGGATCATTGAGTGTTTCAGCCTTTTAAACCACTATACACCCTCCCCTTGTGTGTCCCTTAGCCAATTGGTTCTTGGGATATTTCTGCTTTTGTTAGTTGGATTTTGTTGAGTTTGGGTAAGTAGTCGGTTCTGGTAGGTCTAGGTCCCGGTGCATCCACGGCCTGGTCCCTAAGTTTGGACCAGGGGATGAGGAATTGAGGGTGTGAATGATTCGAAGATGTCCAATCAGTTTTGGGGCAGGGTTGGATTAAACGTGTGTAGTGTAATGTGCTGTTGCATGGGTGAGGCTACCCCTCATAGAAGACTGGGCAATGGTCAAGGTCCTGATGCCCTGGACCACACCCTGTGTGCTGTCCAAATGGACGCAAGGGGGGCCGCATACTTACCCCCTTGCCAAACAGACTGTTTGTTAACACCGCAAGGTTACCACAGTCTGTTCAGACTAAGGCCTGGAGTTTGCATAGAAATTCTGGAGGTTATAAAGGGATCTATGGTAGTGGCTGGAGCAACTAGATCAGCGGGGAGGAGAATGGGCCGTGACCACGCATCTCCCCCAAAGCTTCTACTGACCCAGGGACTCAGCCCTTACCTGCTGTAAAAACAGCATTCAGTTTTTAAAGAGACAATTCCTGTGTCCCGTACACCGCACAACCCCAGGAATTGTTCAATATATTTATGATATTAGTTTTAAATAAAATTCTATTGGATAAACCTTAATTCAGCATGGTCTTCATTGTTTTTACATTTGAATCCCTCTCATAGTCTATTCGGGTCATTCCCAGTACCCTCACAGTTTCAGAAAAATGTACGCATTTTAATTTTAAAGGTGTTGAATAATTTACCCACAGTTTTCGGGGATTGGTGCCATATACATGTTTAACTGCAAATATATGTATATATCCACATGCACATATGATACTTGTACATACTCATATATACCCATTTATAACTATATTCCAACATTTATGTCTATATATGGAGAAAAAAAACCTGCATACATGTACACCCACGTCGGACTTCCGTGTTTTTTTAAATTATATATATTGGGAACGCGAGCGAGAGGGGCATGCGGTGTAATAGGGTGATGGTGGCTGTCGTATCTATTCCAGAGAGTTAAGCTGATTATCCGCATCGCGGAGAGAAGCGCCCGGCAGTCCCCGGTCCCGGCGCCCAAGGGGACCCGGCAACGGGGCCACCGCGGCCACCCCTCCGGACCGGCAAACCCCGACTGCATCGCAACATCGCCGGCCATGTCCAACCTGAACCGACCGCCACAGCCTCCCGGAAAACCTGGCGGCAGGGCGCAACTCCCGGGCGGGTGCCCCCCACAAAATGATGTCCACAACCCACAGGAAGTCGGCGAGAAATTGTCATTACAGAGTTATCCATATTTAAAAAAATGATTTATTAGTGTCTTGAATGAGCCCGAGACGTGATTTAAGTGGCTATATATTCCGTGCATGAAGCCGATTGGGATTCAATCGCTCGGTGCCGAGGGACGCTCCGTAATGGAGCGCCCGTAGTTGTTATTCCTGATATGGACCGTACAATTGTAAGGCAATAAAAATGCTTGGGTGGCTAGCCCAAGGTAACTGATAGATGCGGGCAGTGTCTCTCAGCTACTTCGTTCCCTGCACGCACCACCAACAAACACAACCACCACCTTCGCTTCCCTCCTTTTTCTCCCCCCCAGAACAGAACCTGCAGCCAATCCCCAACCAGTGACACCTCCCTCAATTAAAGCAACAGAACACACATGTACACAGTACCCCAGCGTTACAATATAAAAAAAGGTACACTCCCATTTTTATATATATATATATATATATATATATATATATATATATATATATATATATATATATATATATATACATACATACATATACCCATACACACACACACACATACACACACGCACGTGCACACGCACTGATACACACACGCTTGCCCACATATACATTTGCTCTTAGTAAACATGTAACCTCCCTCGTTACCTCTTCAGTGATTGTCTCTGATTAAGATGTAAGTTTATAATTATATATATAATATGATAGAGTTTAAACCCAAAATGGTATAAATTAAAATATTAGGGTTGGGGGTGAGGGTTAGAGTAGGTTTTAGGGTTCGATGAAGTTGACAGTTCAGGAAGATTAGTGATGGTAAGGATGAGGTTAGGGTTAGTATTAGGGTTAGGGTGAGGGTTAGGGTTAGGGTTAGGTTGGATGAGTACTGTATTGATGATCCCGTCTACCCAGTTTGGGTAGCCTGGTATGTATTGGTGAGTACTTTTCCTATGTTCCCCACCCAGCCAGCATGGGAAGTTTGGCATAGGGGACCAAAGGTAATGCACGGGCCGCCGCACGTTATCAAGATTCTCCAATCCCGTATTATGTTAGGTAGAGCTTTAAGAGTGGTTAAGAACACCTTATTTGTTTTTTGTTTCAAGTTGTTAAGAGTGGTTGAGAATACCCTATTTGTTTTTTTGTTTCCAGTTGTTAAGAGTGGTTAAGAACACCTTATTTGTATTTTGTTTCAAATTGTTAAGAGTGGTTAAGAACACCTTATTTGTTCTTTCTCCGCATTTCTATATGATTACTTTTAGAAATTTAGGACACATTCATCAGTAGTGTACCTCAGGATCATTGAGTGTTTCAGCCTTTTAAACAAACTATACACCCTCTCCTTGAGGCAGGCCACCTGGGCTTGATCAAGACCCTGGTGTGTGTCCCCCGGTCAATTGGTTTATTTTTAGAAAATATTTCTACTCTTGTTGGTTTGATTTTGTTGAGTTTGGGTACGACCTCTATTTGTCCGTGGGATATCTATGTTCTTAGATTTTGTTGAGTATAGGTAAGTTCCGTCTCTGTTTGTCATTGGGAAACCTCTTCCATTTTCAATTGGATTTTGTAGAGTTTGGGTACGACCTCTATTTGTCAGTGGGATATCTATGTTCTTAGATTTTGTTGAGTATAGGTAAGTTCCGTCTCAGTTTGTCATTGGGAAACTTCTTCCATTTTCAATTGGATTTTGTAGAGTTTGGGTACGACCTCTATTTGTCAGTGGGATATTTTTGTTCTTGGATTTTGTTGAGTTTGGGTACGACCTCTATTCGTCAATGGTTAGGGTTAGGATTTGGTTTTAGGGTTAGGATAAGGGTTAGGTTTAGGGCTAGGTCTTAGGGTTAACGTTAGGGTTAGGGTTAGGGTTAGGGTTAGGGTTAGGGTTAGGGTTAGGGTGGTTGAGTACTGTATTGATGATCCCGTCTACCCTGTTTGGGTAGCCTGGTATGTATTGGTGAGTACTTTTCCTATGTTCCCCCCTGGCCAGCATGGGCAGTTTGGTATAGGGGACCAAAGGTAATGCACGGGCCGTCGCACGTTATCAAGATTCTCCAATCCCGTATTATGTTAGGTAGAGTGTTAGGTTCATGTTTTGTAGTTATCCCATTTGGGTTAAAGAATATAGGCATATTCTGGCTTCAAGGAGAAGTCCCCTAACGAGGGTTTAAGGTGACTTACATTTAAAAGGATGCTTGTTTCCTCTTAGTAGTATAGGTTAGGGGTTAGGGTTAGGGTTAGGGTTAGGGTTAGGGTTAGGGTTAGGGTTAGGGTTAGGGTGGGTGAGTACTGTATTGATGATCCCGTCTACCCAGTTTGGGTAGCCTGGTATGTATTGGTGAGTACTTTTCCTATGTTCCCCCCTGGCCAGCATGGTCAGTTTGGTATAGGGGACCAAAGGTAATGCACGGGCCGTCGCACGTTATCAAGATTCTCCAATCCCGTATTATGTTAGGTAGAGTGTCAGGTTCATGTTTTGTAGTTATCCCATTTGGGTTAAAGAATATAGGCATATTCTGGCTTCAAGGAGAAGTCCCCTAACCAGAGTTTAAGGTGACTTACATTTAAAAGGATGCTTGTTTCCTCTTAGCAGTATAGGTCCAGAGTAATTTGTCTTATATTTGTTGTTTAGATGCTTTATTAGTTGTTGGTAGACGTAGTTGTTTTCTTTAAGAGTGGTTAAGAACACCTTATTTGTTTTTTGTTTCAAGTTGTTAAGAGTGGTTAAGAACACCTTATTTGTTCTTTCTCCGCATTTCTATATGATTACTTTTAGAAATTTAGGACACATTCATCAGTAGTGTACCTCAGGATCATTGAGTGTTTCAGCCTTTTAAACAAACTATACACCCTCTCCTTGAGGCAGGCCACCTGGGCTTCGTCAAGACCCTGGTGTGTGTCCCCCGGTCAATTGGTTTATTTTAGGAAATATTTCTACTCTTGTTGGTTGGATTTTGATGAGTTTGGGTACGACCTCTATTTGTCCGTGGGATATCTATGTTCTTAGATTTTGTTGAGTATAGGTCAGTTCTGTCTCAGTTTGTCATTGGGAAACTTCTTCCATTTTCAATTGGATTTTGTAGAGTTTGGGTACGACCTCTATTTGTCAGTGGGATATTTTTGTTCTTGGATTTTGTTGAGTTTGGGTACGACCTCTATTCGTCAATGGTTAGGGTTAGGATTTGGTTTTAGGGTTAGGATAAGGGTTAGGTTTAGGGTTAGGTTTGGGGTTAGGTTTAGGGCTAGGTCTTAGGGTTAACGTTAGGGTTAGGGTTAGGTTTAGAACCAGGGCTAGGCTTAGGTTTAGGGTTAGGCTAAGGGTTAGGTTTAGGGTTAAGTCTTAGGGTTAACGTTAGGGTTAGGTTTAGAGCTAGAGTTAGGGTTAGGGTTAGGGTCAGGGTTTTAGGATTAGGGTTGGAGAGGAGAGGGAAGTGGAGGAGAAGTATATGTAGAAGGGAGGTAGAGGGAAGGAGAGCCGTCTGTTCGGACTGCATTCTCCTCCTGCCTGTTCGGGCTATTCTCTACCGTCCCAGCTCTCTCAGTTTCCTGAGAGAAGGGGAAGAGAGTGAGAAAAAGAATGAAAAAAGAGAAAAAAAAATTGTAAGCTAAGTTATTTTGTATAGTTGTTAATTTATGAGAATAGACTCTAATCAATAGTTGGAAGTTGTTGTACACCTTATCTTGCGCCATGTCAATGCCTTTAAGAGGAGGAAAGAAAGGGGAGAGAGATTTGGTTAGATAATACATATAATGGGTTATAAGGAGAATCTGCTTTCCGAGGCACAGGCTAGATTAGGTTGGGTGAGTACTGTATTGATGATCCCGTCTACCCAGTTTGGGTAGCCTGGTATGTATTGGTGAGTACTTTTCCTATGTTCCCCCCTGGCCAGCATGGTCAGTTTGGTATAGGGGACCAAAGGTAATGCACGGGCCGTCGCACGTTATCAAGATTCTCCATTCCCGTATTATGTTAGGTAGAGTGTCAGGTTCATGTTTTGTAGTTATCCCATTTGGGTTAAAGAATATAGGCATATTCTGGCTTCAAGGAGAAGTCCCCTAACCAGGGTTTAAGGTGACTTACATTTAAAAGGATGCTTGTTTCCTCTTAGTAGTATAGGTCCAGAGTAATTTGTCTTATATTTGTTGTTTAGATGCTTTATTAGTTGTTGGTAGACGTAGTTGTTTTCTTTAAGAGTGGTTAAGAACACCTTATTTGTTTTTTGTTTCAAGTTGTTAAGAGTGGTTAAGAACACCTTATTTGTTCTTTCTCCGCATTTCTATATGATTACTTTTAGAAATTTAGGACACATTCATCAGTAGTGTACCTCAGGATCATTGAGTGTTTCAGCCTTTTAAACCAACTATACACCCTCTCCTTGAGGCAGGCCACCTGGGCTTCGTCAAGACCCTGGTGTGTGTCCCCCGGTCAATTGGTTTATTTTAGGAAATATTTCTACTCTTGTTGGTTGGATTTTGATGAGTTTGGGTATGACCTCTATTTGTCCGTGGGATATCTATGTTCTTAGATTTAGTTGAGTATAGGTAAGTTCCGTCTCTGTTTGTCATTGGGAAACTTCTTCCATTTTCAATTGGATTTTGTAGAGTTTGGGTACGACCTCTATTTGTCAGTGGGATATCTATGTTCTTAGATTTTGTTGAGTATAGGTCAGTTCTGTCTCAGTTTGTCATTGGGAAACTTCTTCCATTTTCAATTGGATTTTGTAGAGTTTGGGTACGACCTCTATTTGTCAGTGGGATATTTTTGTTCTTGGATTTTGTTGAGTTTGGGTACGACCTCTATTCGTCAATGGTTAGGGTTAGGATTTGGTTTTAGGGTTAGGATAAGGGTTAGGTTTAGGGTTAGGTTTGGGGTTAGGTTTAGGGCTAGGTCTTAGGGTTAACGTTAGGGTTAGGGTTAGGTTTAGAACCAGGGCTAGGCTTAGGTTTAGGGTTAGGCTAAGGGTTAGGTTTAGGGTTAAGTCTTAGGGTTAACGTTAGGGTTAGGTTTAGAGCTAGAGTTAGGGTTAGGGTTAGGGTCAGGGTTTTAGGATTAGGGTTGGAGAGGAGAGGGAAGTGGAGGAGAAGTATATGTAGAAGGGAGGTAGAGGGAAGGAGAGCCGTCTGTTCGGACTGCATTCTCCTCCTGCCTGTTCGGGCTATTCTCTACCGTCCCAGCTCTCTCAGTTTCCTGAGAGAAGGGGAAGAGAGTGAGAAAAAGAATGAAAAAAGAGAAAAAAAAATTGTAAGCTAAGTTATTTTGTATAGTTGTTAATTTATGAGAATAGACTCTAATCAATAGTTGGAAGTTGTTGTACACCTTATCTTGCGCCATGTCAATGCCTTTAAGAGGAGGAAAGAAAGGGGAGAGAGATTTGGTTAGATAATACATATAATGGGTTATAAGGAGAATCTGCTTTCCGAGGCACAGGCTAGATTAGGTTGGGTGAGTACTGTATTGATGATCCCGTCTACCCAGTTTGGGTAGCCTGGTATGTATTGGTGAGTACTTTTCCTATGTTCCCCCCTGGCCAGCATGGTCAGTTTGGTATAGGGGACCAAAGGTAATGCACGGGCCGTCGCACGTTATCAAGATTCTCCATTCCCGTATTATGTTAGGTAGAGTGTCAGGTTCATGTTTTGTAGTTATCCCATTTGGGTTAAAGAATATAGGCATATTCTGGCTTCAAGGAGAAGTCCCCTAACCAGGGTTTAAGGTGACTTACATTTAAAAGGATGCTTGTTTCCTCTTAGTAGTATAGGTCCAGAGTAATTTGTCTTATATTTGTTGTTTAGATGCTTTATTAGTTGTTGGTAGACGTAGTTGTTTTCTTTAAGAGTGGTTAAGAACACCTTATTTGTTTTTTGTTTCAAGTTGTTAAGAGTGGTTAAGAACACCTTATTTGTTCTTTCTCCGCATTTCTATATGATTACTTTTAGAAATTTAGGACACATTCATCAGTAGTGTACCTCAGGATCATTGAGTGTTTCAGCCTTTTAAACAAACTATACACCCTCTCCTTGAGGCAGGCCACCTGGGCTTCGTCAAGACCCTGGTGTGTGTCCCCCGGTCAATTGGTTTATTTTAGGAAATATTTCTACTCTTGTTGGTTGGATTTTGATGAGTTTGGGTATGACCTCTATTTGTCCGTGGGATATCTATGTTCTTAGATTTAGTTGAGTATAGGTAAGTTCCGTCTCTGTTTGTCATTGGGAAACTTCTTCCATTTTCAATTGGATTTTGTAGAGTTTGGGTACGACCTCTATTTGTCAGTGGGATATCTATGTTCTTAGATTTTGTTGAGTATAGGTCAGTTCTGTCTCAGTTTGTCATTGGGAAACTTCTTCCATTTTCAATTGGATTTTGTAGAGTTTGGGTACGACCTCTATTTGTCAGTGGGATATTTTTGTTCTTGGATTTTGTTGAGTTTGGGTACGACCTCTATTCGTCAATGGTTAGGGTTAGGATTTGGTTTTAGGGTTAGGATAAGGGTTAGGTTTAGGGTTAGGTTTGGGGTTAGGTTTAGGGCTAGGTCTTAGGGTTAACGTTAGGGTTAGGGTTAGGTTTAGAACCAGGGCTAGGCTTAGGTTTAGGGTTAGGCTAAGGGTTAGGTTTAGGGTTAAGTCTTAGGGTTAACGTTAGGGTTAGGTTTAGAGCTAGAGTTAGGGTTAGGGTTAGGGTCAGGGTTTTAGGATTAGGGTTGGAGAGGAGAGGGAAGTGGAGGAGAAGTATATGTAGAAGGGAGGTAGAGGGAAGGAGAGCCGTCTGTTCGGACTGCATTCTCCTCCTGCCTGTTCGGGCTATTCTCTACCGTCCCAGCTCTCTCAGTTTCCTGAGAGAAGGGGAAGAGAGTGAGAAAAAGAATGAAAAAAGAGAAAAAAAAATTGTAAGCTAAGTTATTTTGTATAGTTGTTAATTTATGAGAATAGACTCTAATCAATAGTTGGAAGTTGTTGTACACCTTATCTTGCGCCATGTCAATGCCTTTAAGAGGAGGAAAGAAAGGGGAGAGAGATTTGGTTAGATAATACATATAATGGGTTATAAGGAGAATCTGCTTTCCGAGGCACAGGCTAGATTAGGTTGGGTGAGTACTGTATTGATGATCCCGTCTACCCAGTTTGGGTAGCCTGGTATGTATTGGTGAGTACTTTTCCTATGTTCCCCCCTGGCCAGCATGGTCAGTTTGGTATAGGGGACCAAAGGTAATGCACGGGCCGTCGCACGTTATCAAGATTCTCCATTCCCGTATTATGTTAGGTAGAGTGTCAGGTTCATGTTTTGTAGTTATCCCATTTGGGTTAAAGAATATAGGCATATTCTGGCTTCAAGGAGAAGTCCCCTAACCAGGGTTTAAGGTGACTTACATTTAAAAGGATGCTTGTTTCCTCTTAGTAGTATAGGTCCAGAGTAATTTGTCTTATATTTGTTGTTTAGATGCTTTATTAGTTGTTGGTAGACGTAGTTGTTTTCTTTAAGAGTGGTTAAGAACACCTTATTTGTTTTTTGTTTCAAGTTGTTAAGAGTGGTTAAGAACACCTTATTTGTTCTTTCTCCGCATTTCTATATGATTACTTTTAGAAATTTAGGACACATTCATCAGTAGTGTACCTCAGGATCATTGAGTGTTTCAGCCTTTTAAACCAACTATACACCCTCTCCTTGAGGCAGGCCACCTGGGCTTCGTCAAGACCCTGGTGTGTGTCCCCCGGTCAATTGGTTTATTTTAGGAAATATTTCTACTCTTGTTGGTTGGATTTTGATGAGTTTGGGTATGACCTCTATTTGTCCGTGGGATATCTATGTTCTTAGATTTAGTTGAGTATAGGTAAGTTCCGTCTCTGTTTGTCATTGGGAAACTTCTTCCATTTTCAATTGGATTTTGTAGAGTTTGGGTACGACCTCTATTTGTCAGTGGGATATCTATGTTCTTAGATTTTGTTGAGTATAGGTCAGTTCTGTCTCAGTTTGTCATTGGGAAACTTCTTCCATTTTCAATTGGATTTTGTAGAGTTTGGGTACGACCTCTATTTGTCAGTGGGATATTTTTGTTCTTGGATTTTGTTGAGTTTGGGTACGACCTCTATTCGTCAATGGTTAGGGTTAGGATTTGGTTTTAGGGTTAGGATAAGGGTTAGGTTTAGGGTTAGGTTTGGGGTTAGGTTTAGGGCTAGGTCTTAGGGTTAACGTTAGGGTTAGGGTTAGGTTTAGAACCAGGGCTAGGCTTAGGTTTAGGGTTAGGCTAAGGGTTAGGTTTAGGGTTAAGTCTTAGGGTTAACGTTAGGGTTAGGTTTAGAGCTAGAGTTAGGGTTAGGGTTAGGGTCAGGGTTTTAGGATTAGGGTTGGAGAGGAGAGGGAAGTGGAGGAGAAGTATATGTAGAAGGGAGGTAGAGGGAAGGAGAGCCGTCTGTTCGGACTGCATTCTCCTCCTGCCTGTTCGGGCTATTCTCTACCGTCCCAGCTCTCTCAGTTTCCTGAGAGAAGGGGAAGAGAGTGAGAAAAAGAATGAAAAAAGAGAAAAAAAAATTGTAAGCTAAGTTATTTTGTATAGTTGTTAATTTATGAGAATAGACTCTAATCAATAGTTGGAAGTTGTTGTACACCTTATCTTGCGCCATGTCAATGCCTTTAAGAGGAGGAAAGAAAGGGGAGAGAGATTTGGTTAGATAATACATATAATGGGTTATAAGGAGAATCTGCTTTCCGAGGCACAGGCTAGATTAGGTTGGGTGAGTACTGTATTGATGATCCCGTCTACCCAGTTTGGGTAGCCTGGTATGTATTGGTGAGTACTTTTCCTATGTTCCCCCCTGGCCAGCATGGTCAGTTTGGTATAGGGGACCAAAGGTAATGCACGGGCCGTCGCACGTTATCAAGATTCTCCATTCCCGTATTATGTTAGGTAGAGTGTCAGGTTCATGTTTTGTAGTTATCCCATTTGGGTTAAAGAATATAGGCATATTCTGGCTTCAAGGAGAAGTCCCCTAACCAGGGTTTAAGGTGACTTACATTTAAAAGGATGCTTGTTTCCTCTTAGTAGTATAGGTCCAGAGTAATTTGTCTTATATTTGTTGTTTAGATGCTTTATTAGTTGTTGGTAGACGTAGTTGTTTTCTTTAAGAGTGGTTAAGAACACCTTATTTGTTTTTTGTTTCAAGTTGTTAAGAGTGGTTAAGAACACCTTATTTGTTCTTTCTCCGCATTTCTATATGATTACTTTTAGAAATTTAGGACACATTCATCAGTAGTGTACCTCAGGATCATTGAGTGTTTCAGCCTTTTAAACCAACTATACACCCTCTCCTTGAGGCAGGCCACCTGGGCTTCGTCAAGACCCTGGTGTGTGTCCCCCGGTCAATTGGTTTATTTTAGGAAATATTTCTACTCTTGTTGGTTGGATTTTGATGAGTTTGGGTATGACCTCTATTTGTCCGTGGGATATCTATGTTCTTAGATTTAGTTGAGTATAGGTAAGTTCCGTCTCTGTTTGTCATTGGGAAACTTCTTCCATTTTCAATTGGATTTTGTAGAGTTTGGGTACGACCTCTATTTGTCAGTGGGATATCTATGTTCTTAGATTTTGTTGAGTATAGGTCAGTTCTGTCTCAGTTTGTCATTGGGAAACTTCTTCCATTTTCAATTGGATTTTGTAGAGTTTGGGTACGACCTCTATTTGTCAGTGGGATATTTTTGTTCTTGGATTTTGTTGAGTTTGGGTACGACCTCTATTCGTCAATGGTTAGGGTTAGGATTTGGTTTTAGGGTTAGGATAAGGGTTAGGTTTAGGGTTAGGTTTGGGTTAGGGTTAGGGTTAGGGTTAGGGGTTAGGGGTTAGGGTTAGGGTTAGGGTTAGGGTTAGGGTTAGGGTTAGGGTTAGGTTGGGTGAGTACTGTATTGATGATCCCGTCTACCCAGTTTGGGTAGCCTGGTATGTATTGGTGAGTACTTTTCCTATGTTCCCCCCTGGCCAGCATGGTCAGTTTGGTATAGGGGACCAAAGGTAATGCACGGGCCGTCGCACGTTATCAAGATTCTCCAATCCCGTATTATGTTAGGTAGAGTGTTAGGTTCATGTTTTGTAGTTATCCCATTTGGGTTAAAGAATATAGGCATATTCTGGCTTCAAGGAGAAGTCCCCTAACCAGGGTTTAAGGTGACTTACATTTAAAAGGATGCTTGTTTCCTCTTAGTAGTATAGGTCCAGAGTAATTTGTCTTATATTTGTGGTTGAGAATACCCTGTTTGTTTTTTTGTTTCCAGTTGTTAAGAGTGGTTAAGAACACCTTATTTGTTTTTTGTTTCAAGTTGTTAAGAGTGGTTGAGAATACCCTGTTTGTTTTTTTGTTTCCTGTTGTTAAGAGTGGTTAAGAACACCTTATTTGTTCTTTCTCCGCATTTCTATATGATTACTTTTAGAAATTTAGGACACATTCATCAGTAGTGTACCTCAGGATCATTGAGTGTTTCAGCCTTTTAAACAAACTATACACCCTCTCCTTGAGGCAGGCCACCTGGGCTTCGTCAAGACCCTGGTGTGTGTCCCCCGGTCAATTGGTTTATTTTAGGAAATATTTCTACTCTTGTTGGTTGGATTTTGTTTAGTTTGGGTACGACCTCTATTTGTCCGTGGGATATCTATGTTCTTAGATTTTGTTGAGTATAGGTAAGCTCCGTCTCTGGTTGTCATTGGGAAACTTCTTCCATCTTCAATTGGATATTGTAGAGTTTGGGTACGACCTCTATTTGTCAGTGGGATCTTTTTTTTCCTTGGATTTTGTTGAGTTTGGGTACGACCTCTATTCGTCAATGGTTAGGGTTAGGATTTGGTTTTAGGGTTAGGATAAGGGTTAGGTTTAGGGTTAGGTTTGGGGTTTGGTTTAGGGCTAGGTCTTAGGGTTAACGTTAGGGTTAGGGTTAGGTTTAGAACCAGGGCTAGGCTTAGGTTTAGGGTTAGGCTAAGGGTTAGGTTTAGGGTTAAGTCTTAGGGTTAACATTAGGGTTAGGGTTAGGTTTAGAGCTAGAGTTAGGGTTAGGGTCAGGGTTTTAGGATTAGGGTTGGAGAGGAGATTGGGTGAGTACTGTATTGATGATCCCGTCTACCCAGTTTGGGTAGCCTGGTATGTATTGGTGAGTACTTTTCCTATGTTCCCCCCTGGCCAGCATGGTCAGTTTGGTATAGGGGACCAAAGGTAATGCACGGGCCGTCGCACGTTATCAAGATTCTCCAATCCCGTATTATGTTAGGTAGAGTGTTAGGTTCATGTTTTGTAGTTATCCCATTTGGGTTAAAGAATATAGGCATATTCTGGCTTCAAGGAGAAGTCCGCTAACCAGGGTTTAAGGTGACTTACATTTAAAAGGATGCTTGTTTCCTCTTAGTAGTATAGGTCCAGAGTAATTTGTCTTATATTTGTTGTTTAGATGCTTTATTAGTCGTTGGTAGACGTAGTTGTTTTCTTTAAGAGTGGTTAAGAACACCTTATTTGTTTTTTTTGTCTCAAGTTGTTAAGAGTGGTTGAGAATACCCTGTTTGTTTTTTTGTTTCCAGTTGTTAAGAGTGGTTAAGAACACCTTATTTGTTCTTTCTCCGCATTTCTATATGATTACTTTTAGAAATTTAGGACACATTCATCAGTAGTGTACCTCAGGATCATTGAGTGTTTCAGCCTTTTAAACAAACTATACACCCTTTCCTTGAGGCAGGCCACCTGGGCTTGATCAAGACCCTGGTGTGTGTCCCCCGGTCAATTGGTTTATTTTAGGAAATATTTCTACTCTTGTTGGTTTGATTTTGTTGAGTTTGGGTACGACCTCTATTTGTCCGTGGGATATCTATGTTCTTAGATTTTGTTGACTATAGGTAAGTTCCATCTCTGTTTGTCATTGGTAAACTTCTTCCATTTTCAATTGGATTTTGTAGTGTTTGGGTACGACCTCTATTTGTCAGTGGGATATTTTTGTTCTTGGATTTTGTTGAGTTTGGGTACGACCTCTATTTGTCAATCGTTAGGGTTAGGATTTGGTTTTAGGGTTAGGATAAGGGTTAGGTTTAGGGTTAGGTTTGGGGTTAGGTTTGGGGCTAGGTCTTAGGGTTAACGTTAGGGTTAGGGTTAGGTTTAGAACCAGGGCTAGGGTTAGGTTTAGGGTTGGGCTAAGGGTTAGGTCTCGGGTTAGGTTTAGGGTTAAGTCTTAGGGTTAACATTAGGGTTAGGGTTAGGTTTAGAGCTAAAGTTAGGGTTAGGGTCAGGGTTTTAGGATAGGGTTGGAGAGGAGAGGGAAGTGGAGGAGAAGTAGATGTAGAAGGGAGGTAGAGGGAAGGAGAGCCGTCTGTTCGGACTGAATTCTCCTCCTGCCTGTTCGGGCTATTCTCTACCGTCCCAGCTCTCTCAGTTTCCTGAGAGAAGGGGAAGAGAGTGAGAAAAAGAATGAAAAAAGAAAAAAAAGAAAAAATTGTAAGCTAAGTTATTTTGTATAGTTGTTAATTTATGAGAATAGACTCTAATCAATAGTTGGAAGTTGTTGTACACCTTATCTTGCGCCATGTCAATGCCTTTAAGAGGAGGAAAGAAAGGGGAGAGAGATTTGGTTAGATAATACATATAATGGGTTATAAGGAGAATCTGCTTTCCGAGGCACAGGCTAGATTAGGTTGGGTGAGTACTGTATTGATGATCCCGTCTACCCAGTTTGGGTAGCCTGGTATGTATTGGTGAGTACTTTTCCTATGTTCCCCCCTGGCCAGCATGGTCAGTTTGGTATAGGGGACCAAAGGTAATGCACGGGCCGTCGCACGTTATCAAGATTCTCCAATCCCGTATTATGTTAGGTAGAGTGTTAGGTTCATGTTTTGTAGTTATCCCATTTGGGTTAAAGAATATAGGCATATTCTGGCTTCAAGGAGAAGTCCGCTAACCAGGGTTTAAGGTGACTTACATTTAAAAGGATGCTTGTTTCCTCTTAGTAGTATAGGTCCAGAGTAATTTGTCTTATATTTGTTGTTTAGATGCTTTATTAGTCGTTGGTAGACGTAGTTGTTTTCTTTAAGAGTGGTTAAGAACACCTTATTTGTTTTTTTTGTCTCAAGTTGTTAAGAGTGGTTGAGAATACCCTGTTTGTTTTTTTGTTTCCAGTTGTTAAGAGTGGTTAAGAACACCTTATTTGTTCTTTCTCCGCATTTCTATATGATTACTTTTAGAAATTTAGGACACATTCATCAGTAGTGTACCTCAGGATCATTGAGTGTTTCAGCCTTTTAAACAAACTATACACCCTCTCCTTGAGGCAGGCCACCTGGGCTTGATCAAGACCCTGGTGTGTGTCCCCCGGTCAATTGGTTTATTTTAGGAAATATTTCTACTCTTGTTGGTTGGATTTTGTTGAGTTTGGGTACGACCTCTATTTGTCTGTGGGATATCTATGTTCTTAGATTTTGTTGACTATAGGTAAGTTCCATCTCTGTTTGTCATTGGGAAACTTCTTCCATTTTCAATTGGATTTTGTAGAGTTTGGGTACGACCTCTATTTGTCAGTGGGATATTTTTGTTCTTGGATTTTGTTGAGTTTGGGTACGACCTCTATTCGTCAATGGTTAGGGTTAGGATTTGGTTTTAGGGTTAGGATAGGGGTTAGGTTTAGGGTTAGGTTTGGGGTTAGGTTTAGGGCTAGGTCTTAGGGTTAACGTTAGGGTTAGGTTTAGAACCAGGGCTAGGCTTAGGTTTAGGGTTAGGCTAAGGGTGAGGTTTAGGGTTAGGGTTAGGGTTAGGGTTAGGGTTAGGGTTAGGGTTAGGGTTAGGGTTAGGGTTAGGGTTAGGGTTAGGGTTAGGGTTAGGGTTAGGGTTAGGGTTAGGGTTAGGGTTAGGGTTAGGGTTAGGGTTAGGGTTAGGGTTAGGGTTAGGGTTAGGGTTAGGGTTAGGGTTAGGGTTAGGGTTAGGGTTAGGGTTAGGGTTTGGGGTTAGGGGTTAGGGGTTAGGGGTTAGGGTTAGGGTTAGGGTTAGGGTTAGGGTTAGGGTTAGGGTTAGGGTTAGGGTTAGGGTTAGGGTTAGGGTTAGGGTTAGGGTTAGGGTTAGGGTTAGGGTTAGGGTTAGGGTTAGGGTTAGGGTTAGGGTTAGGGGTTAGGGGTTAGGGGTTAGGGGTTAGGGTTAGGGTTAGGGTTAGGGTTAGGGTTAGGGTTAGGGTTAGGGTTAGGGTTAGGGTTAGGGTTAGGGTTAGGGTTAGGGTTAGGGTTAGGGTTAGGGTTAGGGTTAGGGTTAGGGTTAGGGTTAGGGTTAGGGTTAGGGTTAGGGTTAGGGTTAGGGTTAGGGTTAGGGTTAGGGTTAGGGTTAGGGTTAGGGTTAGGGTTAGGGTTAGGGTTAGGGTTAGGGTTAGGGTTAGGGTTAGGGGTTAGGGGTTAGGGTTAGGGTTAGGGTTTAGGGTTAGGGTTAGGGTTAGGGTTAGGGTTAGGGTTAGGGTTAGGGTTAGGGTTAGGGTTAGGGTTAGGGTTAGGGTTAGGGTTAGGGTTAGGGTTAGGGTTAGGGTTAGGGTTAGGGTTAGGGTTAGGGTTAGGGTTAGGGTTAGGGTTAGGGTTAGGGTTAGGGTTAGGGTTAGGGTTAGGGTTAGGGTTAGGGTTAGGGTTAGGGTTAGGGTTAGGGTTAGGGTTAGGGTTAGGGTTAGGGTTAGGGTTAGGGTTAGGGTTAGGGTTAGGGTTAGGGTTAGGGTTAGGGTTAGGGTTAGGGTTAGGGTGGGTGAGTACTGTATTGATGATCCCGTCTACCCAGTTTGGGTAGCCTGGTATGTATTGGTGAGTACTTTTCCTATGTTCCCCCCTGGCCAGCATGGTCAGTTTGGTATAGGGGACCAAAGGTAATGCACGGGCCGTCGCACGTTATCAAGATTCTCCAATCCCGTATTATGTTAGGTAGAGTGTTAGGTTCATGTTTTGTAGTTATCCCATTTGGGTTAAAGAATATAGGCATATTCTGGCTTCAAGGAGAAGTCCCCTACCGAGGGTTTAAGGTGACTTACATTTAAAAGGATGCTTGTTTCCTCTTAGTAGTATAGGTCCAGAGTAATTTGTCTTATATTTGTGGTTGAGAATACCCTGTTTGTTTTTTTTGTTTCCAGTTGTTAAGAGTGGTTAAGAACACCTTATTTGTTTTTTGTTTCAAGTTGTTAAGAGTGGTTGAGAATACCCTGTTTGTTTTTTTGTTTCCTGTTGTTAAGAGTGGTTAAGAACACCTTATTTGTTCTTTCTCCGCATTTCTATATGATTACTTTTAGAAATTTAGGACACATTCATCAGTAGTGTACCTCAGGATCATTGAGTGTTTCAGCCTTTTAAACAAACTATACACCCTCTCCTTGAGGCAGGCCACCTGGGCTTCGTCAAGACCCTGGTGTGTGTCCCCCGGTCAATTGGTTTATTTTAGGAAATATTTCTACTCTTGTTGGTTGGATTTTGTTTAGTTTGGGTACGACCTCTATTTGTCCGTGGGATATCTATGTTCTTAGATTTTGTTGAGTATAGGTAAGCTCCGTCTCTGGTTGTCATTGGGAAACTTCTTCCATTTTCAATTGGATTTTGTAGAGTTTGGGTACGACCTCGATTTGTCAGTGGGATATCTATGTTCTTAGATTTTGTTGAGTATAGGTAAGTTCCGTCTCAGTTTGTCATTGGGAAACTTCTTCCATCTTCAATTGGATATTGTAGAGTTTGGGTACGACCTCTATTTGTCAGTGGGATATTTTTTTTCCTTGGATTTTGTTGAGTTTGGGTACGACCTCTATTCGTCAATGGTTAGGGTTAGGATTTGGTTTTAGGGTTAGGATAAGGGTTAGGTTTAGGGCTAGGTCTTAGGGTTAACGTTAGGGTTAGGGTTAGGTTTAGAACCAGGGCTAGGCTAAGGTTTAGGGTTAGGCTAAGGGTTAGGTCTAGGGTTAGGTTTAGGGTTAAGTCTTAGGGTTAACGTTAGGGTTAGGGTTAGGTTTAGAGCTAGAGTTAGGGTTTGGGTTAGGGTCAGGGTTTTAGGATTAGGGTTGGAGAGGAGAGGGAAGTGGAGGAGAAGTATATGTAGAAGGGAGGTAGAGGGAAGGAGAGCCGTCTGTTCGGACTGCATTCTCCTCCTGCCTGTTCGGGCTATTCTCTACCGTCCCAGCTCTCTCAGTTTCCTGAGAGAAGGGGAAGAGAGTGAGAAAAAGAATGAAAAATGAAAAAAAATTGTAAGCTAAGTTATTTTGTATAGTTGTTAATTTATGAGAATAGACTCTAATCAATAGTTGGAAGTTGTTGTACACCTTATCTTGCGCCATGTTAACGCCTTTAAGAGGAGGAAAGAAAGGGGAGAGAGATTTGGTAAGATAATACATATAATGGGTTATAAGGAGAATCTGCTTTCCGAGGCACAGGCTAGATTAGGTTGGGTGAGTACTGTATTGATGATCCCGTCTACCCAGTTTGGGTAGCCTGGTATGTATTGGTGAGTACTTTTCCTATGTTCCCCCCTGGCCAGCATGGTCAGTTTGGTATAGGGGACCAAAGGTAATGCACGGGCCGTCGCACGTTATCAAGATTCTCCAATCCCGTATTATGTTAGGTAGAGTGTTAGGTTCATGTTTTGTAGTTATCCCATTTGGGTTAAAGAATATAGGCATATTCTGGCTTCAAGGAGAAGTCCCCTACCGAGGGTTTAAGGTGACTTACATTTAAAAGGATGCTTGTTTCCTCTTAGTAGTATAGGTCCAGAGTAATTTGTCTTATATTTGTGGTTGAGAATACCCTGTTTGTTTTTTTTGTTTCCAGTTGTTAAGAGTGGTTAAGAACACCTTATTTGTTTTTTGTTTCAAGTTGTTAAGAGTGGTTGAGAATACCCTGTTTGTTTTTTTGTTTCCTGTTGTTAAGAGTGGTTAAGAACACCTTATTTGTTCTTTCTCCGCATTTCTATATGATTACTTTTAGAAATTTAGGACACATTCATCAGTAGTGTACCTCAGGATCATTGAGTGTTTCAGCCTTTTAAACAAACTATACACCCTCTCCTTGAGGCAGGCCACCTGGGCTTCGTCAAGACCCTGGTGTGTGTCCCCCGGTCAATTGGTTTATTTTAGGAAATATTTCTACTCTTGTTGGTTGGATTTTGTTTAGTTTGGGTACGACCTCTATTTGTCCGTGGGATATCTATGTTCTTAGATTTTGTTGAGTATAGGTAAGCTCCGTCTCTGGTTGTCATTGGGAAACTTCTTCCATTTTCAATTGGATTTTGTAGAGTTTGGGTACGACCTCGATTTGTCAGTGGGATATCTATGTTCTTAGATTTTGTTGAGTATAGGTAAGTTCCGTCTCAGTTTGTCATTGGGAAACTTCTTCCATCTTCAATTGGATATTGTAGAGTTTGGGTACGACCTCTATTTGTCAGTGGGATATTTTTTTTCCTTGGATTTTGTTGAGTTTGGGTACGACCTCTATTCGTCAATGGTTAGGGTTAGGATTTGGTTTTAGGGTTAGGATAAGGGTTAGGTTTAGGGCTAGGTCTTAGGGTTAACGTTAGGGTTAGGGTTAGGTTTAGAACCAGGGCTAGGCTAAGGTTTAGGGTTAGGCTAAGGGTTAGGTCTAGGGTTAGGTTTAGGGTTAAGTCTTAGGGTTAACGTTAGGGTTAGGGTTAGGTTTAGAGCTAGAGTTAGGGTTTGGGTTAGGGTCAGGGTTTTAGGATTAGGGTTGGAGAGGAGAGGGAAGTGGAGGAGAAGTATATGTAGAAGGGAGGTAGAGGGAAGGAGAGCCGTCTGTTCGGACTGCATTCTCCTCCTGCCTGTTCGGGCTATTCTCTACCGTCCCAGCTCTCTCAGTTTCCTGAGAGAAGGGGAAGAGAGTGAGAAAAAGAATGAAAAATGAAAAAAAATTGTAAGCTAAGTTATTTTGTATAGTTGTTAATTTATGAGAATAGACTCTAATCAATAGTTGGAAGTTGTTGTACACCTTATCTTGCGCCATGTTAACGCCTTTAAGAGGAGGAAAGAAAGGGGAGAGAGATTTGGTAAGATAATACATATAATGGGTTATAAGGAGAATCTGCTTTCCGAGGCACAGGCTAGATTAGGTTGGGTGAGTACTGTATTGATGATCCCGTCTACCCAGTTTGGGTAGCCTGGTATGTATTGGTGAGTACTTTTCCTATGTTCCCCCCTGGCCAGCATGGTCAGTTTGGTATAGGGGACCAAAGGTAATGCACGGGCCGTCGCACGTTATCAAGATTCTCCAATCCCGTATTATGTTAGGTAGAGTGTTAGGTTCATGTTTTGTAGTTATCCCATTTGGGTTAAAGAATATAGGCATATTCTGGCTTCAAGGAGAAGTCCCCTACCGAGGGTTTAAGGTGACTTACATTTAAAAGGATGCTTGTTTCCTCTTAGTAGTATAGGTCCAGAGTAATTTGTCTTATATTTGTGGTTGAGAATACCCTGTTTGTTTTTTTTGTTTCCAGTTGTTAAGAGTGGTTAAGAACACCTTATTTGTTTTTTGTTTCAAGTTGTTAAGAGTGGTTGAGAATACCCTGTTTGTTTTTTTGTTTCCTGTTGTTAAGAGTGGTTAAGAACACCTTATTTGTTCTTTCTCCGCATTTCTATATGATTACTTTTAGAAATTTAGGACACATTCATCAGTAGTGTACCTCAGGATCATTGAGTGTTTCAGCCTTTTAAACAAACTATACACCCTCTCCTTGAGGCAGGCCACCTGGGCTTCGTCAAGACCCTGGTGTGTGTCCCCCGGTCAATTGGTTTATTTTAGGAAATATTTCTACTCTTGTTGGTTGGATTTTGTTTAGTTTGGGTACGACCTCTATTTGTCCGTGGGATATCTATGTTCTTAGATTTTGTTGAGTATAGGTAAGCTCCGTCTCTGGTTGTCATTGGGAAACTTCTTCCATTTTCAATTGGATTTTGTAGAGTTTGGGTACGACCTCGATTTGTCAGTGGGATATCTATGTTCTTAGATTTTGTTGAGTATAGGTAAGTTCCGTCTCAGTTTGTCATTGGGAAACTTCTTCCATCTTCAATTGGATATTGTAGAGTTTGGGTACGACCTCTATTTGTCAGTGGGATATTTTTTTTCCTTGGATTTTGTTGAGTTTGGGTACGACCTCTATTCGTCAATGGTTAGGGTTAGGATTTGGTTTTAGGGTTAGGATAAGGGTTAGGTTTAGGGCTAGGTCTTAGGGTTAACGTTAGGGTTAGGGTTAGGTTTAGAACCAGGGCTAGGCTAAGGTTTAGGGTTAGGCTAAGGGTTAGGTCTAGGGTTAGGTTTAGGGTTAAGTCTTAGGGTTAACGTTAGGGTTAGGGTTAGGTTTAGAGCTAGAGTTAGGGTTTGGGTTAGGGTCA
Organism: Zeus faber; assembly: GCF_960531495.2. NCBI lineage: Eukaryota > Metazoa > Chordata > Actinopteri > Zeiformes > Zeidae > Zeus > Zeus faber. The sequence goes on along the minus strand of NC_137194.1, from coordinate 33,834 downwards.
GGGTTTTAGGATTAGGGTTGGAGAGGAGAGGGAAGTGGAGGAGAAGTATATGTAGAAGGGAGGTTGGTTGAGTACTGTATTGATGATCCCGTCTACCCAGTTTGGGTAGCCTGGTATGTATTGGTGAGTACTTTTCCTATGTTCCCCCCTGGCCAGCAAGGGCAGTTTGGTATAGGGGACCAAAGGTAATGCACGGGCCGTCGCACGTTATCAAGATTCTCCAATCCCGTATTATGTTAGGTAGAGAGTTAGGTTCCTGTTCAGGTTGTTGCGGATGGTTAAGAACATTTTGTTTGTTTTTTTGTTCTGGGTTTAACCGTGGCAAAATACACCTTGTTGGTTTTTGTTTCAAGTTGTTATGGATGGTTAAGAACACCCTATTTGTTTTATTTGGGTGTTCATTTGTTATGGGTTTAAGCGTGGTTAAATAAACCTTGTTTGTTTTTGTTTCAAGTTGTTACGAATGGTTAAGATCACCTTGTTTGTTTTTTTGGTTACGGGTTTAAGCGTGGTTAGGTACACCTTATTTGTTTCTGTTTCAAGTTTTTACGGATTGGTTCAGAACACCTTGTTTGTTCCTTATTACGGGTTTAAGTGTGGTTAAGTACACCTTGTTAGTTTCTTGTTTAAAGTTGTTACGGATGGTTAAGATCACCTTGTTTGTTTTTTTGGTTACGGGTTTAAGCGTGGTTAGGTACACCTTATTTGTTTCTGTTTCAAGTTTTTACGGATTGGTTCAGAACACCTTGTTTGTTCCTTATTACGGGTTTAAGTGTGGTTAAGTACATCTTGTTAGTTTCTTGTTTAAAGTTGTTACGGATGGTAAGAAAACCTTGTTTGTTTTTTATTATTAGGTTGGTTGAGTACTGTATTGATGATCCCGTCTACCCAGTTTGGGTAGCCTGGTATGTATTGGTGAGTACTTTTTCCTATGTTTCCCCCTGGCCAGCAAGGGCAGTTTGGTATAGGGGACCAAAGGTAATGCACGGGCCGTCGCACGTTATCAAGATTCTCCAATCCCGTATTATGTTAGGTAGAGAGTTAGGTTCCTGTTCAAGTTGTTGCGGATGGTTACGAACGTTTTGTTTGTTTTTTGTTCTGGGTTTAAACGTGGTTAAATACACCTTGTTTGTTTTTGTTTCCAGTTGTTTATGGATGGTTAAGAACACCCCATTTGTTTTCTTTGGGTGTTCATTTGTTATGGGTTTAAGCGTGGTTAAATAAACTTTGTTTGTTTTTGTTTCAAGTTGTTACGAATGGTTAAGATCACCTTGTTTGTTTTTTTGGTTACGGGTTTAAGCATGGTTAGGTACACCTTATTTGTTTCTGTTTCAAGTTTTTACGGATTGGTTCAGAACACCTTGTTTGTTCCTTATTACGGGTTTAAGCGTGGTTAAGTACACCTTGTTAGTTTCTTGTTTAAAGTTGTTACGGATGGTTAAGATCGCCTTGTTTGTTTTTTTTGGTTACGGGTTTAAGCGTGGTTAGGTACACCTTATTTGTTTCTGTTTCAAGTTTTTACGGATTGGTTCAGAACACCTTGTTTGTTCCTTATTGCGGGTTTAAGCGTGGTTAAGTACACCTTGTTAGTTTCTTGTTTAAAGTTGTTACGGATGGTACGAAAACCTTGTTTGTTTTTTATTACGAGTTTAAGCGTGGTTAGGTACACCTTATTGTTTTTTGATTCAAGTTGTTACGGATGGTTAAGTGTACCCTGTTTCTTCTTTCTCTTAATTTCCGTATGATTACTTTTAGGAATTTAGGACACATTCATCAGTAGTGTACCTCAGGATCATTGAGTGTTTCAGCCTTTTAAACAAACTATACACCCTCTCCTAGAGGCAGGCCACCTGGGTTTGATCAAGACCCTGGTGTGTGTCCCTCGGTCAATTGGTTTTTTTCAAAAAAGGTTATTACTCGGATTTTGGGTACGAGCTCTATACGTTGGTAGGATATTTCTTGAATCTTTTCTGTTGTTGTTTTTTATTTATTTATTATTTTTTTTAAAAAAATAAATTTTTCTTAAAAAAATCATCATTTTTTAATAAATTTTTTGAGAAAATTTATTTGTCCTTGGGCAATTATTACTTTGATTATTCGGCTTTTCTAAGTTTTTGGGTACGTTCTTTATTTGTCGATGGATATTTCTATCCTAGGTCCTTGTTGAGTTTGGGTAAGTTTCCGTTTTTCCTCAAGCGCCTCCGGTATAATTGGTTGGACTTCGTTGAGTCTGCATCGGCCGCCTTAAAATCTAATCCAGGATTATTTTTGCTGTCGTTTAGATGAGATTAGTCGAGTAGGCATTATTGAAACGCTGTTGTTATCCCTTTATTCCGGTTGGTCAAGTTTTGGTTATTTACTTGGGTAAGGTGTAACTTGTTTGATAATTGGTTACTTTGATTATGGTGGCTAAAAAAATCTAAGAAACAGGTGGTTCCGGGAGTAAAGATAAATTTAGATTTAGTAGACAAAGCGGTTTCTATTATCATCTAAGCGTTTACCAATCTGTCGAGTCGGGGACGGTAGTTGGTTATAATTGGTCTAAGGTACGGTAGGTCCACGGCCTGGTCCATAAGTTTGAACCAGGGGATGAGGGCAAAAACTGATTTTTGTGAGAATTTAAGGGTGTCCAATTAGTTTTTTTTGGCAAGTAACATTAACCGTGTGTGGTGTAATGTGCTGTTGCATGGGTGGGGCTAATCCCCATAGAAGACTGGGCAACGTTCAAGGTCCTGATGCCCTGGACCACCACACCCTGCGTGCTGTCCAAGTGGACGCAAGGGGGGCCGCATACTTACCCCCTAGCCGAACAGACTGTTTGTTAACACCGCAAGGTTACCCCAGTCTGTCCAGACTAAGGCCTGGAGGTCATGAGGACAAAAATGGCTAAAATAGTTATGGACATATCACGAGGGCTCAGCAGCAACCAGGCAGCCGAGGGCTGCTCTGGGGTACCGTACCGGGAGTCCAGTGTAAGACCCTGGTCGGGGGCAAGGGTCGACAATGCGAACACCGTCTTCCCCGTCCCCCCGAATCAGAGAGCAAACACAAGGAGGGACGTACTTAAATATCGTCCAGGACCAGGGTCAACAAAGCCGGAGCGTCGTATTCCCATTCAAGTCTCTGGAACGGGTATCAAGACGAGTCCAACCGAGATCCTCATCAGGGACCAGGGTCAACAATGCATCCGCACTGCTTTCCTGGTTGCCCCCGAGTCGAGAACCCAGTTCTCCCAGTCCGAAACCTCCGTTGGGGACCAGGGTCAACCGAGCCGAAGCCCTGTTTTCCTGGTAGCCCCCGGGCTGGAGGATTCCGACCGGTACCTGGTGGCCACTAATGCCCCTCCAGGGATACTCCATCTATGGCAGTGACAAGAGCAACTGGATCAGCGGGGAGGAGAATGGGCCGGAACCACGCATCTCCCCCCAAGCTTCTACTGACCCAGGGACCCAGCCACTACCAACTGTAAAAACAGTATTCTACTTTTGAAGAAACAATTCCTGTGTCCCGTACACCGCACAACCCCAGGAATTGTTCAGTAATCTATGTTTTTTAGTTTTATACCTAAAAACATTGAATAGCGCTTACCTGAGCAAGGTCTTCATTATTTTGGCAATGAAATTTCGTCCAGGGTCTATTCGGGTTGTGCCTTTTACCCTCATGGTATTGTTATTAAAAAAATTTTTAAGCTGTTGTTGGGGTCCTATGTCTCGTGTTATTGATTTTTTTTATTTAAATGGTGGTCTATAAATATACCTTGTGCTTAAAAAATGGGTAAAGAGATTAAAATTAAAATACCCATGGTTCATAGTGGTCGGAACGGCCGCTATTTCCTGAAGTGGAGTCTACATCGTGTTATACATCCCTTGATTGGTTCACTATAATTGTCCCACAATGCCTATTTTCCAGAAGCTGATCGTATTTATTATGTTAAAATAATAAAATAATGATAAACCTTTGTCCATTGGAATTAATTTGAACCAGAAAAGATAGTCTGAAACTGTTTCATTGAAGTGAAGGTGTTCCGGGTTTCTATTCCTAAGTAATTGGTACCGCCAGCGAAAGCGGTATACGGTTGTAATAACGCGCCCACAGCGCGTGATATATTTACTGGGTGGGTAGTCACCCCCCAAATCCAACAGGCTGGCGATGAGGAGAAGGAACCCACCGCCGGGAAGCCACAGACCCCAAAAAAACTCATCCCTACACCAGCAAATAAACCGATCCCCCTCCCGGTAACCCGAGTGCGCCGTGTTTAAAGTGGCGCTCCATCATTCCCGGAGGGTTCGGTTATCGTATTCCCCCTTTATTTCTTTTCTCTTTATTTTCTCTTTGGGGCATACCCCTATGTATGAAGTGTGCTCCGTAATGAAATGTAACGTAGCCACTTACTCTTTATCTGTAGCGGAGTCTCCGTTGTGGATGTCCATTTTATAGTCGGTTTATTATAATACATCCCAAATGTCCCTATAATAAAGATAATATTAAACTATGTTTTATTTAAATGAACGTCTCATGTACTATTAAAATTGATATGTAACGGGGCCAAAAAAAAGGACACATACGCACACAACCATGTTCCCTTTAAGTCGGGATGTAATGGGTTTTATTGTGAAGAGCACAACATTCTTGAGTGATACCAGAAAGGTTGTAGTCCTCTGGTAGCGAAGAAGTGATACTATCCCCGGTTGGTCCATCTCCATACTTGCGAGGGATTTGCCCCGGAGGCAGCCCGGAGTCCCGTAACCCGCCAGTCGATCTGCCAGTATCCCGGGTGCGCCGCGAGTGCGCCCTGATTAAAGTGGCACTCCCGCGCTCACGGGAGGACTAGGTTCCCGCAACCAAAGTGTGAAGTCCCGCATTTGGGCATGGGGAACGTTCCGTGTCGGAGTGTCCACAGTTATTTAGCCTGTTTCGTCGTTTTTATAAGGTTTTTTTTAAAAGAAATTTTTGTGGTCCGTTGATAATTGGAGATTTGTAATTTTAATGTTGAGTTAGGTATTAAGAGGGACTCTAGGTTGGAACGGGGCAGTTCTAGTGTTAAAGTTAGGTCTAATGATTAGGTTTTTTTTGAAAGACCTTTTTTTTAAAACATTTTTTATAACAAAAACAGTAATTTTTTCGGTTAAGTATAGGGCTAGGAGAAAGTTTTAGCGTTAGATTTTAAAATTAGGCCCTGGGTTGGTTTAAAATTGGGTTCTAGGTTAAGATTTGAAAGTAGGAATCGGGTTAGGGTAAAAATTAAGGTGAAAGTTGGGTTTGGTTTAGGGTTGGAGTTGGGGTTGGGGTTGAAATTGGGGATTTAGAATTAGGGATAGGGTTATAGATGGGGTTAGGGTTGGGGTTGGGGTTAGGGTTAGGGTTGGGGTTAGGGTTTAGGGTTAGGGTTGGGAATATGTTAAGGGTAGGGGTTAGGGTTGGTATAGATTTAGAGTTAGGTTGGGGTTAGTTAGGTTTAAGATTGGGGTTGGGGTTAGGGTTAGGGTTGGGAATATATTGAGGGTAGGGGTTAAGGTTAGGGTTAGGGTTTAGGTCTGAATTCAGGATTGGGAACGGGTTAATAGGGTATAGGTTTATGTTAAGGGTAGGGGTTAGGGTTAGGTTTGGGTTCCGAATAAGGTTAGGCTCAAGGTTGGGGTCGGGGTAAGGGTTAGGGTTATGGTTAGGGTTAGGGTTAGGGTTAGGTTTGTGTTGAAGATCGGGTTGGGGTTATTGAGGTATGGTTTGTGTTTGGGGTTGGGAATAGGTTAAGGGTAGGGGTTAGGTTTAGGGTTAGGTTTAGGTTTGGATTCCGAATTAGGTTAGGGTATGTTGGGGTTAAGGTTGGGGTTGGGGTTAGGGTTAGGGTTGGGGTTGGGGTTAGGGTTAGGGTTAGGGTTAGGTTTGGATTCAAGATTGGGTTAGTGTTAATAAGGTAAGGTTTTGCGTTTAGGGTTAGGGTTAGGGTTGGGAATATGTTAAGGGTAGGGTTTAGGGTTGGTTTTAGATTCAGAGTTAGGTTAGGGTTAGTTAGGCCTAAGATTGGGGTTGGGGTTAGGGTTAGGGTTGGGAATATGTTGACGGTAGGGGTTAAGGTTAGGGTTAGGGTTTAGGTCTGAATGCAGGATTGGGAGGGTTAATATGGTATAGGTTTATGTTTAAGGTTAGGGTTGAGTTAGGGTTAGGGTTGGGAATATTGTTAAAGGTAGGGGTTGGGGTTTAGGTTTTAGGTTTGGATCCAGAGTTGGGTTAGGGTTTAGTTAGGTTTAAAGGTTGGGGTTGGGGTTAGGGTTAGGGTTGGGGATATGTCTAGGGTAGGGGTTAGGGTTAGGTTTAGGTTTACCTTCAGAGTTAAGTTAGGGTTAATTTGGTCTGGTTAGGGTTAGGGTCGGGGTTAGGGTCAGGGTCTATTTTTAGGTTTGGATCCAGAGTTGGGTTAGGGTTTAGTTAGGTTTAAAGGTTGGGGTTGGGGTTAGGGTTAGGGTTGGGGATATGTCTAGGGTAGGGGTTAGGGTTAGGTTTAGGTTTACCTTCAGAGTTAAGTTAGGGTTAATTTGGTCTGGTTAGGGTTAGGGTCGGGGTTAGGGTCAGGGTCTATTTTTAGGTTTGGATTCAGGTTAGGTTAGGGTTAGTCAGGCTTAAGGTTGGGGTTTGGGTTAGGGTTAGGGTTAAGGTTGTGGTTAGGGTTAGGGTTTGGTTCGGAAAAATAGGGTTAGGGTTAGTGGGGTATAGATCTGGGGTTAGGGTTAGGTTGGAGTTATGGGGTTAGGGTTAGGGGTAGGAATGTGTTAAGGGTAGGGGTTAGGGTTAGGGTTAGGTTTGGATTCAAGGGTTAGTGTTAATCAGGTAAGGTTTGTGTTTTTAGGGTTAGAGTTTGGGTTGGGAATGTGCTTAGGGTTAGGGTTAGGGGTTAGGGTTAAGGTTAGGTTTGGATTCCGAATTAGGTTAGGGTTAGGGTCAGGGTTAGGGTTAGGGTTAGGAATGTGATAAGGGTAGGGGTTGGGGTTAGGTTTAGATTCAGAGTTAGGTTGGGGTAAGTTAGGCTTTAAGGTTGGGGTTGGGGTTAGGGTTGGGAATGTGTTGAGGGTAGGGCTTAAGGTTAGGGTTAGTGTTTAGGTCTGGATTCAGGATTGGGTAAGGGTTAATAGGGTTAGGGTTAGGGGTTGGGGGTTAGGGTTAGGGTTAGGGTTAGGGTTAGGGGTTAGGGGTTAGGGTTAGGGTTAGGGGTGGGGTTAGGGGTTAGGGGTTAGGGGTTAGGGTTAGGGTTAGGGTGGGGAATATGGTTAGGGTAGGGGTTGGGGTTAGGTTTAGATTCAGAGTTAGGTTGGGGTTAGTTAAGCTTAAGGTTGGGGTTGGGGTTAGGGTTAGGGTTAGGGTTGGGAATGTGTTGAGGGTAGGGGTTAAGGTTAGGGTTTAGGTCCGGATTCAGGATTGGGTAAGGGTTAATAGGGTTAGGGTTAGGGTTAGGGTTAGGGTTAGGGTTAGGAATGTGTTAAGGGTAGGGGTTAGGGTTAGGGTTAGGTTTTGGATTCAAGGACTCGGGTTAGGGTTAGGGTTAGGGTTAGGGTTAGGGTTAGGGTTAGGGTTAGGGTTAGGGTTAGGGTTAGGGTTAGGGTTAGGGTTAGGGTTAGGGTTAGGGTTAGGGTTAGGGTTAGGGTTAGGGTTAGGGTTAGGGTTAGGGTTAGGGTTAGGGTTAGGGTTAGGGTTAGGGTTAGGGTTAGGGTTAGGGTTAGGGTTAGGGTTAGGGTTAGGGTTAGGGTTAGGGTTAGGGTTAGGGTTAGGGTTAGGGTTAGGGTTAGGGTTAGGGTTAGGGTTAGGGTTAGGGTTAGGGTTAGGGTTAGGGTTAGGGTTAGGGTTAGGGTTAGGGTTAGGGTTAGGGTTAGGGTTAGGGTTAGGGTTAGGGTTAGGGTTAGGGTTAGGGTTAGGGTTAGGGTTAGGGTTAGGGTTAGGGTTAGGGTTAGGGTTAGGGTTAGGGTTAGGGTTAGGGTTAGGGTTAGGGTTAGGGTTAGGGTTAGGGTTAGGGTTAGGGTTAGGGTTAGGGTTAGGGTTAGGGTTAGGGTTAGGGTTAGGGTTAGGGTTAGGGTTAGGGTTAGGGTTAGGGTTAGGGTTAGGGTTAGGGTTAGGGTTAGGGTTAGGGTTAGGGTTAGGGTTAGGGTTAGGGTTAGGGTTAGGGTTAGGGTTAGGGTTAGGGTTAGGGTTAGGGTTAGGGTTAGGGTTAGGGTTAGGGTTAGGGTTAGGGTTAGGGTTAGGGTTAGGGTTAGGGTTAGGGTTAGGGTTAGGGTTAGGGTTAGGGTTTAGGAGTTAGGGTTAGGGTTAGGGTTAGGGTTAGGGTTAGGGTTAGGGTTAGGTTAGGGTTAGGGTTAGGGTTAGGTTGGGTGAGTACTGTATTGATGATCCCGTCTACCCAGTTTGGGTAGCCTGGTATGTATTGGTGAGTACTTTTCCTATGTTCCCCCCTGGCCAGCATGGTCAGTTTGGTATAGGGGACCAAAGGTAATGCACGGGCCGTCGCACGTTATCAAGATTCTCCAATCCCGTATTATGTTAGGTAGAGTGTTAGGTTCATGTTTTGTAGTTATCCCATTTGGGTTAAAGAATATAGGCATATTCTGGCTTCAAGGAGAAGTCCCCTACCGAGGGTTTAAGGTGACTTACATTTAAAAGGATGCTTGTTTCCTCTTAGTAGTATAGGTCCAGAGTAATTTGTCTTATATTTGTGGTTGAGAATACCCTGTTTGTTTTTTTTGTTTCCAGTTGTTAAGAGTGGTTAAGAACACCTTATTTGTTTTTTGTTTCAAGTTGTTAAGAGTGGTTGAGAATACCCTGTTTGTTTTTTTGTTTCCTGTTGTTAAGAGTGGTTAAGAACACCTTATTTGTTCTTTCTCCGCATTTCTATATGATTACTTTTAGAAATTTAGGACACATTCATCAGTAGTGTACCTCAGGATCATTGAGTGTTTCAGCCTTTTAAACAAACTATACACCCTCTCCTTGAGGCAGGCCACCTGGGCTTCGTCAAGACCCTGGTGTGTGTCCCCCGGTCAATTGGTTTATTTTAGGAAATATTTCTACTCTTGTTGGTTGGATTTTGTTTAGTTTGGGTACGACCTCTATTTGTCCGTGGGATATCTATGTTCTTAGATTTTGTTGAGTATAGGTAAGCTCCGTCTCTGGTTGTCATTGGGAAACTTCTTCCATTTTCAATTGGATTTTGTAGAGTTTGGGTACGACCTCGATTTGTCAGTGGGATATCTATGTTCTTAGATTTTGTTGAGTATAGGTAAGTTCCGTCTCAGTTTGTCATTGGGAAACTTCTTCCATCTTCAATTGGATATTGTAGAGTTTGGGTACGACCTCTATTTGTCAGTGGGATATTTTTTTTCCTTGGATTTTGTTGAGTTTGGGTACGACCTCTATTCGTCAATGGTTAGGGTTAGGATTTGGTTTTAGGGTTAGGATAAGGGTTAGGTTTAGGGCTAGGTCTTAGGGTTAACGTTAGGGTTAGGGTTAGGTTTAGAACCAGGGCTAGGCTAAGGTTTAGGGTTAGGCTAAGGGTTAGGTCTAGGGTTAGGTTTAGGGTTAAGTCTTAGGGTTAACGTTAGGGTTAGGGTTAGGTTTAGAGCTAGAGTTAGGGTTTGGGTTAGGGTCAGGGTTTTAGGATTAGGGTTGGAGAGGAGAGGGAAGTGGAGGAGAAGTATATGTAGAAGGGAGGTAGAGGGAAGGAGAGCCGTCTGTTCGGACTGCATTCTCCTCCTGCCTGTTCGGGCTATTCTCTACCGTCCCAGCTCTCTCAGTTTCCTGAGAGAAGGGGAAGAGAGTGAGAAAAAGAATGAAAAATGAAAAAAAATTGTAAGCTAAGTTATTTTGTATAGTTGTTAATTTATGAGAATAGACTCTAATCAATAGTTGGAAGTTGTTGTACACCTTATCTTGCGCCATGTTAACGCCTTTAAGAGGAGGAAAGAAAGGGGAGAGAGATTTGGTAAGATAATACATATAATGGGTTATAAGGAGAATCTGCTTTCCGAGGCACAGGCTAGATTAGGTTGGGTGAGTACTGTATTGATGATCCCGTCTACCCAGTTTGGGTAGCCTGGTATGTATTGGTGAGTACTTTTCCTATGTTCCCCCCTGGCCAGCATGGTCAGTTTGGTATAGGGGACCAAAGGTAATGCACGGGCCGTCGCACGTTATCAAGATTCTCCAATCCCGTATTATGTTAGGTAGAGTGTTAGGTTCATGTTTTGTAGTTATCCCATTTGGGTTAAAGAATATAGGCATATTCTGGCTTCAAGGAGAAGTCCCCTACCGAGGGTTTAAGGTGACTTACATTTAAAAGGATGCTTGTTTCCTCTTAGTAGTATAGGTCCAGAGTAATTTGTCTTATATTTGTGGTTGAGAATACCCTGTTTGTTTTTTTTGTTTCCAGTTGTTAAGAGTGGTTAAGAACACCTTATTTGTTTTTTGTTTCAAGTTGTTAAGAGTGGTTGAGAATACCCTGTTTGTTTTTTTGTTTCCTGTTGTTAAGAGTGGTTAAGAACACCTTATTTGTTCTTTCTCCGCATTTCTATATGATTACTTTTAGAAATTTAGGACACATTCATCAGTAGTGTACCTCAGGATCATTGAGTGTTTCAGCCTTTTAAACAAACTATACACCCTCTCCTTGAGGCAGGCCACCTGGGCTTCGTCAAGACCCTGGTGTGTGTCCCCCGGTCAATTGGTTTATTTTAGGAAATATTTCTACTCTTGTTGGTTGGATTTTGTTTAGTTTGGGTACGACCTCTATTTGTCCGTGGGATATCTATGTTCTTAGATTTTGTTGAGTATAGGTAAGCTCCGTCTCTGGTTGTCATTGGGAAACTTCTTCCATTTTCAATTGGATTTTGTAGAGTTTGGGTACGACCTCGATTTGTCAGTGGGATATCTATGTTCTTAGATTTTGTTGAGTATAGGTAAGTTCCGTCTCAGTTTGTCATTGGGAAACTTCTTCCATCTTCAATTGGATATTGTAGAGTTTGGGTACGACCTCTATTTGTCAGTGGGATATTTTTTTTCCTTGGATTTTGTTGAGTTTGGGTACGACCTCTATTCGTCAATGGTTAGGGTTAGGATTTGGTTTTAGGGTTAGGATAAGGGTTAGGTTTAGGGCTAGGTCTTAGGGTTAACGTTAGGGTTAGGGTTAGGTTTAGAACCAGGGCTAGGCTAAGGTTTAGGGTTAGGCTAAGGGTTAGGTCTAGGGTTAGGTTTAGGGTTAAGTCTTAGGGTTAACGTTAGGGTTAGGGTTAGGTTTAGAGCTAGAGTTAGGGTTTGGGTTAGGGTCAGGGTTTTAGGATTAGGGTTGGAGAGGAGAGGGAAGTGGAGGAGAAGTATATGTAGAAGGGAGGTAGAGGGAAGGAGAGCCGTCTGTTCGGACTGCATTCTCCTCCTGCCTGTTCGGGCTATTCTCTACCGTCCCAGCTCTCTCAGTTTCCTGAGAGAAGGGGAAGAGAGTGAGAAAAAGAATGAAAAATGAAAAAAAATTGTAAGCTAAGTTATTTTGTATAGTTGTTAATTTATGAGAATAGACTCTAATCAATAGTTGGAAGTTGTTGTACACCTTATCTTGCGCCATGTTAACGCCTTTAAGAGGAGGAAAGAAAGGGGAGAGAGATTTGGTAAGATAATACATATAATGGGTTATAAGGAGAATCTGCTTTCCGAGGCACAGGCTAGATTAGGTTGGGTGAGTACTGTATTGATGATCCCGTCTACCCAGTTTGGGTAGCCTGGTATGTATTGGTGAGTACTTTTCCTATGTTCCCCCCTGGCCAGCATGGTCAGTTTGGTATAGGGGACCAAAGGTAATGCACGGGCCGTCGCACGTTATCAAGATTCTCCAATCCCGTATTATGTTAGGTAGAGTGTTAGGTTCATGTTTTGTAGTTATCCCATTTGGGTTAAAGAATATAGGCATATTCTGGCTTCAAGGAGAAGTCCCCTACCGAGGGTTTAAGGTGACTTACATTTAAAAGGATGCTTGTTTCCTCTTAGTAGTATAGGTCCAGAGTAATTTGTCTTATATTTGTGGTTGAGAATACCCTGTTTGTTTTTTTTGTTTCCAGTTGTTAAGAGTGGTTAAGAACACCTTATTTGTTTTTTGTTTCAAGTTGTTAAGAGTGGTTGAGAATACCCTGTTTGTTTTTTTGTTTCCTGTTGTTAAGAGTGGTTAAGAACACCTTATTTGTTCTTTCTCCGCATTTCTATATGATTACTTTTAGAAATTTAGGACACATTCATCAGTAGTGTACCTCAGGATCATTGAGTGTTTCAGCCTTTTAAACAAACTATACACCCTCTCCTTGAGGCAGGCCACCTGGGCTTCGTCAAGACCCTGGTGTGTGTCCCCCGGTCAATTGGTTTATTTTAGGAAATATTTCTACTCTTGTTGGTTGGATTTTGTTTAGTTTGGGTACGACCTCTATTTGTCCGTGGGATATCTATGTTCTTAGATTTTGTTGAGTATAGGTAAGCTCCGTCTCTGGTTGTCATTGGGAAACTTCTTCCATTTTCAATTGGATTTTGTAGAGTTTGGGTACGACCTCGATTTGTCAGTGGGATATCTATGTTCTTAGATTTTGTTGAGTATAGGTAAGTTCCGTCTCAGTTTGTCATTGGGAAACTTCTTCCATCTTCAATTGGATATTGTAGAGTTTGGGTACGACCTCTATTTGTCAGTGGGATATTTTTTTTCCTTGGATTTTGTTGAGTTTGGGTACGACCTCTATTCGTCAATGGTTAGGGTTAGGATTTGGTTTTAGGGTTAGGATAAGGGTTAGGTTTAGGGCTAGGTCTTAGGGTTAACGTTAGGGTTAGGGTTAGGTTTAGAACCAGGGCTAGGCTAAGGTTTAGGGTTAGGCTAAGGGTTAGGTCTAGGGTTAGGTTTAGGGTTAAGTCTTAGGGTTAACGTTAGGGTTAGGGTTAGGTTTAGAGCTAGAGTTAGGGTTTGGGTTAGGGTCAGGGTTTTAGGATTAGGGTTGGAGAGGAGAGGGAAGTGGAGGAGAAGTATATGTAGAAGGGAGGTAGAGGGAAGGAGAGCCGTCTGTTCGGACTGCATTCTCCTCCTGCCTGTTCGGGCTATTCTCTACCGTCCCAGCTCTCTCAGTTTCCTGAGAGAAGGGGAAGAGAGTGAGAAAAAGAATGAAAAATGAAAAAAAATTGTAAGCTAAGTTATTTTGTATAGTTGTTAATTTATGAGAATAGACTCTAATCAATAGTTGGAAGTTGTTGTACACCTTATCTTGCGCCATGTTAACGCCTTTAAGAGGAGGAAAGAAAGGGGAGAGAGATTTGGTAAGATAATACATATAATGGGTTATAAGGAGAATCTGCTTTCCGAGGCACAGGCTAGATTAGGTTGGGTGAGTACTGTATTGATGATCCCGTCTACCCAGTTTGGGTAGCCTGGTATGTATTGGTGAGTACTTTTCCTATGTTCCCCCCTGGCCAGCATGGTCAGTTTGGTATAGGGGACCAAAGGTAATGCACGGGCCGTCGCACGTTATCAAGATTCTCCAATCCCGTATTATGTTAGGTAGAGTGTTAGGTTCATGTTTTGTAGTTATCCCATTTGGGTTAAAGAATATAGGCATATTCTGGCTTCAAGGAGAAGTCCCCTACCGAGGGTTTAAGGTGACTTACATTTAAAAGGATGCTTGTTTCCTCTTAGTAGTATAGGTCCAGAGTAATTTGTCTTATATTTGTGGTTGAGAATACCCTGTTTGTTTTTTTTGTTTCCAGTTGTTAAGAGTGGTTAAGAACACCTTATTTGTTTTTTGTTTCAAGTTGTTAAGAGTGGTTGAGAATACCCTGTTTGTTTTTTTGTTTCCTGTTGTTAAGAGTGGTTAAGAACACCTTATTTGTTCTTTCTCCGCATTTCTATATGATTACTTTTAGAAATTTAGGACACATTCATCAGTAGTGTACCTCAGGATCATTGAGTGTTTCAGCCTTTTAAACAAACTATACACCCTCTCCTTGAGGCAGGCCACCTGGGCTTCGTCAAGACCCTGGTGTGTGTCCCCCGGTCAATTGGTTTATTTTAGGAAATATTTCTACTCTTGTTGGTTGGATTTTGTTTAGTTTGGGTACGACCTCTATTTGTCCGTGGGATATCTATGTTCTTAGATTTTGTTGAGTATAGGTAAGCTCCGTCTCTGGTTGTCATTGGGAAACTTCTTCCATTTTCAATTGGATTTTGTAGAGTTTGGGTACGACCTCGATTTGTCAGTGGGATATCTATGTTCTTAGATTTTGTTGAGTATAGGTAAGTTCCGTCTCAGTTTGTCATTGGGAAACTTCTTCCATCTTCAATTGGATATTGTAGAGTTTGGGTACGACCTCTATTTGTCAGTGGGATATTTTTTTTCCTTGGATTTTGTTGAGTTTGGGTACGACCTCTATTCGTCAATGGTTAGGGTTAGGATTTGGTTTTAGGGTTAGGATAAGGGTTAGGTTTAGGGCTAGGTCTTAGGGTTAACGTTAGGGTTAGGGTTAGGTTTAGAACCAGGGCTAGGCTAAGGTTTAGGGTTAGGCTAAGGGTTAGGTCTAGGGTTAGGTTTAGGGTTAAGTCTTAGGGTTAACGTTAGGGTTAGGGTTAGGTTTAGAGCTAGAGTTAGGGTTTGGGTTAGGGTCAGGGTTTTAGGATTAGGGTTGGAGAGGAGAGGGAAGTGGAGGAGAAGTATATGTAGAAGGGAGGTAGAGGGAAGGAGAGCCGTCTGTTCGGACTGCATTCTCCTCCTGCCTGTTCGGGCTATTCTCTACCGTCCCAGCTCTCTCAGTTTCCTGAGAGAAGGGGAAGAGAGTGAGAAAAAGAATGAAAAATGAAAAAAAATTGTAAGCTAAGTTATTTTGTATAGTTGTTAATTTATGAGAATAGACTCTAATCAATAGTTGGAAGTTGTTGTACACCTTATCTTGCGCCATGTTAACGCCTTTAAGAGGAGGAAAGAAAGGGGAGAGAGATTTGGTAAGATAATACATATAATGGGTTATAAGGAGAATCTGCTTTCCGAGGCACAGGCTAGATTAGGTTGGGTGAGTACTGTATTGATGATCCCGTCTACCCAGTTTGGGTAGCCTGGTATGTATTGGTGAGTACTTTTCCTATGTTCCCCCCTGGCCAGCATGGTCAGTTTGGTATAGGGGACCAAAGGTAATGCACGGGCCGTCGCACGTTATCAAGATTCTCCAATCCCGTATTATGTTAGGTAGAGTGTTAGGTTCATGTTTTGTAGTTATCCCATTTGGGTTAAAGAATATAGGCATATTCTGGCTTCAAGGAGAAGTCCCCTACCGAGGGTTTAAGGTGACTTACATTTAAAAGGATGCTTGTTTCCTCTTAGTAGTATAGGTCCAGAGTAATTTGTCTTATATTTGTGGTTGAGAATACCCTGTTTGTTTTTTTTGTTTCCAGTTGTTAAGAGTGGTTAAGAACACCTTATTTGTTTTTTGTTTCAAGTTGTTAAGAGTGGTTGAGAATACCCTGTTTGTTTTTTTGTTTCCTGTTGTTAAGAGTGGTTAAGAACACCTTATTTGTTCTTTCTCCGCATTTCTATATGATTACTTTTAGAAATTTAGGACACATTCATCAGTAGTGTACCTCAGGATCATTGAGTGTTTCAGCCTTTTAAACAAACTATACACCCTCTCCTTGAGGCAGGCCACCTGGGCTTCGTCAAGACCCTGGTGTGTGTCCCCCGGTCAATTGGTTTATTTTAGGAAATATTTCTACTCTTGTTGGTTGGATTTTGTTTAGTTTGGGTACGACCTCTATTTGTCCGTGGGATATCTATGTTCTTAGATTTTGTTGAGTATAGGTAAGCTCCGTCTCTGGTTGTCATTGGGAAACTTCTTCCATTTTCAATTGGATTTTGTAGAGTTTGGGTACGACCTCGATTTGTCAGTGGGATATCTATGTTCTTAGATTTTGTTGAGTATAGGTAAGTTCCGTCTCAGTTTGTCATTGGGAAACTTCTTCCATCTTCAATTGGATATTGTAGAGTTTGGGTACGACCTCTATTTGTCAGTGGGATATTTTTTTTCCTTGGATTTTGTTGAGTTTGGGTACGACCTCTATTCGTCAATGGTTAGGGTTAGGATTTGGTTTTAGGGTTAGGATAAGGGTTAGGTTTAGGGCTAGGTCTTAGGGTTAACGTTAGGGTTAGGGTTAGGTTTAGAACCAGGGCTAGGCTAAGGTTTAGGGTTAGGCTAAGGGTTAGGTCTAGGGTTAGGTTTAGGGTTAAGTCTTAGGGTTAACGTTAGGGTTAGGGTTAGGTTTAGAGCTAGAGTTAGGGTTTGGGTTAGGGTCAGGGTTTTAGGATTAGGGTTGGAGAGGAGAGGGAAGTGGAGGAGAAGTATATGTAGAAGGGAGGTAGAGGGAAGGAGAGCCGTCTGTTCGGACTGCATTCTCCTCCTGCCTGTTCGGGCTATTCTCTACCGTCCCAGCTCTCTCAGTTTCCTGAGAGAAGGGGAAGAGAGTGAGAAAAAGAATGAAAAATGAAAAAAAATTGTAAGCTAAGTTATTTTGTATAGTTGTTAATTTATGAGAATAGACTCTAATCAATAGTTGGAAGTTGTTGTACACCTTATCTTGCGCCATGTTAACGCCTTTAAGAGGAGGAAAGAAAGGGGAGAGAGATTTGGTAAGATAATACATATAATGGGTTATAAGGAGAATCTGCTTTCCGAGGCACAGGCTAGATTAGGTTGGGTGAGTACTGTATTGATGATCCCGTCTACCCAGTTTGGGTAGCCTGGTATGTATTGGTGAGTACTTTTCCTATGTTCCCCCCTGGCCAGCATGGTCAGTTTGGTATAGGGGACCAAAGGTAATGCACGGGCCGTCGCACGTTATCAAGATTCTCCAATCCCGTATTATGTTAGGTAGAGTGTTAGGTTCATGTTTTGTAGTTATCCCATTTGGGTTAAAGAATATAGGCATATTCTGGCTTCAAGGAGAAGTCCCCTACCGAGGGTTTAAGGTGACTTACATTTAAAAGGATGCTTGTTTCCTCTTAGTAGTATAGGTCCAGAGTAATTTGTCTTATATTTGTGGTTGAGAATACCCTGTTTGTTTTTTTTGTTTCCAGTTGTTAAGAGTGGTTAAGAACACCTTATTTGTTTTTTGTTTCAAGTTGTTAAGAGTGGTTGAGAATACCCTGTTTGTTTTTTTGTTTCCTGTTGTTAAGAGTGGTTAAGAACACCTTATTTGTTCTTTCTCCGCATTTCTATATGATTACTTTTAGAAATTTAGGACACATTCATCAGTAGTGTACCTCAGGATCATTGAGTGTTTCAGCCTTTTAAACAAACTATACACCCTCTCCTTGAGGCAGGCCACCTGGGCTTCGTCAAGACCCTGGTGTGTGTCCCCCGGTCAATTGGTTTATTTTAGGAAATATTTCTACTCTTGTTGGTTGGATTTTGTTTAGTTTGGGTACGACCTCTATTTGTCCGTGGGATATCTATGTTCTTAGATTTTGTTGAGTATAGGTAAGCTCCGTCTCTGGTTGTCATTGGGAAACTTCTTCCATTTTCAATTGGATTTTGTAGAGTTTGGGTACGACCTCGATTTGTCAGTGGGATATCTATGTTCTTAGATTTTGTTGAGTATAGGTAAGTTCCGTCTCAGTTTGTCATTGGGAAACTTCTTCCATCTTCAATTGGATATTGTAGAGTTTGGGTACGACCTCTATTTGTCAGTGGGATATTTTTTTTCCTTGGATTTTGTTGAGTTTGGGTACGACCTCTATTCGTCAATGGTTAGGGTTAGGATTTGGTTTTAGGGTTAGGATAAGGGTTAGGTTTAGGGCTAGGTCTTAGGGTTAACGTTAGGGTTAGGGTTAGGTTTAGAACCAGGGCTAGGCTAAGGTTTAGGGTTAGGCTAAGGGTTAGGTCTAGGGTTAGGTTTAGGGTTAAGTCTTAGGGTTAACGTTAGGGTTAGGGTTAGGTTTAGAGCTAGAGTTAGGGTTTGGGTTAGGGTCAGGGTTTTAGGATTAGGGTTGGAGAGGAGAGGGAAGTGGAGGAGAAGTATATGTAGAAGGGAGGTAGAGGGAAGGAGAGCCGTCTGTTCGGACTGCATTCTCCTCCTGCCTGTTCGGGCTATTCTCTACCGTCCCAGCTCTCTCAGTTTCCTGAGAGAAGGGGAAGAGAGTGAGAAAAAGAATGAAAAATGAAAAAAAATTGTAAGCTAAGTTATTTTGTATAGTTGTTAATTTATGAGAATAGACTCTAATCAATAGTTGGAAGTTGTTGTACACCTTATCTTGCGCCATGTTAACGCCTTTAAGAGGAGGAAAGAAAGGGGAGAGAGATTTGGTAAGATAATACATATAATGGGTTATAAGGAGAATCTGCTTTCCGAGGCACAGGCTAGATTAGGTTGGGTGAGTACTGTATTGATGATCCCGTCTACCCAGTTTGGGTAGCCTGGTATGTATTGGTGAGTACTTTTCCTATGTTCCCCCCTGGCCAGCATGGTCAGTTTGGTATAGGGGACCAAAGGTAATGCACGGGCCGTCGCACGTTATCAAGATTCTCCAATCCCGTATTATGTTAGGTAGAGTGTTAGGTTCATGTTTTGTAGTTATCCCATTTGGGTTAAAGAATATAGGCATATTCTGGCTTCAAGGAGAAGTCCCCTACCGAGGGTTTAAGGTGACTTACATTTAAAAGGATGCTTGTTTCCTCTTAGTAGTATAGGTCCAGAGTAATTTGTCTTATATTTGTGGTTGAGAATACCCTGTTTGTTTTTTTTGTTTCCAGTTGTTAAGAGTGGTTAAGAACACCTTATTTGTTTTTTGTTTCAAGTTGTTAAGAGTGGTTGAGAATACCCTGTTTGTTTTTTTGTTTCCTGTTGTTAAGAGTGGTTAAGAACACCTTATTTGTTCTTTCTCCGCATTTCTATATGATTACTTTTAGAAATTTAGGACACATTCATCAGTAGTGTACCTCAGGATCATTGAGTGTTTCAGCCTTTTAAACAAACTATACACCCTCTCCTTGAGGCAGGCCACCTGGGCTTCGTCAAGACCCTGGTGTGTGTCCCCCGGTCAATTGGTTTATTTTAGGAAATATTTCTACTCTTGTTGGTTGGATTTTGTTTAGTTTGGGTACGACCTCTATTTGTCCGTGGGATATCTATGTTCTTAGATTTTGTTGAGTATAGGTAAGCTCCGTCTCTGGTTGTCATTGGGAAACTTCTTCCATTTTCAATTGGATTTTGTAGAGTTTGGGTACGACCTCGATTTGTCAGTGGGATATCTATGTTCTTAGATTTTGTTGAGTATAGGTAAGTTCCGTCTCAGTTTGTCATTGGGAAACTTCTTCCATCTTCAATTGGATATTGTAGAGTTTGGGTACGACCTCTATTTGTCAGTGGGATATTTTTTTTCCTTGGATTTTGTTGAGTTTGGGTACGACCTCTATTCGTCAATGGTTAGGGTTAGGATTTGGTTTTAGGGTTAGGATAAGGGTTAGGTTTAGGGCTAGGTCTTAGGGTTAACGTTAGGGTTAGGGTTAGGTTTAGAACCAGGGCTAGGCTAAGGTTTAGGGTTAGGCTAAGGGTTAGGTCTAGGGTTAGGTTTAGGGTTAAGTCTTAGGGTTAACGTTAGGGTTAGGGTTAGGTTTAGAGCTAGAGTTAGGGTTTGGGTTAGGGTCAGGGTTTTAGGATTAGGGTTGGAGAGGAGAGGGAAGTGGAGGAGAAGTATATGTAGAAGGGAGGTAGAGGGAAGGAGAGCCGTCTGTTCGGACTGCATTCTCCTCCTGCCTGTTCGGGCTATTCTCTACCGTCCCAGCTCTCTCAGTTTCCTGAGAGAAGGGGAAGAGAGTGAGAAAAAGAATGAAAAATGAAAAAAAATTGTAAGCTAAGTTATTTTGTATAGTTGTTAATTTATGAGAATAGACTCTAATCAATAGTTGGAAGTTGTTGTACACCTTATCTTGCGCCATGTTAACGCCTTTAAGAGGAGGAAAGAAAGGGGAGAGAGATTTGGTAAGATAATACATATAATGGGTTATAAGGAGAATCTGCTTTCCGAGGCACAGGCTAGATTAGGTTGGGTGAGTACTGTATTGATGATCCCGTCTACCCAGTTTGGGTAGCCTGGTATGTATTGGTGAGTACTTTTCCTATGTTCCCCCCTGGCCAGCATGGTCAGTTTGGTATAGGGGACCAAAGGTAATGCACGGGCCGTCGCACGTTATCAAGATTCTCCAATCCCGTATTATGTTAGGTAGAGTGTTAGGTTCATGTTTTGTAGTTATCCCATTTGGGTTAAAGAATATAGGCATATTCTGGCTTCAAGGAGAAGTCCCCTACCGAGGGTTTAAGGTGACTTACATTTAAAAGGATGCTTGTTTCCTCTTAGTAGTATAGGTCCAGAGTAATTTGTCTTATATTTGTGGTTGAGAATACCCTGTTTGTTTTTTTTGTTTCCAGTTGTTAAGAGTGGTTAAGAACACCTTATTTGTTTTTTGTTTCAAGTTGTTAAGAGTGGTTGAGAATACCCTGTTTGTTTTTTTGTTTCCTGTTGTTAAGAGTGGTTAAGAACACCTTATTTGTTCTTTCTCCGCATTTCTATATGATTACTTTTAGAAATTTAGGACACATTCATCAGTAGTGTACCTCAGGATCATTGAGTGTTTCAGCCTTTTAAACAAACTATACACCCTCTCCTTGAGGCAGGCCACCTGGGCTTCGTCAAGACCCTGGTGTGTGTCCCCCGGTCAATTGGTTTATTTTAGGAAATATTTCTACTCTTGTTGGTTGGATTTTGTTTAGTTTGGGTACGACCTCTATTTGTCCGTGGGATATCTATGTTCTTAGATTTTGTTGAGTATAGGTAAGCTCCGTCTCTGGTTGTCATTGGGAAACTTCTTCCATTTTCAATTGGATTTTGTAGAGTTTGGGTACGACCTCGATTTGTCAGTGGGATATCTATGTTCTTAGATTTTGTTGAGTATAGGTAAGTTCCGTCTCAGTTTGTCATTGGGAAACTTCTTCCATCTTCAATTGGATATTGTAGAGTTTGGGTACGACCTCTATTTGTCAGTGGGATATTTTTTTTCCTTGGATTTTGTTGAGTTTGGGTACGACCTCTATTCGTCAATGGTTAGGGTTAGGATTTGGTTTTAGGGTTAGGATAAGGGTTAGGTTTAGGGCTAGGTCTTAGGGTTAACGTTAGGGTTAGGGTTAGGTTTAGAACCAGGGCTAGGCTAAGGTTTAGGGTTAGGCTAAGGGTTAGGTCTAGGGTTAGGTTTAGGGTTAAGTCTTAGGGTTAACGTTAGGGTTAGGGTTAGGTTTAGAGCTAGAGTTAGGGTTTGGGTTAGGGTCAGGGTTTTAGGATTAGGGTTGGAGAGGAGAGGGAAGTGGAGGAGAAGTATATGTAGAAGGGAGGTAGAGGGAAGGAGAGCCGTCTGTTCGGACTGCATTCTCCTCCTGCCTGTTCGGGCTATTCTCTACCGTCCCAGCTCTCTCAGTTTCCTGAGAGAAGGGGAAGAGAGTGAGAAAAAGAATGAAAAATGAAAAAAAATTGTAAGCTAAGTTATTTTGTATAGTTGTTAATTTATGAGAATAGACTCTAATCAATAGTTGGAAGTTGTTGTACACCTTATCTTGCGCCATGTTAACGCCTTTAAGAGGAGGAAAGAAAGGGGAGAGAGATTTGGTAAGATAATACATATAATGGGTTATAAGGAGAATCTGCTTTCCGAGGCACAGGCTAGATTAGGTTGGGTGAGTACTGTATTGATGATCCCGTCTACCCAGTTTGGGTAGCCTGGTATGTATTGGTGAGTACTTTTCCTATGTTCCCCCCTGGCCAGCATGGTCAGTTTGGTATAGGGGACCAAAGGTAATGCACGGGCCGTCGCACGTTATCAAGATTCTCCAATCCCGTATTATGTTAGGTAGAGTGTTAGGTTCATGTTTTGTAGTTATCCCATTTGGGTTAAAGAATATAGGCATATTCTGGCTTCAAGGAGAAGTCCCCTACCGAGGGTTTAAGGTGACTTACATTTAAAAGGATGCTTGTTTCCTCTTAGTAGTATAGGTCCAGAGTAATTTGTCTTATATTTGTGGTTGAGAATACCCTGTTTGTTTTTTTTGTTTCCAGTTGTTAAGAGTGGTTAAGAACACCTTATTTGTTTTTTGTTTCAAGTTGTTAAGAGTGGTTGAGAATACCCTGTTTGTTTTTTTGTTTCCTGTTGTTAAGAGTGGTTAAGAACACCTTATTTGTTCTTTCTCCGCATTTCTATATGATTACTTTTAGAAATTTAGGACACATTCATCAGTAGTGTACCTCAGGATCATTGAGTGTTTCAGCCTTTTAAACAAACTATACACCCTCTCCTTGAGGCAGGCCACCTGGGCTTCGTCAAGACCCTGGTGTGTGTCCCCCGGTCAATTGGTTTATTTTAGGAAATATTTCTACTCTTGTTGGTTGGATTTTGTTTAGTTTGGGTACGACCTCTATTTGTCCGTGGGATATCTATGTTCTTAGATTTTGTTGAGTATAGGTAAGCTCCGTCTCTGGTTGTCATTGGGAAACTTCTTCCATTTTCAATTGGATTTTGTAGAGTTTGGGTACGACCTCGATTTGTCAGTGGGATATCTATGTTCTTAGATTTTGTTGAGTATAGGTAAGTTCCGTCTCAGTTTGTCATTGGGAAACTTCTTCCATCTTCAATTGGATATTGTAGAGTTTGGGTACGACCTCTATTTGTCAGTGGGATATTTTTTTTCCTTGGATTTTGTTGAGTTTGGGTACGACCTCTATTCGTCAATGGTTAGGGTTAGGATTTGGTTTTAGGGTTAGGAT
Organism: Zeus faber; assembly: GCF_960531495.2. NCBI lineage: Eukaryota > Metazoa > Chordata > Actinopteri > Zeiformes > Zeidae > Zeus > Zeus faber. Next base: position 10,996 of record NC_137194.1, on the reverse strand, counting down.
AAGGGTTAGGTTTAGGGCTAGGTCTTAGGGTTAACGTTAGGGTTAGGGTTAGGTTTAGAACCAGGGCTAGGCTAAGGTTTAGGGTTAGGCTAAGGGTTAGGTCTAGGGTTAGGTTTAGGGTTAAGTCTTAGGGTTAACGTTAGGGTTAGGGTTAGGTTTAGAGCTAGAGTTAGGGTTTGGGTTAGGGTCAGGGTTTTAGGATTAGGGTTGGAGAGGAGAGGGAAGTGGAGGAGAAGTATATGTAGAAGGGAGGTAGAGGGAAGGAGAGCCGTCTGTTCGGACTGCATTCTCCTCCTGCCTGTTCGGGCTATTCTCTACCGTCCCAGCTCTCTCAGTTTCCTGAGAGAAGGGGAAGAGAGTGAGAAAAAGAATGAAAAATGAAAAAAAATTGTAAGCTAAGTTATTTTGTATAGTTGTTAATTTATGAGAATAGACTCTAATCAATAGTTGGAAGTTGTTGTACACCTTATCTTGCGCCATGTTAACGCCTTTAAGAGGAGGAAAGAAAGGGGAGAGAGATTTGGTAAGATAATACATATAATGGGTTATAAGGAGAATCTGCTTTCCGAGGCACAGGCTAGATTAGGTTGGGTGAGTACTGTATTGATGATCCCGTCTACCCAGTTTGGGTAGCCTGGTATGTATTGGTGAGTACTTTTCCTATGTTCCCCCCTGGCCAGCATGGTCAGTTTGGTATAGGGGACCAAAGGTAATGCACGGGCCGTCGCACGTTATCAAGATTCTCCAATCCCGTATTATGTTAGGTAGAGTGTTAGGTTCATGTTTTGTAGTTATCCCATTTGGGTTAAAGAATATAGGCATATTCTGGCTTCAAGGAGAAGTCCCCTACCGAGGGTTTAAGGTGACTTACATTTAAAAGGATGCTTGTTTCCTCTTAGTAGTATAGGTCCAGAGTAATTTGTCTTATATTTGTGGTTGAGAATACCCTGTTTGTTTTTTTTGTTTCCAGTTGTTAAGAGTGGTTAAGAACACCTTATTTGTTTTTTGTTTCAAGTTGTTAAGAGTGGTTGAGAATACCCTGTTTGTTTTTTTGTTTCCTGTTGTTAAGAGTGGTTAAGAACACCTTATTTGTTCTTTCTCCGCATTTCTATATGATTACTTTTAGAAATTTAGGACACATTCATCAGTAGTGTACCTCAGGATCATTGAGTGTTTCAGCCTTTTAAACAAACTATACACCCTCTCCTTGAGGCAGGCCACCTGGGCTTCGTCAAGACCCTGGTGTGTGTCCCCCGGTCAATTGGTTTATTTTAGGAAATATTTCTACTCTTGTTGGTTAGGGTTAGGGTTAGGGTTAGGGGTTAGGGTTAGGGTTAGGGTTAGGGTTAGGGTTAGGGTTAGGGTTAGGGTTAGGGTTAGGGTTAGGGTTAGGGTTAGGGTTAGGGTTAGGGTTAGGGTTAGGGTTAGGGTTAGGGTTAGGGTTAGGGTTAGGGTTAGGGTTAGGGTTAGGGTTAGGGTTAGGGTTAGGGTTAGGGTTAGGGTTAGGGTTAGGGTTAGGGTTAGGGTTAGGGTTAGGGTTAGGGTTAGGGTTAGGGTTAGGGTTAGGGTTAGGGTTAGGGTTAGGGTTAGGGTTAGGGTTAGGGTTAGGGTTAGGGTTAGGGTTAGGGTTAGGGTTAGGGTTAGGGTTAGGGTTAGGGTTAGGGTTAGGGTTAGGGTTAGGGTTAGGGTTAGGGTTAGGGTTAGGGTTAGGGTTAGGGTTAGGGTTAGGGTTAGGGTTAGGGTTAGGGTTAGGGTTAGGGTTAGGGTTAGGGTTAGGGTTAGGGTTAGGGTTAGGGTTAGGGTTAGGGTTAGGGTTAGGGTTAGGGTTAGGGTTAGGGTTAGGGTTAGGGTTAGGGTTAGGGTTAGGGTTAGGGTTAGGGTTAGGGTTAGGGTTAGGGTTAGGGTTAGGGTTAGGGTTAGGGTTAGGGTTAGGGTTAGGGTTAGGGTTAGGGTTAGGGTTAGGGTTAGGGTTAGGGTTAGGGTTAGGGTTAGGGTTAGGGTTAGGGTTAGGGTTAGGGTTAGGGTTAGGGTTAGGGTTAGGGTTAGGGTTAGGGTTAGGGTTAGGGTTAGGGTTAGGGTTAGGGTTAGGGTTAGGGTTAGGGTTAGGGTTAGGGTTAGGGTTAGGGTTAGGGTTAGGGTTAGGGTTAGGGTTAGGGTTAGGGTTAGGGTTAGGGTTAGGGTTAGGGTTAGGGTTAGGGTTAGGGTTAGGGTTAGGGTTAGGGTTAGGGTTAGGGTTAGGGTTAGGGTTAGGGTTAGGGTTAGGGTTAGGGTTAGGGTTAGGGTTAGGGTTAGGGTTAGGGTTAGGGTTAGGGTTAGGGTTAGGGTTAGGGTTAGGGTTAGGGTTAGGGTTAGGGTTAGGGTTAGGGTTAGGGTTAGGGTTAGGGTTAGGGTTAGGGTTAGGGTTAGGGTTAGGGTTAGGGTTAGGGTTAGGGTTAGGGTTAGGGTTAGGGTTAGGGTTAGGGTTAGGGTTAGGGTTAGGGTTAGGGTTAGGGTTAGGGTTAGGGTTAGGGTTAGGGTTAGGGTTAGGGTTAGGGTTAGGGTTAGGGTTAGGGTTAGGGTTAGGGTTAGGGTTAGGGTTAGGGTTAGGGTTAGGGTTAGGGTTAGGGTTAGGGTTAGGGTTAGGGTTAGGGTTAGGGTTAGGGTTAGGGTTAGGGTTAGGGTTAGGGTTAGGGTTAGGGTTAGGGTTAGGGTTAGGGTTAGGGTTAGGGTTAGGGTTAGGGTTAGGGTTAGGGTTAGGGTTAGGGTTAGGGTTAGGGTTAGGGTTAGGGTTAGGGTTAGGGTTAGGGTTAGGGTTAGGGTTAGGGTTAGGGTTAGGGTTAGGGTTAGGGTTAGGGTTAGGGTTAGGGTTAGGGTTAGGGTTAGGGTTAGGGTTAGGGTTAGGGTTAGGGTTAGGGTTAGGGTTAGGGTTAGGGTTAGGGTTAGGGTTAGGGTTAGGGTTAGGGTTAGGGTTAGGGTTAGGGTTAGGGTTAGGGTTAGGGTTAGGGTTAGGGTTAGGGTTAGGGTTAGGGTTAGGGTTAGGGTTAGGGTTAGGGTTAGGGTTAGGGTTAGGGTTAGGGTTAGGGTTAGGGTTAGGGTTAGGGTTAGGGTTAGGGTTAGGGTTAGGGTTAGGGTTAGGGTTAGGGTTAGGGTTAGGGTTAGGGTTAGGGTTAGGGTTAGGGTTAGGGTTAGGGTTAGGGTTAGGGTTAGGGTTAGGGTTAGGGTTAGGGTTAGGGTTAGGGTTAGGGTTAGGGTTAGGGTTAGGGTTAGGGTTAGGGTTAGGGTTAGGGTTAGGGTTAGGGTTAGGGTTAGGGTTAGGGTTAGGGTTAGGGTTAGGGTTAGGGTTAGGGTTAGGGTTAGGGTTAGGGTTAGGGTTAGGGTTAGGGTTAGGGTTAGGGTTAGGGTTAGGGTTAGGGTTAGGGTTAGGGTTAGGGTTAGGGTTAGGGTTAGGGTTAGGGTTAGGGTTAGGGTTAGGGTTAGGGTTAGGGTTAGGGTTAGGGTTAGGGTTAGGGTTAGGGTTAGGGTTAGGGTTAGGGTTAGGGTTAGGGTTAGGGTTAGGGTTAGGGTTAGGGTTAGGGTTAGGGTTAGGGTTAGGGTTAGGGTTAGGGTTAGGGTTAGGGTTAGGGTTAGGGTTAGGGTTAGGGTTAGGGTTAGGGTTAGGGTTAGGGTTAGGGTTAGGGTTAGGGTTAGGGTTAGGGTTAGGGTTAGGGTTAGGGTTAGGGTTAGGGTTAGGGTTAGGGTTAGGGTTAGGGTTAGGGTTAGGGTTAGGGTTAGGGTTAGGGTTAGGGTTAGGGTTAGGGTTAGGGTTAGGGTTAGGGTTAGGGTTAGGGTTAGGGTTAGGGTTAGGGTTAGGGTTAGGGTTAGGGTTAGGGTTAGGGTTAGGGTTAGGGTTAGGGTTAGGGTTAGGGTTAGGGTTAGGGTTAGGGTTAGGGTTAGGGTTAGGGTTAGGGTTAGGGTTAGGGTTAGGGTTAGGGTTAGGGTTAGGGTTAGGGTTAGGGTTAGGGTTAGGGTTAGGGTTAGGGTTAGGGTTAGGGTTAGGGTTAGGGTTAGGGTTAGGGTTAGGGTTAGGGTTAGGGTTAGGGTTAGGGTTAGGGTTAGGGTTAGGGTTAGGGTTAGGGTTAGGGTTAGGGTTAGGGTTAGGGTTAGGGTTAGGGTTAGGGTTAGGGTTAGGGTTAGGGTTAGGGTTAGGGTTAGGGTTAGGGTTAGGGTTAGGGTTAGGGTTAGGGTTAGGGTTAGGGTTAGGGTTAGGGTTAGGGTTAGGGTTAGGGTTAGGGTTAGGGTTAGGGTTAGGGTTAGGGTTAGGGTTAGGGTTAGGGTTAGGGTTAGGGTTAGGGTTAGGGTTAGGGTTAGGGTTAGGGTTAGGGTTAGGGTTAGGGTTAGGGTTAGGGTTAGGGTTAGGGTTAGGGTTAGGGTTAGGGTTAGGGTTAGGGTTAGGGTTAGGGTTAGGGTTAGGGTTAGGGTTAGGGTTAGGGTTAGGGTTAGGGTTAGGGTTAGGGTTAGGGTTAGGGTTAGGGTTAGGGTTAGGGTTAGGGTTAGGGTTAGGGTTAGGGTTAGGGTTAGGGTTAGGGTTAGGGTTAGGGTTAGGGTTAGGGTTAGGGTTAGGGTTAGGGTTAGGGTTAGGGTTAGGGTTAGGGTTAGGGTTAGGGTTAGGGTTAGGGTTAGGGTTAGGGTTAGGGTTAGGGTTAGGGTTAGGGTTAGGGTTAGGGTTAGGGTTAGGGTTAGGGTTAGGGTTAGGGTTAGGGTTAGGGTTAGGGTTAGGGTTAGGGTTAGGGTTAGGGTTAGGGTTAGGGTTAGGGTTAGGGTTAGGGTTAGGGTTAGGGTTAGGGTTAGGGTTAGGGTTAGGGTTAGGGTTAGGGTTAGGGTTAGGGTTAGGGTTAGGGTTAGGGTTAGGGTTAGGGTTAGGGTTAGGGTTAGGGTTAGGGTTAGGGTTAGGGTTAGGGTTAGGGTTAGGGTTAGGGTTAGGGTTAGGGTTAGGGTTAGGGTTAGGGTTAGGGTTAGGGTTAGGGTTAGGGTTAGGGTTAGGGTTAGGGTTAGGGTTAGGGTTAGGGTTAGGGTTAGGGTTAGGGTTAGGGTTAGGGTTAGGGTTAGGGTTAGGGTTAGGGTTAGGGTTAGGGTTAGGGTTAGGGTTAGGGTTAGGGTTAGGGTTAGGGTTAGGGTTAGGGTTAGGGTTAGGGTTAGGGTTAGGGTTAGGGTTAGGGTTAGGGTTAGGGTTAGGGTTAGGGTTAGGGTTAGGGTTAGGGTTAGGGTTAGGGTTAGGGTTAGGGTTAGGGTTAGGGTTAGGGTTAGGGTTAGGGTTAGGGTTAGGGTTAGGGTTAGGGTTAGGGTTAGGGTTAGGGTTAGGGTTAGGGTTAGGGTTAGGGTTAGGGTTAGGGTTAGGGTTAGGGTTAGGGTTAGGGTTAGGGTTAGGGTTAGGGTTAGGGTTAGGGTTAGGGTTAGGGTTAGGGTTAGGGTTAGGGTTAGGGTTAGGGTTAGGGTTAGGGTTAGGGTTAGGGTTAGGGTTAGGGTTAGGGTTAGGGTTAGGGTTAGGGTTAGGGTTAGGGTTAGGGTTAGGGTTAGGGTTAGGGTTAGGGTTAGGGTTAGGGTTAGGGTTAGGGTTAGGGTTAGGGTTAGGGTTAGGGTTAGGGTTAGGGTTAGGGTTAGGGTTAGGGTTAGGGTTAGGGTTAGGGTTAGGGTTAGGGTTAGGGTTAGGGTTAGGGTTAGGGTTAGGGTTAGGGTTAGGGTTAGGGTTAGGGTTAGGGTTAGGGTTAGGGTTAGGGTTAGGGTTAGGGTTAGGGTTAGGGTTAGGGTTAGGGTTAGGGTTAGGGTTAGGGTTAGGGTTAGGGTTAGGGTTAGGGTTAGGGTTAGGGTTAGGGTTAGGGTTAGGGTTAGGGTTAGGGTTAGGGTTAGGGTTAGGGTTAGGGTTAGGGTTAGGGTTAGGGTTAGGGTTAGGGTTAGGGTTAGGGTTAGGGTTAGGGTTAGGGTTAGGGTTAGGGTTAGGGTTAGGGTTAGGGTTAGGGTTAGGGTTAGGGTTAGGGTTAGGGTTAGGGTTAGGGTTAGGGTTAGGGTTAGGGTTAGGGTTAGGGTTAGGGTTAGGGTTAGGGTTAGGGTTAGGGTTAGGGTTAGGGTTAGGGTTAGGGTTAGGGTTAGGGTTAGGGTTAGGGTTAGGGTTAGGGTTAGGGTTAGGGTTAGGGTTAGGGTTAGGGTTAGGGTTAGGGTTAGGGTTAGGGTTAGGGTTAGGGTTAGGGTTAGGGTTAGGGTTAGGGTTAGGGTTAGGGTTAGGGTTAGGGTTAGGGTTAGGGTTAGGGTTAGGGTTAGGGTTAGGGTTAGGGTTAGGGTTAGGGTTAGGGTTAGGGTTAGGGTTAGGGTTAGGGTTAGGGTTAGGGTTAGGGTTAGGGTTAGGGTTAGGGTTAGGGTTAGGGTTAGGGTTAGGGTTAGGGTTAGGGTTAGGGTTAGGGTTAGGGTTAGGGTTAGGGTTAGGGTTAGGGTTAGGGTTAGGGTTAGGGTTAGGGTTAGGGTTAGGGTTAGGGTTAGGGTTAGGGTTAGGGTTAGGGTTAGGGTTAGGGTTAGGGTTAGGGTTAGGGTTAGGGTTAGGGTTAGGGTTAGGGTTAGGGTTAGGGTTAGGGTTAGGGTTAGGGTTAGGGTTAGGGTTAGGGTTAGGGTTAGGGTTAGGGTTAGGGTTAGGGTTAGGGTTAGGGTTAGGGTTAGGGTTAGGGTTAGGGTTAGGGTTAGGGTTAGGGTTAGGGTTAGGGTTAGGGTTAGGGTTAGGGTTAGGGTTAGGGTTAGGGTTAGGGTTAGGGTTAGGGTTAGGGTTAGGGTTAGGGTTAGGGTTAGGGTTAGGGTTAGGGTTAGGGTTAGGGTTAGGGTTAGGGTTAGGGTTAGGGTTAGGGTTAGGGTTAGGGTTAGGGTTAGGGTTAGGGTTAGGGTTAGGGTTAGGGTTAGGGTTAGGGTTAGGGTTAGGGTTAGGGTTAGGGTTAGGGTTAGGGTTAGGGTTAGGGTTAGGGTTAGGGTTAGGGTTAGGGTTAGGGTTAGGGTTAGGGTTAGGGTTAGGGTTAGGGTTAGGGTTAGGGTTAGGGTTAGGGTTAGGGTTAGGGTTAGGGTTAGGGTTAGGGTTAGGGTTAGGGTTAGGGTTAGGGTTAGGGTTAGGGTTAGGGTTAGGGTTAGGGTTAGGGTTAGGGTTAGGGTTAGGGTTAGGGTTAGGGTTAGGGTTAGGGTTAGGGTTAGGGTTAGGGTTAGGGTTAGGGTTAGGGTTAGGGTTAGGGTTAGGGTTAGGGTTAGGGTTAGGGTTAGGGTTAGGGTTAGGGTTAGGGTTAGGGTTAGGGTTAGGGTTAGGGTTAGGGTTAGGGTTAGGGTTAGGGTTAGGGTTAGGGTTAGGGTTAGGGTTAGGGTTAGGGTTAGGGTTAGGGTTAGGGTTAGGGTTAGGGTTAGGGTTAGGGTTAGGGTTAGGGTTAGGGTTAGGGTTAGGGTTAGGGTTAGGGTTAGGGTTAGGGTTAGGGTTAGGGTTAGGGTTAGGGTTAGGGTTAGGGTTAGGGTTAGGGTTAGGGTTAGGGTTAGGGTTAGGGTTAGGGTTAGGGTTAGGGTTAGGGTTAGGGTTAGGGTTAGGGTTAGGGTTAGGGTTAGGGTTAGGGTTAGGGTTAGGGTTAGGGTTAGGGTTAGGGTTAGGGTTAGGGTTAGGGTTAGGGTTAGGGTTAGGGTTAGGGTTAGGGTTAGGGTTAGGGTTAGGGTTAGGGTTAGGGTTAGGGTTAGGGTTAGGGTTAGGGTTAGGGTTAGGGTTAGGGTTAGGGTTAGGGTTAGGGTTAGGGTTAGGGTTAGGGTTAGGGTTAGGGTTAGGGTTAGGGTTAGGGTTAGGGTTAGGGTTAGGGTTAGGGTTAGGGTTAGGGTTAGGGTTAGGGTTAGGGTTAGGGTTAGGGTTAGGGTTAGGGTTAGGGTTAGGGTTAGGGTTAGGGTTAGGGTTAGGGTTAGGGTTAGGGTTAGGGTTAGGGTTAGGGTTAGGGTTAGGGTTAGGGTTAGGGTTAGGGTTAGGGTTAGGGTTAGGGTTAGGGTTAGGGTTAGGGTTAGGGTTAGGGTTAGGGTTAGGGTTAGGGTTAGGGTTAGGGTTAGGGTTAGGGTTAGGGTTAGGGTTAGGGTTAGGGTTAGGGTTAGGGTTAGGGTTAGGGTTAGGGTTAGGGTTAGGGTTAGGGTTAGGGTTAGGGTTAGGGTTAGGGTTAGGGTTAGGGTTAGGGTTAGGGTTAGGGTTAGGGTTAGGGTTAGGGTTAGGGTTAGGGTTAGGGTTAGGGTTAGGGTTAGGGTTAGGGTTAGGGTTAGGGTTAGGGTTAGGGTTAGGGTTAGGGTTAGGGTTAGGGTTAGGGTTAGGGTTAGGGTTAGGGTTAGGGTTAGGGTTAGGGTTAGGGTTAGGGTTAGGGTTAGGGTTAGGGTTAGGGTTAGGGTTAGGGTTAGGGTTAGGGTTAGGGTTAGGGTTAGGGTTAGGGTTAGGGTTAGGGTTAGGGTTAGGGTTAGGGTTAGGGTTAGGGTTAGGGTTAGGGTTAGGGTTAGGGTTAGGGTTAGGGTTAGGGTTAGGGTTAGGGTTAGGGTTAGGGTTAGGGTTAGGGTTAGGGTTAGGGTTAGGGTTAGGGTTAGGGTTAGGGTTAGGGTTAGGGTTAGGGTTAGGGTTAGGGTTAGGGTTAGGGTTAGGGTTAGGGTTAGGGTTAGGGTTAGGGTTAGGGTTAGGGTTAGGGTTAGGGTTAGGGTTAGGGTTAGGGTTAGGGTTAGGGTTAGGGTTAGGGTTAGGGTTAGGGTTAGGGTTAGGGTTAGGGTTAGGGTTAGGGTTAGGGTTAGGGTTAGGGTTAGGGTTAGGGTTAGGGTTAGGGTTAGGGTTAGGGTTAGGGTTAGGGTTAGGGTTAGGGTTAGGGTTAGGGTTAGGGTTAGGGTTAGGGTTAGGGTTAGGGTTAGGGTTAGGGTTAGGGTTAGGGTTAGGGTTAGGGTTAGGGTTAGGGTTAGGGTTAGGGTTAGGGTTAGGGTTAGGGTTAGGGTTAGGGTTAGGGTTAGGGTTAGGGTTAGGGTTAGGGTTAGGGTTAGGGTTAGGGTTAGGGTTAGGGTTAGGGTTAGGGTTAGGGTTAGGGTTAGGGTTAGGGTTAGGGTTAGGGTTAGGGTTAGGGTTAGGGTTAGGGTTAGGGTTAGGGTTAGGGTTAGGGTTAGGGTTAGGGTTAGGGTTAGGGTTAGGGTTAGGGTTAGGGTTAGGGTTAGGGTTAGGGTTAGGGTTAGGGTTAGGGTTAGGGTTAGGGTTAGGGTTAGGGTTAGGGTTAGGGTTAGGGTTAGGGTTAGGGTTAGGGTTAGGGTTAGGGTTAGGGTTAGGGTTAGGGTTAGGGTTAGGGTTAGGGTTAGGGTTAGGGTTAGGGTTAGGGTTAGGGTTAGGGTTAGGGTTAGGGTTAGGGTTAGGGTTAGGGTTAGGGTTAGGGTTAGGGTTAGGGTTAGGGTTAGGGTTAGGGTTAGGGTTAGGGTTAGGGTTAGGGTTAGGGTTAGGGTTAGGGTTAGGGTTAGGGTTAGGGTTAGGGTTAGGGTTAGGGTTAGGGTTAGGGTTAGGGTTAGGGTTAGGGTTAGGGTTAGGGTTAGGGTTAGGGTTAGGGTTAGGGTTAGGGTTAGGGTTAGGGTTAGGGTTAGGGTTAGGGTTAGGGTTAGGGTTAGGGTTAGGGTTAGGGTTAGGGTTAGGGTTAGGGTTAGGGTTAGGGTTAGGGTTAGGGTTAGGGTTAGGGTTAGGGTTAGGGTTAGGGTTAGGGTTAGGGTTAGGGTTAGGGTTAGGGTTAGGGTTAGGGTTAGGGTTAGGGTTAGGGTTAGGGTTAGGGTTAGGGTTAGGGTTAGGGTTAGGGTTAGGGTTAGGGTTAGGGTTAGGGTTAGGGTTAGGGTTAGGGTTAGGGTTAGGGTTAGGGTTAGGGTTAGGGTTAGGGTTAGGGTTAGGGTTAGGGTTAGGGTTAGGGTTAGGGTTAGGGTTAGGGTTAGGGTTAGGGTTAGGGTTAGGGTTAGGGTTAGGGTTAGGGTTAGGGTTAGGGTTAGGGTTAGGGTTAGGGTTAGGGTTAGGGTTAGGGTTAGGGTTAGGGTTAGGGTTAGGGTTAGGGTTAGGGTTAGGGTTAGGGTTAGGGTTAGGGTTAGGGTTAGGGTTAGGGTTAGGGTTAGGGTTAGGGTTAGGGTTAGGGTTAGGGTTAGGGTTAGGGTTAGGGTTAGGGTTAGGGTTAGGGTTAGGGTTAGGGTTAGGGTTAGGGTTAGGGTTAGGGTTAGGGTTAGGGTTAGGGTTAGGGTTAGGGTTAGGGTTAGGGTTAGGGTTAGGGTTAGGGTTAGGGTTAGGGTTAGGGTTAGGGTTAGGGTTAGGGTTAGGGTTAGGGTTAGGGTTAGGGTTAGGGTTAGGGTTAGGGTTAGGGTTAGGGTTAGGGTTAGGGTTAGGGTTAGGGTTAGGGTTAGGGTTAGGGTTAGGGTTAGGGTTAGGGTTAGGGTTAGGGTTAGGGTTAGGGTTAGGGTTAGGGTTAGGGTTAGGGTTAGGGTTAGGGTTAGGGTTAGGGTTAGGGTTAGGGTTAGGGTTAGGGTTAGGGTTAGGGTTAGGGTTAGGGTTAGGGTTAGGGTTAGGGTTAGGGTTAGGGTTAGGGTTAGGGTTAGGGTTAGGGTTAGGGTTAGGGTTAGGGTTAGGGTTAGGGTTAGGGTTAGGGTTAGGGTTAGGGTTAGGGTTAGGGTTAGGGTTAGGGTTAGGGTTAGGGTTAGGGTTAGGGTTAGGGTTAGGGTTAGGGTTAGGGTTAGGGTTAGGGTTAGGGTTAGGGTTAGGGTTAGGGTTAGGGTTAGGGTTAGGGTTAGGGTTAGGGTTAGGGTTAGGGTTAGGGTTAGGGTTAGGGTTAGGGTTAGGGTTAGGGTTAGGGTTAGGGTTAGGGTTAGGAGGTTAGGGTTAGGGTTAGGGTTAGGGTTAGGGTTAGGGTTAGGGTTAGGGTTAGGGTTAGGGTTAGGGTTAGGGTTAGGGTTAGGGTTAGGGTTAGGGTTAGGGTTAGGGTTAGGGTTAGGGTTAGGGTTAGGGTTAGGGTTAGGGTTAGGG
>NC_137200.1:32295508-32299819 GCF_960531495.2 Zeus faber | reverse complement strand
TGTGAAATGGATCCTCTGCGTTTAAACCATCCTGGCTTGTCCTTCCTCCGGAGGCACAGCCAAGAGCAGTGGGCAGCGTACGTGGACGCGCCCGGGGACCAGGTGATGAGTGTCCATCGCTGGTCAGACCATGGTGTGTGCATGTTTTTGAGGGGGGTCCTTACTGACATTAGGTGGAGGAAACCCCATGTGAGCACGGGGAGAACATGCAAACTCCACACAGAAAGGCTCCTATTTGTGAGATAACCCACTGGAGCACAGTGCCAACAGCGCTGTATAGATAGATAGATAGATAGATAGATAGATAGATAGATAGATAGATAGATAGATAGATAGATAGATAGATAGATAGATAGATAGATAGATAGATAGATAGATAGATAGATAAACCTAAACCATCATCTTATAAACTAGGGAGGCATCTCTGTGATGGTTGAGGTTTTCCTGGCAGAATTTACTTCTTTAGAATAATGGCAATGATGAAAACGGAATGCTTCTTGTCTGAAGTTGTAAGTGTTTGTTTGTATAATGGTTGTAGTGGCTTTTAGGCTGTAGAGTGTGTGTTAGACAAACTCATCAGACAGTAGGTGGTGGCCTGTGCCACATCAGCTGAACTCGTAGGATTGTGTCTTGAACCATTCATTCATTTGGCTTTGTTATGATATTGTTCATAGTACATAGTACATTTTTTAAACTGGCTCCATATAGCTTTTGAGTTACCGTGAGGATTTTAAATGATTGTGATGAAGAAGTCCGCCTTTGCTTTTCTCAGTTCTCTTATTACCTTATTTCTTTGCATTACAAATTCATGCCTATCATGGGACGTATTTGATTTTGTGGCTTTTCCAAAGCATTATCATTTATTGTCATTCATTTTTGGACATTATCGGTCACCCAGGCAAGAGTCTGTTTCTTTTTTTTACGTTTCATGTTAATTGAAAAATCATTGATTTTAGATCAAAAATTTTCTGTAAAATGTCAACTAGTTATTCCTAAATAATTTTACAAGGAGTAGATTGTCCCACTTTATGTTTTTTTTTATGGCTGCTTTTTTAAGCCCTCTATCTTGTTTTTCGGGATGACAAAGAATTCCTTATTGCCAGCATGAGTAGTAAATGGCTTGCAGGTTAAATTGTCTTGCTATGAGCACCATATTAGGGTCTGACAGCCCAGTTATCGTATAGTGTGATTTTGTAATTCTTTGGGTCTGTTACAAATCTGTGTACAGGTGCTGTTTGTTATTTCTGTTTGACCTTTAACCATTAGAGCCAAATCAAAACCATTTGTAATTTGCCTGAGCTTTTTCCTTGAAGACTTGTCCTCCAAGTTAAAATTTAAGTCACCCATTACAATGACCTCTTCCTTGAAATCACATTGACATAATACCTTCTTGAATTTATAACAAAAGCCAATATTTAAAGAAGGTGGTCGATAAATAACTACTGTATAAGTCTACAGGACATCTCAGGCGATAGAATCATACTGGAGCCTGCATATTGTCGATCATTTGGATTTTACATTTTGCATCATTTGGATTAAATGTATTTGTGTTTTTCATTAATATGGAACCGTGTTTCTATTACTGCTCCAATCACAAGCAGAAACCATGTGAGGCAACAGTCTGAGGATGAATCAGTCTTAAGATTGAATAAGATTCAAACAGATTGAATCAGATTGACTAAGATTGAATAAGATTGAATAAGATCTAATAACATTTGATGCGATTTAATAAGATTTAAAGGTGCTGTGTAGAATTTAGTGGCATCTAGTGGTGAGCTTGCAGGTAGCAACAAACTGAATCCCCTCCTTACCTCCCCTCGGCCCTCCCTTTTCAATGATGTAGGAGAAGATATGGTGGCCTCCAAGAGCCGCGAAAAAAAACCGCAAGCGGGTCCTCGTGGAAGGGGACCCGCTCCTTTGTGTAGATATTAAGTGCTCATAAACGATTCTTATTTCCATGGTATTATACACAGATAAAAACACTTAAACACTTGTGAATTTTATATTCCATTTCTGCCAAATCCGTTCTGTAAATTCTACACACTTCACCCTTAATATGATTTAATAAGATTAAATAATATTTAGTCAGGTTTAATAAGATTAAATTATATTTAATAAGATTGAATAACATTTAATACAATTTGATCACATTAATTTACATTTTAAATTACATTTCACAAGATTTTGTACGATTTAATGAGATTTATTTAAAGTTATATAAAACAGTCAGTCAGCAGCAGTGTGTACGTCAAATTCAAATTCAAAATGCTTTATTGGCACTTTCAATATAGTCATGATCAAAATTGCCAAAGCATCTACAAAGGACAATAATAATAATAACGTCAAAATAATAATGCTGAATATGATCTTTATTTTACTGCACATTGTCTTTTTTTAACTGCCTTTCCAGCGGCAGAACAAACCTCCCCTCAGATGCTCTACAGCAAAGAACTGAAAGAATAAAATGAAGGTACAGAAATTGGGGGCGAGGTGTGCAGTCGACCTGGCAGAAAAAAGGTAGAATATCATTTTTTATATTTCATTTCTCCAGTGTCTGGCTCTGAGAGCTGATCTTGTTCGGAGGTATTGATCGGTCGTCCTCAGACTGTAAGAATAACAGAAGCCCGCCGCTGTCTGCCTCTAATGAGACCGAGGCAGGCGAGGCGAGGAAGGAGAGGAAGAGATTGAACCTTTTCTTTGAGGATGGAGGGATTAGGACTGTTCACAACTAATGACCCTCATCTTCAAACCCACGTTCGGCTCCAACAAACCAAACAGTCCCACCTCGAGAAATAGCAGGACATCAGGTGAAGACAGGCTCTGCATCACTTATGAGAGAGGTAGAGAAGAGGAAAGGGGGATGGAGATCATGATGAGATAGAGGTAGAGAATATAAAAGAGAGATAGCGGTAGGGAAGAGGAAAGCAGGATAGAGATCCTTTAAAGATAGAAGTGGAGAAGAAGAAAGTAATGACAATAATAATATTAACATTTATTTGCATAGCACCTCATAGACACGACATGTAACTCAAAATGCTTTACATTAAAAGAAGGCTGTCAGATAGGGACGATCAAAGCAAAACGCATTTATAAAGTAGAATGAAAAAATAATTAAAAGGATGAACCAAAAGAAAAACAGGGTAAGAATAAACGTTCCTCTGCAATTTATTTTCTTATTTCAATGGTGTTGTGGATTTTGCTATCATGACATTCAAAATGACGCACAAAATAAACTAAACCCATGTGCTCACTTTTCTTACCTTCAATAGTTTAGAATATACAATAGTGGTCAGAAACATTGAAATTAGACACTATAATGTCAATGTTTCAACCTCTCGTCACAACCAGGTCAAGTGTGTTACCATGTTAATGTGTAGCCTCAGTGACACGTTGCGTTTGTTCTACACTGTCCAATACTATAGGTTCAGGATCAGCTCTGTTGTTTATGTGGACGTTCAGATCACCATTAGATTTTATTCTATTATATCTGGTGATGGTTAGCGATGCCAATTCAGAGAATTTGAGGAGGAAATGTGATGGTCTCCTCGGTGCCTACAGAGTGTTAAAATACAACAGAAGTTTCGGCCTGAAGTAAAAATGACAGAAATTCAAAAGAAAAAAAGTCTCCTCTGTTGATCTTAGTACAATTTAACGGAAAGACAGTAGTAATCATTCTGAGGAGATGCTTCAGTGAGTGTTGAGTGGCAATATTTTATCGAAACAAGTTTCTGATAAAAGCATAAAAAACAAGTTTGTAGTTCACAATAAGATCATTGATTAAAAATGATTTCATTGGTCGTGACCGAACATTTAATAAAAATAAATTTGAAGTATGAATAACAGGGCCTGAAACTGAATTGTAGTGATAAGGATTACGTAGCAAATTCTAAACCTAACCGTAACACTAACCCTAACCTTAACCCTAACCCTACCGCTAACCCTAACCCGAACCCCTGACCTAACTCGAACCCTAACCCCTTAACCCTAACACTAACCCTAACCCTAACCCCAACCCAAACCCTTACCCTCACCATAACCCTAAAACGAAACCCTGGCCGAACCCTAACCCTCTAACCCCCTAACCCTAACCCTAACCCTAACCCTAATCCTAACCCTAAGCCTTACACTAACCCTAACCGTAACCCTAACCCTAAACCTCACCCTAAACTTGACCCTAACCCTAACCCTAACTCTAATCCTTACCATAACCCTAACCCTAACCCTAACCCTAACCCTAATCCTAACCCTAAACCTTACACTAACCCTAACCGTAAGCCTAACCCTAAACCTCACCCTAACCCTAACCCTAAC
>NC_137200.1:32100508-32285508 GCF_960531495.2 Zeus faber | reverse complement strand
CTAACCCTAACCCTAACCCTAACCCTAACCCTAACCCTAACCCTAACCCTAACCCTAACCCTAACCCTAACCCTAACCCTAACCCTAACCCTAACCCTAACCCTAACCCTAACCCTAACCCTAACCCTAACCCTAACCCTAACCCTAACCCTAACCCTAACCCTAACCCTAACCCTAACCCTAACCCTAACCCTAACCCTAACCCTAACCCTAACCCTAACCCTAACCCTAACCCTAACCCTAACCCTAACCCTAACCCTAACCCTAACCCTAACCCTAACCCTAACCCTAACCCTAACCCTAACCCTAACCCTAACCCTAACCCTAACCCTAACCCTAACCCTAACCCTAACCCTAACCCTAACCCTAACCCTAACCCTAACCCTAACCCTAACCCTAACCCTAACCCTAACCCTAACCCTAACCCTAACCCTAACCCTAACCCTAACCCTAACCCTAACCCTAACCCTAACCCTAACCCTAACCCTAACCCTAACCCTAACCCTAACCCTAACCCTAACCCTAACCCTAACCCTAACCCTAACCCTAACCCTAACCCTAACCCTAACCCTAACCCTAACCCTAACCCTAACCCTAACCCTAACCCTAACCCTAACCCTAACCCTAACCCTAACCCTAACCCTAACCCTAACCCTAACCCTAACCCTAACCCTAACCCTAACCCTAACCCTAACCCTAACCCTAACCCTAACCCTAACCCTAACCCTAACCCTAACCCTAACCCTAACCCTAACCCTAACCCTAACCCTAACCCTAACCCTAACCCTAACCCTAACCCTAACCCTAACCCTAACCCTAACCCTAACCCTAACCCTAACCCTAACCCTAACCCTAACCCTAACCCTAACCCTAACCCTAACCCTAACCCTAACCCTAACCCTAACCCTAACCCTAACCCTAACCCTAACCCTAACCCTAACCCTAACCCTAACCCTAACCCTAACCCTAACCCTAACCCTAACCCTAACCCTAACCCTAACCCTAACCCTAACCCTAACCCTAACCCTAACCCTAACCCTAACCCTAACCCTAACCCTAACCCTAACCCTAACCCTAACCCTAACCCTAACCCTAACCCTAACCCTAACCCTAACCCTAACCCTAACCCTAACCCTAACCCTAACCCTAACCCTAACCCTAACCCTAACCTCCTAACCCTAACCCTAACCCTAACCCTAACCCTAACCCTAACCCTAACCCTAACCCTAACCCTAACCCTAACCCTAACCCTAACCCTAACCCTAACCCTAACCCTAACCCTAACCCTAACCCTAACCCTAACCCTAACCCTAACCCTAACCCTAACCCTAACCCTAACCCTAACCCTAACCCTAACCCTAACCCTAACCCTAACCCTAACCCTAACCCTAACCCTAACCCTAACCCTAACCCTAACCCTAACCCTAACCCTAACCCTAACCCTAACCCTAACCCTAACCCTAACCCTAACCCTAACCCTAACCCTAACCCTAACCCTAACCCTAACCCTAACCCTAACCCTAACCCTAACCCTAACCCTAACCCTAACCCTAACCCTAACCCTAACCCTAACCCTAACCCTAACCCTAACCCTAACCCTAACCCTAACCCTAACCCTAACCCTAACCCTAACCCTAACCCTAACCCTAACCCTAACCCTAACCCTAACCCTAACCCTAACCCTAACCCTAACCCTAACCCTAACCCTAACCCTAACCCTAACCCTAACCCTAACCCTAACCCTAACCCTAACCCTAACCCTAACCCTAACCCTAACCCTAACCCTAACCCTAACCCTAACCCTAACCCTAACCCTAACCCTAACCCTAACCCTAACCCTAACCCTAACCCTAACCCTAACCCTAACCCTAACCCTAACCCTAACCCTAACCCTAACCCTAACCCTAACCCTAACCCTAACCCTAACCCTAACCCTAACCCTAACCCTAACCCTAACCCTAACCCTAACCCTAACCCTAACCCTAACCCTAACCCTAACCCTAACCCTAACCCTAACCCTAACCCTAACCCTAACCCTAACCCTAACCCTAACCCTAACCCTAACCCTAACCCTAACCCTAACCCTAACCCTAACCCTAACCCTAACCCTAACCCTAACCCTGTGCCTCGGAAAGCAGATTCTCCTCATAACCCATTACATGTACTATCTTACCAAGACCGTACATTACCTTTGGTCCCCTATACCAAACTGCCCATGCTGGCCAGGGGGGAACATAGGAATATTACTCACCAATACATGCCAGGATACCCAACTGGGTAAACGGAATCATCAATACAGTACTCAACAAATCAAACAAGGTGATCTTAACCATTCGTAACAACTTGGAACAAAAACAAATAAGGTTTGTTTAACCACTCTTAAACCCATAACAAATGAACACCCAAAAAAAACAAATAGGGTGTTCTTAACCATCCATAACAACTTGAAACAAAAACCAACAAGGTGTATTTTGCCACGGTTAAACCCAGAACAAAAAAACAAACAAAACGTTCTTAACCATCCGCAACAACCTGAACAGGAACCTAACTCTCTACCTAACATAATACGGGATTGGAGAATCTTGATAACGTGCGACGGCCCGTGCATTACCTTTGGTCCCCTATACCAAACTGCCCTTGCTGGCCAGGGGGGAACATAGGAAAAGTACTCACCAATACATACCAGGCTACCCAAACTGGGTAGACGGGATCATCAATACAGTACTCAACCAACCTAACCCTAACCCTAACCCTAACCCTAACCCTAACCCTAACCCTAACCCTAACCCTAACCCTAACCCTAACCCTAACCCTAACCCTAACCCTAACCCTAACCCTAACCCTAACCCTAACCCTAACCCTAACCCTAACCCTAACCCTAACCCTAACCCTAACCCTAACCCTAACCCTAACCCTAACCCTAACCCTAACCCTAACCCTAACCCTAACCCTAACCCTAACCCTAACCCTAACCCTAACCCTAACCCTAACCCTAACCCTAACCCTAACCCTAACCCTAACCCTAACCCTAACCCTAACCCTAACCCTAACCCTAACCCTAACCCTAACCCTAACCCTAACCCTAACCCTAACCCTAACCCTAACCCTAACCCTAACCCTAACCCTAACCCTAACCCTAACCCTAACCCTAACCCTAACCCTAACCCTAACCCTAACCCTAACCCTAACCCTAACCCTAACCCTAACCCTAACCCTAACCCTAACCCTAACCCTAACCCTAACCCTAACCCTAACCCTAACCCTAACCCTAACCCTAACCCTAACCCTAACCCTAACCCTAACCCTAACCCTAACCCTAACCCTAACCCTAACCCTAACCCTAACCCTAACCCTAACCCCTAACCCTAACCCTAACCCTAACCCTAACCCTAACCCTAACCCTAACCCTAACCCTAACCCTAACCCTAACCCTAACCCTAACCCTAACCCTAACCCTAACCCTAACCCTAACCCCTAACCCTAACCCTAACCCTAACCCTAACCCCTAACCCTAACCCTAACCCTAACCCTAACCCTAACCCTAACCCTAACCCTAACCCTAACCCTAACCCTAACCCTAACCCTAACCCTACCCAAACTGGGTAGACGGGATCATCAATACAGTACTCACCTAACCCTAACCCTAACCCTAACCCTAACCCTAACCCTAACCCAAATGGGATAACTACAAAACATGAACCTAACACTCTACCTAACATAATACGGGATTGGAGAATCTTGATAACGTGCGACGGCCCGTGCATTACCTTTGGTCCCCTATACCAAACTGCCCTTGCTGGCCAGGGGGGAACATAGGAAAAGTACTCACCAATACATACCAGGCTACCCAAACTGGGTAGACGGGATCATCAATACAGTACTCAACCAACCTAACCTAGCCTGTGCCTCGGAAAGCAGATTCTCCTTATAACCCATTATATGTATTATCTTACCAAGACCGTGCATTACCTTTGGTCCCCTATACCAAACTGCCCATGCTGGCCAGGGGGGAACATAGGAATAGTACTCACCAATACATGCCAGGATACCCAACTGGGTAAACGGAATCATCAATACAGTACTCAACAAATCAAACAAGGTGATCTTAACCATTCGTAACAACTTGGAACAAAAACAAATAAGGTTTATTTAACCACGCTTAAACCCATAACAAATGAACACCCAAAAAAAACAAATAGGATGTTCTTAACCATCCATAACAACTTGAAACAAAAACCAACAAGGTGTATTTTGCCACGGTTAAACCCAGAACAAAAAACAAACAAAATGTTCTTAACCATCCGCAACAACTTGAACAGGAACCTAACTCTCTACCTAACATAATACGGGATTGGAGAATCTTGATAACGTGCGACGGCCCGTGCATTACCTTTGGTCCCCTATACCAAACTGCCCTTGCTGGCCAGGGGGGAACATAGGAAAAGTACTCACCAATACATACCAGGCTACCCAAACTGGGTAGACGGGATCATCAATACAGTACTCAACCAACCTAACCCTAACCCTAACCCAAACCCAAACCCAAACCCTAACCCTAACCCTAACCCCCTAACCCTAACCCTAACCCTAACCCTAACCCTAAACCCTAACCCTAACCGCTTGTGATGGGATCTCACTTTCCTGCTCTATATGAAAATCAGATTAATTTAGTTTCCTTAATTTCTTACTTGTATGGAAAATGTGTCTCAGAAGAAAATAAATGAAAACAAGTGTTTTTATTTTAGATGTATTCATTTTCCTCCATTTCCTAATACAACAAAACAAAAGCCCTGTGCATCCGTACGTCTCCCTGTTGTGTTCTGTTGCTATGGGACTTAGTTGGACCCAAATGCTCAAAGAGAGTGAGAGATACAATGTTAAAGAAACATACCCAAAAGGAGATCACAGAGCTGATTGCATATTTGGAGAGCTTAAGATCTGAGCAGACCAAGGTAACAGGACTCTCTGGCACTGATTAATAACATCTGTGTACCCTGCTGATACATTATGGTCAATTTTCTTAACAAACAAGTAAACATTACTTCTTTGTAATCTGCTCTTTTTTTTCTCTCCCTGTTCTTCCAGCAGGGAAAACGCATGGATTTTCCCTCCCTGGGTGTCGATTCTCGTTCTCATCTCAGCTCTTCCTCCATAAGCACATTAGGAGGAATCACAGCGAGCTTTACATCCAAAAGTTGAGAAGTGGAGAGATGAGAGCAGAGAGTCTCCTCCCCTCTGCGGCGTCTCAGCCAAATGGAACCTCTGGAACCATCCGGACACAGAAAGACAAACCTGGTAATAACAGTTGTAACCAGTGTGGAAAAACCTTCAGGTGGGCATGTCATTTCAAAGAACATGAGACTATCCACACTGGAGAGATCATTCCACTGTGACCTGTGTGAAAAGACTTGTAATACAAAAGATCTGCTCAAAGTCCATCTGCGCATTCATTCAGGTGAGAAACCCTACCAGTGCCTGCAGTGTGCTAAGAGTTTCAGGAGAAAAAGTGAGAGAGAGCGATCATATCACTGTGAACAGTGTGGAAAGAGCTTTTATGTACAAAGTCAACTTACAGTCCATCAGCGTTGTCACACAGGAGAGAAACCGTATAACTGCCAGCAGTGTGGAAAGAGTTATAATGTAAAACGTGATCTTGATGTTCATCAGCCAATTCACACATGAGAGAGACCCTACAAGTGTCTGCAGTGTGCCAAGAGTTTCAGGACAAAAGTTGTTCTGGAAAGGCACCAGCTCATTCACACGGGAGAGAAACCGTATCACTGCCAGCAGTGCGGAAAGCGGTTCAACACAAAAGCTAATCTGAACCGACATCAACGTGTCCACACAGGAGAGTAACTCTACAAGTGTCTACAGTGTGAAAGGCGCTTTAATACATTAACTGGGTTTAGTTAAAACACATCAGCTGTCGAAAGAGCTTTTATGTAAAAGGTCAACTCTTTACTGCACAAAATAAACTCAGACAACATCAGGGTATTCACACAGGAGCTAAACCGTACTGTGGCTAGAGCTCAGAGCATTTGTTCTATACATTTCTCACAATCAGTGCACACAATCAAATAAACAAATAACCATTAATTGGAATGCAGCAGGTGTATGCCCCACACAGGCACATTAAAGGGCACCTACTGTCACTGGTCCTTTCTCAGTCAGCAGGAAGTACTGCAGATGGTTACATAGACAATGCAACAGTAACATGTTTCATGAACAGGAATTTATGTCTTATTCTGCATGAAAAATAAACCTGTTTTAACAATAATTTGTTGAGTTGACCCAGGTCTAGCTTTAACAAGGATCAGGGTGATTTGATATACTCATAAACAACAACCTGTTATTTAATTTGAACTTTGCTGACATGGTAGATAAACTAAAATTTTACATTGAGATTGAAGGATTTTGTTCTTGTCTATTTTTGCAGACATGTTAAATAAACTACAATTTAACATTAAGATTGGAGGATTTTTTTGGTGCTGTCAACAGACTGCCCAGACAACACAGGGTGTTTGTGCCATTGCATCCAAGACAGAGTTAATCTGCAAGAGGAATTTACATTCTCAACCTGCAAAGCCAGTCTTTAATAATCATGAATAACTGTTTGAATTAAGTATTTGGACGACCTGTGGGATGACAAGAACACAGCATTTTCACCAGGAAACTCTTAACATGTTTTGAACAACTAATTGGCTGTTCAAGGGGGGAATAATCACAAGTCAAACATGGAAACAGTTATGTATTTGAAAAAAAAACACAATAAAATGGGAAGGATTGAAGATTCTTGTCACAATAGTAACAAGGAGAAAAGAGATCTAGTCAGGTGGGTGTTCAAGGGAGTGTGTGGCAGTGTGTGTGACCTATGACAATTAGATGGTGGTCGTTCCCAGGTTTTTTGTAACTATTGTAGAATTTGCCAATCTTCCTCACTGCGACTTTTATTTTTTTTATTTAATGACATTCAATTACTTAACCACTGTGGGGTGTACAAACCCCAACACATCTCTAAAGCCCATCTGAAATAGTCCCCGGATGTCGAGTTCTAGTCTTACCTGTGTTCAGGCATTATCACTAGGGAGCCAAATATCCCCAGATGTAATGGTTGGTATCAACTTTATTTAATAAATTCCAAATCTGTTCAAATCAAGTACATCAACAAAAGCTCAGATTTTTAAATTGAGGATTCTATAAATTATCCATGACATCATGACAAAATGATGGTGGACAAAGAACACAGCCCTAATCCAACATTTATATTGTAATTATTAATATATTAAGGTCTTCTGGAATGATTTTGAAGACTTTACCTTCAAAACAAAATGCATATAACGGTAGAAATTAATGAATTTGCATTTTCTATTTTATGAATCGTTTATTTGAATACTAATACATTATAAATATGTATATACTGTATATAAGGCAAATTCTACTTACACATTCTACTTACACATATCTAAGTTGTATTATTTCTATCAGACCTTAAAAAACATTGAGACCAAAATGTCCTTAAAATCCATCCAGTGTCAAATATTTACATAACTTTTACTAGTGTTCTTGAATGTCATGTGTTTTATTTTTCCCCTAAACTCCTAAATTATTTGTTTTGTAACCACTGGATGTTGTTTATGTACTATAGTGCAATATTGTATTCTCGTTCATTTGAATTGCATAATAAAAAATGAAAAGAGTGGATCCTGTGCGGGAATGTGATGTCACAGAGCTAAACCAGTCAGAATTGATCCCATCTGGGTTCTCATATTTGGGCCAAAATCAACCAGCAATTTATTAAAGTCACTCTCATATGAAAATGATACACCAGATTGGTCGTAATACAAGTGTTACGAATAATCAGCTAAGGTTTACATTTCAACAGATTTGTTTTCAAAAGTCAGTCTGTTTATTCTAGTTCTCGGTTCAAAACCAACCAGTGCAGGGCCCTCCGACACAGAGACACAGACGATGGGGTTGCAGAAACAAGTTTATTGTAGCACGTGGGTTAGGTGGAACAAGCCCTGAAACAGATGGACAGCATGTCATGACAAGGGCTCCTCTCCCGTGTGTGTGTGTGTGTGTGTGTGTGTGTGTGTGTGTGTGTGTGTGTGTGTGTGTGTGTGTGTGTGTGTGTGTGTGTGTGTGTGTGTGTGTGTGTGTGTGTGTGTGTGTGTGTGTGTGTGTGTGTGTGTGTGTGTGTGTGTGTTGGGATGGGGGTTTTACCTGTTGGGTTTGGGTTAGGGTTAGGCTAACCCTAACACTAACCCCTAACCCTAACCCTAACTTTAGACCAATCAACGAGCAACAGGTGTACAACCACACTGATCCTAGGCCCCAATTATCCAGACCTTAACCACTGGCTGCTCAAACCACACCATGTTTCCATTTCATTTCTCGTAAAAAAAAGGTTAAAATGATTCACCGCCTGAAACCTGCAGCCATGATACGTCAATAGCGGCGCCATCTTGCCACAGTGTCCAATTGCTGTAGGAAAATGTTACAACTTGTGCTGTTTCATAACAATTAATATATAGTAATTATTTCATATAACTGTACTTAACAGTAACATAACATTTCATACATAAATCTCAAATTTCCTCCATGCTTTGAGAGTGCGGCATGTACACCGCATCAAGATGGCAGCCATTGAGGAAAGATTGTTTATATGGCTACATATTTATTTTAAATATGTATTAGACAGCCTGGGCACTGGCAGTGCGTAGAGGGATGGCCTTGGGAAACCGGTTGGCATAATCCTTGATGACCAGGAAGAAGTGGTGTACCTGCGTGGTTCGGGGCAGGGGTCCCACTATCTCCATGGCCAGGCGTTCAAGGGGGGTTTCAATGATTGGTAATGGTATGAGGGGGCTCTGGTAGTGTGGCTTTGTGGCTATTAAGCTGGCCGTCGGCACAGTATTTGCAGTAGTCCTGGACTGCTCGTCTTAAACCTGGCCAGTAAAACCTTGGTAAGACCCCGAGGGTCTTCTCCACCCCATGGTGGGCACAGAGTAGGTGGGTGTGGGCTAGGAACAGGCCCTTGGGGACATTCACTTTGGGTACGAAGAGCTGGATAATCCATTTCTCCCCCATTTTAATGTCCCTGTATAGCAAGCCCTTGGTTATATTAAAATGAGGGTTAGAGGCTTTACTCACACCTGGCTGCAGTAATCTCTCAATGACCTGTACATCCTGGAGGGCTTGGGTCAAGGTGGGGTCTTCCCTCTGGGACACCGCAAAGCTGCCCAGTCAGGTGGGCTTGGCCAGGGTGGCCAGAGTGACAGCCCAGCAAAAATCTTGCTGGACTCCGGGTCTCAGGATGAGCCAGGCCCTCTGTAGCGCCTCTGTCTGCTCTCCCAGTTCATCACAGACTGCCCCCCACTCTCTGAAAATGTCTCCTCCTGCTTATCGAAAAGGTGAACAGTTGCAGCCACTCTGCATTGTTGTTGTCGTCGCAGAGCTTCTGGTCACGAGTCTGTGTTGGAGGCAGCGGGAAAGTGAGCAGTGTGATCTACTTTCAGGTCAAGAGCAGAATGTTTAGAAATTTTATTTAATATTAGAAATGTATTTCATTGTATTTTTTATTTTATATTTAACTTTATGTTATTGTCTTGAACTTAATTGAAGGGCGGTATTTTATTTTAGATTCATGTTGATTATACATTACAATGCCTATTTAATGAGGTGATCAATTCCAGTTAGTAAATGTTAGTTTATATCTTTAATCCGACCCTATGTGCTTGTTTAGTTTCAGCTTTATTTCCAATTAAATTCGAAAATGTATATATAGATATACTGTGTATATCTATATATATATATATATATATATATATACATATATATATATCCACAATGCCGCCTTGACCTTATTAGTGCTACATATATACATTCACTGGCCACTTTATAAGGTACGTCTGTTCCATTGCTTGTTAACACAAATAGCTAATCAGCCAATCACATGGCAGCAACTCATTGCATTTAGGACCATTGCATTTAGGATTCATGTAGACCTGGTGAGGATAACTTGCTGAAGTTCAAACTGAGCATCCGAATGGGGAAGAAAGGGGATTTCAGTGACTTTGAACGTGGCATGGTTGTTGGTGTCAGACGGGCTCGTCTAAGTTTTTCAGAAACTGCTGACCTACTGGGATTTTCATGCACAACCATCTCTAGGGTTTACAGAGAATATTCCGAAAAAGAGAAAATATCCAATGAGCGGCAGCTGTGCGAACGAAAATACCTTGTTGATGTCAGAGGTCAGAGGAGAATGGGCAGGCTGGTTCGAGACGATAGAAAGGCAACAGTAACTCAAATAACCACTCGTTACAACCAAGGTATGCAGAATACCATCTCTGAACGCACAACATGTGGAACTTGAAGCAGATGGGCTACAGCAGCAGAAGACCACACCGGGTGCCACTCCTGTCAGCTAAGTACAGGAAATTGAGGCTACAATTCGCACAGGCTCACCAAAAATGGACAATAGGAGACTGGAAAAACATTGCCTGGTCTGATGAGTCTCGATTTCAGCTGCGACATTCAGATGGTAGGGTCATAATTTGACGTAAACAACATGAAAGCATGGATCCATCCTGCCTTGTATCAAGGGTTCAGGCTGCTGGTGGTGGTGAAATGTTGTGGGGGATATTTTCTTGGCACACTTTGGGCCCCTTAGTACCACTTTAGTATCCGTTAAACGCCACAGCAAACCTGAGTATTGTTGCTGACCATGTCCATCCCTTTATGACCAGTGTACTTATCTTCTGATGGCTACTTCCAGCAGGATAATGCACCATGTCACAAAGCTCAAATCATTTCAAACTGGTTTCTTGAACATGACAAGGAGTTCACTGAACTCCAATGGCCTCCACAGTCACCAAATCTCAAACCAGTAGAGCACCTTTGGGATGTGGTGGAACGGGAGATTCACATCATGGATGTGCAGTCGACAAATCTGCAGCAACTGCGTGATGCTATCATGTCAATATGGACCAAAATCTCTGAGGAATGTTTCCAACACCTTGTTGAATCTATGCCATGAAGAATTAAGGCAGTTCTGAAGGCAAAGGGGGGTCCAATCCGGTAGTAGCAAGGTGTACCTAATAATACAAGACATCTTATCACATTTATAACTTTTCTTACTTATTGCACATCCTCCCACACTTTATTATACAGTAATCATTTTTTTCAACCTTCCGCACTGAAGTGCTCTATCATCACGTAACATATTCCACCCTTCCCTGGTGCAGTCGTACCAGGTTTTGTAATTGTGTAGCTCCCCCTCCTGCTGCCAAAACAGCTGTGACCCGTGGAGGCATAGACTCCACCAGGCTCTGAAGGTGTCCTGTGGTATCTGGCACCGAGACATTAGCAGCAGATCTTTAGTCCTGGAAGTTGCGAGGTGGGGCCCCATGGATCAGGCTTGTTGTTCCAGCACATCCCACAGATGCTCCATCGGATCTGATCGTAATCCCGCCTATCCGCCTGATGTAGAAGAAAATGTGATTCATCACACCAGGCCACCGTCTTCTAATGCTCTATGGTCCACTTCTGGAAGAATGTGATGTACAACATTACACCTGAACCATTTAGTTACTTTGAAGATTAAGCTTATGCATATACAACTTAAGGTAAGTTGATGTAAATTATTGTAAAAATTGGACTGCTAACCACTTTGACAAAAAGGTCTTAGGTCATTGTACCAAGGCTTGAATGCTTCGCGGTATTGAAATGGCTAACCTTTTGAGTATATAGTATCACTTTCAAAGAAGTCTCTTGATGAATTATATTAAGGTGGATAGCACCCAAGTGCCCTTTTCCTCGAGTACTGTACTTAAACACCTCAGAATTTGGAGAACATACAAAGCTCCTGTTCCCAGATGTATGTCGGAAGTGTTGCTTTTTAAATACAGCCCCATCTCACTCACCTGTATGACAGCAGTCCATCGGATCCTGGATTTAATGTGTCCTATTAAAAACTTTTCCAAATTCCAAAGGGTCGTCCAAACCATTATCCTATCTTGACTTTATTCTTAAACTTAATATTTCCCCCCTCATAATTTTGATTTTAATCTTGTGGTAGTATTCTTTTTCCATTTTTAAAAGTTACTCTTTTTTTTCACTCTAAAATGAATTATTAATGATTTATTACTGAATTTCCCTCCAGGATTAATAGTGTCATCTTAGACCGTAGTTTAGTGCTTGTATATTTTTTTATTTTAAAATCTGAAACTCAAGTTTATTCTTCAGTAATTTGCTGCTCAGAGATGGAAAAAATGTGGATGTGTAATGCTCAATTTCCTTTAATTAAGCCCCAAACGAAGGTTGTGTGAACAGTATCGCAGTGTGGCCTGTTAGAAGTTGTTCCCTGGAATGTCCACTCGGCGACAGCAGAGCATTATGAGTTTTCCCTATAATACTAGATGTGCTACACCCCCCAAAAAAAACACAGTCAGTGGGTAGATGGTAACAAGACTATATGATCTTTACAACCTTTGGTGATACAGAACAAAGACATTTAGACGGTTCTAATCACAGCTCAAAGAGCAGAGAGGTGGAACACCATGAAAATCAAACAATTCCACTTCTCTGTGTGTACGCTCTGATCGGGTCAGAACATCAGACGGTCCTTGATTTGACCCTGAGCGCGTGAGCAGCTCTGTGGCTCCGCTGCAGCAGCTGTGGTGTCTCTTCAGGTTACAGGCCTGGGTGAAGCTCCGCCCGCAGCGAGCGCAGCGGTAGGGCCTCGCCCCTGTGTGCACGCGCTCGTGTATCCTCAGGTCGCTGTTCCTCCTGAAGGTTTTCCCGCAGCGTGTGCAGCCGTGGGTCTTCTCTGCCGCATGCGTGCGCTGGTGCTCCTTGAGCTGTGGCGCAGCAGGGAAACTTTCACCGCAGCGAGGACAGAGGTGCGGCCTCTCCGCTGCGCCGCCGCACTGGTGAGCGTTGAGGTGACTCTTGATGACGAAGCTCTTCCCGCACGGCTGGCAGCGGTACGGCTTCTCCCCCGTGTGGCTGCGCTGGTGCACTGTCAGGTGACTCTTTGTGTTGAAGCGCTTGTCGCAGAGCGGGCAGTGGTGCGGCTTCTCGCCGCTGTGGATCCGCTGGTGCTCCACCAGGGAACACCTTTGGCTGAAGCTCACGGCGCACTGCGGGCAGCGGTGCGGCTTCTCGCCGCTGTGGACACGCTCATGTCTCCGGAGCTCGCCCTTCGTGTTGAAGCTCTTCCCGCACTGTCCACAGCCGTGAGGTCTCTCCCCTGAGTGAATACGCTGATGTGCTTTCAGATAACTCACCTTGTGGAATGTTTTCCCACACTGATCACAGCTGTACATTCCTGGTGCAGGGTTCTGTCTCTGGGTGGTTCCAGAGGTTCTTACTAGCTGACAGGTGACAGAGGGGAGGAGACTCTCTGCTCTGATCTCTCCACTTCTCAGCTGTTGAACATAAAGCTCGCTGTGACTCCTCTTAATGTGCTTATGGAGGAAAAGTTGAGATGAGAAGGAGGACCGAGTCTGGGCCGACTGCGATTTCACTCCTGGAAGAACAGTGGGTAGAGAGAGAGAAAAAGAGCGGATTACCGAGAAGTCGCAGTAAAGGGACTGGCATCAAGTCGACCGACGCCCACTTGACGCTATTTGAACGTCCAAACTTTATGACAGTTAGGTTTTTGGTTTACAGATCATTGCAGCGGTTTTAAAACACCCAAGGGTCGTCATGGTAACAAGTTAATGCCATGCCACAGAAAATAAGACTCTCAAACAAAACATGTCTTTTATGACTCCTTCAGGTTAAAGCGGCTTATAAACGACACTCAGCGAGAAGTTGTTCATCTGCGACACTGATCCAAACAGCGACAGAACAAAACCAGTTACCTGACGGAGGTTCTGTGGTCTCCTCCCAACCTCCATCACCGTCTTCAGTCTCAGGTTCAGAACAGTGTGAAGAGAGGAGCTGCTCAGCACCACTTGGTTCTAAAGCAGCAGCTGTATCTTCTGGATCTACTTCTGTTTCCATCTGTTCAGTTGAGGTGCTGGCTACAGGTTCTGCCTCTCTCTTCTCCTCAGTTTGCCACTGATGAAGCTGGGACCACTGAGCGCACTCTTCATCATGTTCCCTCTTCACAGGGAACTCCTCCTCTTCCTCTTTAATGTGTGGGGGCTCTGGCTCCTCCTGGCCCAGACTAGGGCTCCACTCCTGCTGCTCAGGGGGAAGCTCCTCTTTACAGACAGAGAGCTGCTGGACCTCCGCTAGAATAAAATATTTGTTATATTAAAGTATTTTAATGTCAGTCAATCTCCTCATAGAACCTACATATCCAGACACACTGCTCAGGCTCTTGAGTGTGGCCTGTGATCAAATCCACCAACTACATTGTGATTATTCCATTGACTAAAACAAGGTAAAATTACGAAAATATGACAAAATCTTATGAGAAACTTAATGAAAGGATTAAAACTACATTTAAAATCCCTGTCAAAATAAAAACTACTGATCAATGTTAAGAGTAGGATCGTTGCATCTTTAACCAAAATACTAAAAGCAGTTTCATGTTTATGTTTGGCACAAAAAAGAAAGCTTCATATGTTGCTTTAACCATTCTGTACCTTGCTGAATACCTATTGGCTGGATGTGCGATTGATTCCTGTGTGGCTGTTCTCCTATTGGTCGCCTGTAGATGACAGGCGTGGTCAGGGTTTGTCCCTGCAGCTGCAAGATGAGTTGCGCTGCCGAATTTATGACGATATAGGGAAGCACCGGCTGGAAATACCACACACACACACACATACACACAGACACACACACACACACACACACAGCTAAACGACTCCATCAGTTATTCACACCGTAGCCCTCTCATAACGAGGCTAATCACATTGTATGCGAGCTCCTACGGCTAACTATATATATATAAATTAATCTGATTAGGATATACCCCTTGAAATGCATCATCTTGGAAAGAAACCAAACATGTATACTAGAGATGCAGTGATTGCAATTTTCTTGGCCGAAAAAAGTCTGACCTGCAGATTCAGATTTTGGCCGATTCCGATATTCAATCAATTTTATGTTTATAATCTTCTTCTTTCGGCTGCTCTTGTTAGGGGTCGCCACAGTAGATCATCTGCCTCCAATACCTTCTGTTCTGTACATCTTCCTCCCTTACACCAACACCTGAATGTCCTCCCTCACCACATCCACAAACCTCCACTTCTCCAGGCTCTCCTCAACCTGCTTCCAACTCTCGCTACAGATCACAAGGTCATCCGCGAACTTCATAGTCCACGGAGACTCCTGCCTGATTTCATCTGTTAACCTGTCCATCACCATTGCAAACAAGAAAGGGCTCAGAGCTGATCCTTGATGCAATCCCACCTCTACTTTGAATGCCTCCATCACGCCTACTGCACACCTTACCAAGATGGGTACCAGTAGACTTCTTCTCCACTCCTCCGGCATCCTCTCTCTTTCCAGGATGGTGTTAAAAATAAATATTATATAGATTAAATAGATATTAAATAGACTATTTAATATATTATGCATTGTCTTCCGATCATTTTGAGTTTATATCCGTGATCAGAGAAATCAAATTTTCTTATCATTTTGTCTCATTGGGTATATCTGCTGTACATCAATGACACACACATTGTGTGATCTGATCACGCTCACGTGATAGGACAGCTGCACATACTGCTGTAATTAACCACAATAGTGAGATTGCAGATCTTGACACTGTTTATTATTGTTCTTTATTGACTATGGAACAATAATAGAACATGAAACTGTCAATGAGTTCCAATAAAATAAAATATGGGACTGTCACCAAATTTCAGTAGAATTCAACCTGGAACTCTCACTGAGCTTTAGTGGGGAACGACATATAACTAACATGGAAATGTCCACTTCAAACTTCAAATTAAACTCTCTTTCACTTTTAAGTGGAAATATAACTTTCTATTATATCTATATGGTATTCATCACTGGTATTCCTCATATTCATCATTCAAAAATAAATTGCAACCATTACAAAAAAAAGTCCTCATAATAAATGCGACCCTTCTCACTCTGGTTCACTGGAAGTCCTCCTTCGCTTAGTGTGCGTTAAACCAAGTGAATCAAATGGAATGACTCGTTTTACTGAGTGACTTGTCAAGAACCAAGTCTCAAAAAAGAGTACAACCTTTTGTCACGATCGGAGTTTGTGACGTGCACGACAAGTATGAACAACCAGAACAGACCCTCCGCTGTAGTGACAGCGAT
Source organism: Zeus faber (assembly GCF_960531495.2). Taxonomy (NCBI): domain Eukaryota; kingdom Metazoa; phylum Chordata; class Actinopteri; order Zeiformes; family Zeidae; genus Zeus; species Zeus faber. The sequence goes on along the minus strand of NC_137200.1, from coordinate 32,269,254 downwards.
AGATACTCACTCTGCACAATTTTTAATATTGTCAGGCGATAAATTATTTATCCAATCTTCATATACGTTGAAGTACCTCCAAACATCCGATATTTTCTTTCACTCTCTATTTGAGCGTATTTTTTTCCCGTAGTTTCAGCTGGCATTTCATGCCTGCGTAATTTGACCAAGCGTGGTTGATACACAATGTGCATGCAGGTTGGCAGGTCTGGAAACCTCATGAAACTGCAAATATTAAGAGATTCAGGCCTGATTCATAAAAAAGTTTTCTGCTTAGGTTCTCTCAGCCAGGGACCTGACTTACTGAACAAATAAAAAATTCTTTATTGTGCAGAAATAGAGTACAAAGGCTCCAGACAATGGGCCTAGGGTAGCACAGGGTATTAAATCCTTTATATTTTAACTACAAACTTATTACTCACCACTTTGGATGAAGTTGTGTCGCTGCTCTCCGGGACTGAAACTTCCACTTCAGCGACACCATCCTGCAAGCGAACAAAGCAGATTTATCAAGTAGAAAAACAAAAGTAAAAACACCATGAAGTAATGAAGATGTCCGTTCATTTAAATTTCCATCCAAGACACGTGACGTTCAAACTGCTGCTGAAAAAAAAAACACGTGACCGGGTACTGTGGGCGACAACTAGTGAACTGAAGGGAAAGGTGACTTTAAGAAGGAGAAAACACACAGAAACCCAAAAGACCCCCATGAACTGCATCTAGGTAGGCTTGGGCAGATTAACAATTAAATCATCTATTGGCGATCAATTCTATCGATTGACATTGATGACTGATAGATGAGAGATTTTTCAAATTTTTTTATCCGCCAGGAAAAATCTGAGCATTTAAACGGTGTAAGTGCAGTTTACCGTGTTCTAACCCTAACCCTAACCGGAGCGGAGAGAGGGAGCGAAGGCCCTACCCCTCTCTGCTTAGAGCTGTTGAGTAACCACTGGTGATCGGATCCCACTCCCCGCTCTACAGGCCCCTGCAGAGATTTTAAAAGGGGCAGGTGCTCAAAAAAAAAAAAAAAAAAAAAAAAAGGCACATGGGCCCCTAGCTCCGGTTCAAGGCATTTTGTCGCTCTGTGCAAATGGAGCAGCACAGCAGAGCGCAGATCACACCTGCGATGGTGCGCATCTGGAAGCCTCTGAGCTGTGATGTGCGCACATTGTGGGCCCATTTACATTAAATGTGTGCCCGATAAAAAAAGAGCATCATGGGGCAATAAGGTGCAAAGGGGCAGGTGCACTATCTGCCCCCCCTGCACGCGCCTGCTGCTGAATATTCAAATTTTGTGATTATAATATACCAATATATAATGTAATTTCATAGAGAAAGCTTTAGATTTATTTTGTTCACTTCATTTTTTTACTTGTATGAAACATAAATGAAAAGCAAAAATGTAACTCAAGGAATTGAAGCGGAGATTCTTTTGTTTCTTCTCCAGATAGCGGTTCCCCCATGTGCCGGTTCCCGTAATTGTGTGTTTTACATCTATTTATCTTTCTTTGTTTCCTTCATGTATGAAAAAACCTTTTTAAACACAACGGAAATAAGAGACTGACCTGTGCATGCTTCACATGATTGCCCAAAACTAATCTAGAGTAGAAACAGGAAGTAAGATGCTCGAAACAGGAAGTAAGACTAGGAAACAGGACGTTTCACAACAGTAAAGTGTTCAGCTGGTTATAAGCTGGTTGAACGGTTATAAATGATGGAAGCAAGACCTGGGATGGAAAACACAACTGATCATTTAAAGTCACGTTGTGTTTATTGTGTTTATAAACATTTAAAAAATTGGGTAATGTCTGTTTGGATTCCTCTGCTCTAACAGAAGAGACAAGACACAAAGTTGCCCCTCTTCATTTCACCCCCCTAAGAGTGTGTGTAAATATCTTAAGAGCACCAATCCCCAAAATACTGAAATTATGGACATCAAGGTATTCCTTAATAAATATTGTGACATTCGATTTTTTCATCATCTGCCAGCACCAGGGATGACTAACCCTAACCCTACACTAACCCTGGGAGCTGTTCAGCTGGTGCCAAAACTGACAAAACGGTGGCCGAATTGTTTTTATCATTTTATAATGATCCTATATAGTTATAATCCATATTTTAATATTCTCACAACTTTTCACCATCAACGCTCCAGGGAAACAATTTTTTCCCAAACAAACAGAGATACCACGCCCATTTTTTTGTTGTTGTTTTTTTGGTTTTGTTTTTACATATGGGGGCAACCATTATTGTCAGACCCTGACTTGTTTTCAGTTTTGGAGGCTTTTGACTTTTACTCCACTAAATCAATCTTTATCTTGTCTTAATATACTGTATAATAACATCAGGATTTCCATTTGTATGTACAGTGGTACTTTGACTTACGAGTTAACCCTAACCCTAACCCTAATTCTGTCATGAGAGATGTGATCACAGACACATATTTTCCTTTTTAGCAGAAAGCTTAGCCTTTGGAAAAGCAAATTTGATTTCGGACAGCGTGGGGAAGTGTGCAACATTGAGGTTGCGTAGTTGCGTAGTTGAGACGGAGCTTCACCAAGAATGCTTTCATGTGTGCATAAAGTTGTGGTACAAGCTGGTCTTTGCCTTTTAGGTTCTTGTTCATTGTGTTAAAATGATAACTAAGATCAACTAAAACAGCCAGGTCTGCCAACCAATGAGGGTCACTCAGCTCATGAAGAGGTCGGTCCTTCTTTTTCAAAAACTGGTCGATTTCTGATCTCAAGGAATAAAACCGCTGCAGCACCGAGCCGCAACGATGCCAGCGCACATCAGAATAGTAGAGTAAGTCCCTGTATTCATCATCAAAATCGGATAGGAAAGCTTGAAATTCCCTGGTAGAGCCCTCATGCTCGAATTATGTTGACGGGTTTCACAACCGTGTTCATCACATCACCAAGCTTGACTGTCTTGGCACAGAGGGCTTCCTGGTGGATGATATAGTGCATTTTAGCAGCCTCACCTCCACTCTCTCGCACCTTGGCGCACACCACAGAGGCCATTCATTTGCGCTCACCTGTTTTTGCTGGAGCCCCATCCATTGTTACTCCACACAGCTTGTCCCATTTAAGTCCCATCTTGTCAACTGCATCTGACACAGCTTCAAAAATGTCCTTACCCGTTGTTGTGCCCTTTAGACTTCTAAGATCAAGCAGCTCCTCCATAATGCAAAAGTTATCGTCAACTCCCTGCAAAAAAATTACAGCTGTGCAGTGTCTGTGGTATCTGTGCTCTCATCACATCACAAACTTTATCTGACACTTGATGTTTTAAGTTCACTGGCAAGTCTTAGATTTGCTGCATAACTGTGTTTCTGGATATGCTAACGCTGATAAATTCCCGCATTTTCTCCTGCAACTTCAGTGAGGCACTGTTTTATGAAGTCACCATCTGAGAAAGGTTTCCTGTGTTGAGCAATTGGTTGAGCTACCTTGTAACTAGCTATTGTGGCCTTTTCTTGTCTTTTGTTTGTCTTGTTTGCATTTCTTTGATTCTGCCATTTTTGGTCACCTGTAACAAAATGTTTCCTTCATTGCTCTTGTTTTGTGGAAAAGCTGCCTTGTTCAAGACTGTAGCTCCACCTACTGTTAAAACGTATTAAGTACAATACAGTCAAGCGTAACTTTCATGTGTGGGCCATATTCAATTATATTTTTAGAATTTGCTGCGGGCCAATTAAAAATGCACCACGGGCCACAGTTGGCCCGCGGGCCATAGTTTGGACACCCTTAGTTTGTGGATACACCATGTGGTGCTACTTGGACACCTCTTCAGTGATGTACCCGAGGTCATAGGGTGTTTCGGGTCTTTAATCATCAGACACCCTCACCCGGGCGACCCAGCCAGGGGCAATCAGTCCCCGGCTTGTGTCCAACTGTCCTGCTACTCTCAGATCTCCCGTCTGGATCCACAGCCATCGTGAGGCTTTTTCAGCAGCCTCCAAGATGTTTTTCATGGCTCTTTTGCACAGCTGACCTTTAACTCCAAGAAGTTTGAGGGTTCGGTGCAATGACTGGCCAGCGAATCCCTGGCATCCAACTTCAACTGGTTCGCCACGGGCTTTCCAGCCATTGCTCCTACACTCAGACATCAGCTCTGCGTACTTCGCCATTTTGCGCTCGTTGCCTCTTCAATTCGGTCTTTCCAGGGAACATTAAGTTCCACTATGACCACTTGCTTTGTAGAATCCGATGTTAACACCATGTCTGGGCAGAGTGAAGTGGTTCAGATGTGTTCAGGGAACCTCTTCTTTCCCAGATCGACTTGGAGGTGCCAGTCCCTTGCAGTGGCAAGAAGCCCACCCAAGGAGCGTGGCTGATGTTGTACCTTCTCCCCAGCTCTGACGAAGGTGATGGACTTCTTGGGGGTGGGCTGATTCTTGCTGTTCTGAGCCGCTGCGCTGATTGTGTCTACCAAAGCCCTAAGGACCTGGTTGTGGCGCCAGCTGTACCACCATTCCCCAATGCCTTCGAACAGCAGCTCAGGATATGCTCCAGGGTGCCACATTTTTGGCACAGTTGGCATGCCAGCGTGTCAGCCAGGCCCCAACGATGCATATTGGCTGGGCTTGGGAGAACATCATACACTGATTGGATGAGGAACTTTATGCGCATTCGTTGGGCTCTCACGAGCTTTGACCAGGTGATCTTACGCTGTTTTGCATGTTCCCACCTAGTTCAGGCGCCTTATTGGTCCATGCCAACCATCTTGGTTCGGCGGTCTTCCTCCACATCTGTTCGTATCTCATCGTGAACCAGTTGATGCTTCTCCCTCCCTCTGGCTTTGTCATAGCGTGGCTTGGGAAAACTGCCCAGTCCTGCCCGCCCCACTGCCACATTGCCGGCCAAAGTGCTGTGCCGCAGCCGTGCCTCCGCTCTGTCGACTGCTTCCTGTGCCTGCCACCTCCTACCAGTCTTCACAGATTCCTGCTGTGGCAACTTTAACATCACAGGAATCTCTGTACATCATCACCTCCCTGGCGCGTGTGGCCTTGAATTCCTCTGTCAAACCACTGAACGGAAGCTGCAGCTTGGTGGAATTCCCATAGAGGGCGAGGCTGCATAGGGACCGAGGGAGGGAGCCTGAACCACCTCTGCAGAAACTGGCTGATGGTCTTCTCCAGAGCCTCCACAGTTCTCATAGGCACCTCATAAACAAGAAGGGGCCAGAGTAACCTAGGCAGGACTCCATGTCGGTACATCCAGGCTTGGTATTTCCCTGAGAGCCCTGACTTGTTGATTGAAGTGAGCCAGTTTGCCAGGTCGCTCCTGGTTTGTTGGTGTACATAGATATGTGTTATTTATTATCTCATTTTAATCTGTCTCTTTCTTGACTGAACTGTTTTTTTGCTGCGTAACGCCTGATTGTCTGTCCAGGATTAATAAGTCTTATCTTATCTCATTTTGTGTCGGGGTATTTGTACTTTTCCCGCAGTAAAGCTCTGTTTTGCACATATCTCACCCCAAGTCCTACGTCTGGTGCGCTGAGCCTCCTGTGGAGGCTGGGAACCGCTCTCTGGTTCAGGTGGAAGCGCTGTGGCGGCCTCTTGCGCTCTGGAGACGGCAGGAAGTAGTCGTCTCGCTCGAAATGATCGCTGCACACGCGATGGTCGGCCGAACGAAGCATATCCAGCGGCGTTTCGACATCCATCCCCAACACCGCCAGCCACAGATTCAGCCTTCCACGGTCCTGCAACGGAAGCTGATGGAAGCTAAGAGGGGATGTCTTCTTCATCCTGTTGCCACAGTTTGGCATGGCGCACATGCGACCCATCTGGAATTTAAGGAGGGATATTAGGGCAATCAAGAAAAAATATACACATAATTTTACATTTTATATTTTATATTTTAAGAATAAATGTCATTTTGTGGGAAAAAGTAGAAGACTAATGACAGGGAAAACCTAAGTTTTCATAATGTAGATTTTAATCTCGCAGTCACCTTTAACGTGGGAGTTTAAACGTTCCTTAAAAATTTACATTGGCTGTAATGTATATGCCCTATTTGGCATTCCACCTTCCTTAGCTGTACTGTATATGCTCTTATTTGGAGTTCCACCTTTCCTGGTTCACTACCCAGTAACTAGAGCTTGAAAACCTCTTGTGCAGCGATGACTGTGAGAAGGTTTCATATACAGGGAACATAAAAAGCATTTGTATTTGAATTGTGTTGTTTTCTGTGGTTTAACTTTCACGCCCTTTGTTCAAAGTTAATTTAGCTCCCCAAAAAATATTAATCAAACAATATATGCTGGTCACATTTCTTTTTGAAAATTAAAAAAGGTATTCATCACCTCTTGCCGTGTCTTCTTATAGAGCCGGGCAGCCTCATTTTTTGTCAGTCTATACGGCCGTTAAAAAGGGGAAATGCTTAAGCCATATTCAACTGTGTTGATTTATTTGTGTTGAGTATCAGCCCTGGTGGCGGTCTTGTATCACATGATAACAGTTTGCCTCGCTACTTGTGAGGCAATTATGGGCGCTGTCCCTATATAGCATGACAATGTCCACACTACTAAGTCAACTATAAAAACAGCCAGCTTTTCATGAATGGAAACAGTGAATCACTGGACAGCACTTACAGTTTCCGCTCTTGCTGCAGGTAGCTCTGTTGGCAGGGAAAGACCTACAGAGGACATGGCCTGCAAAAAATGTTTAAAATAAATTGATGACAAAACCATTATGACGACCTGGTCCTAGACAGGGGACACAAATACAATAATGTGACTTTTAACAGTTTTTCAAAAAGAGGAAGTTGGACAAAGAGGTTCCTTCATGCTGTGGTTGGAATTAGAAAGTTAGAAATGTAGGGAAACAACATTTTAATAAGAGCATTTTAATATGAGAATCTTAATGAGAGCACTTAAATAAAAGCATTTTAATAGGAGAATCTTAATAAAAGCACTTTAATAAGAGCATTTTAATAAGAGCATTTTAATGAGAGCACTTTAATAAGAGACAAGGCCAAGCTACGAAAGATAACATCAGTTATTATCTCATTATGCTCACACTTGCTTATGCCCGCTCTACTCCCAAGGAAATACGGGGGAGCGGGAGATTTGATATGTTTCACAGATTTTACAGAGCTTTGAATCTAGGATTCTGGATTGTGACGATTCACTTGAAGCATCGTTCTATATCCATCGTTGGAAATGAATGAAATACGTGTCCTTCAAACTTTGCTGCCGGCATTTGGTGCACCCGGGGACAGAACACCAACTTGGCCTTCCTGCAGCCATCACTAAACATTTACCGACCATGTTATCTATTTGATCTGACTGAAGTTTTACCGTCCAACGTTTCACGGAAAGAAATGTGGATTAAACCAAGGAAGGCGGAACTCCAAATAAGGGCGTATGCATCACAGCCGGGGAAGGCGGAACTCCAAATAAGGGAGTATATGTCACAGCTTCCCCCCACACCATCTGTGGATGAAGAGTTTGGTAAGGAGAAAAAGTCGCTTGGACAGTCAATCTAGCTGGTTTATGACAGTGTATGATTAAATACATTTCAGCTTCAAGTGTCTGTTTGGAAAGGGATTGAGATTGTTTGTTAATCTTTATGGGACCTCTGGGATTGTGCTATGCCATAGCCTCTGTTCTCAGATACAGCGAATAATTGGAGCATAGACAAAGTACATAACAGTTTTTATAATGTTGAGGAGACATATGAAACCATCATATTGTAAATTTATTCTCAAAAATCCCTCTTTCATCTTGTAGTTTCTATTGAAACATAACTTTAGTCTCAACATTTTGCCTTAAATATGTAATTTAGATTCTTTATTTTCATTGGGAGTGACAAGGATGGACAGGATTAAGAATGAGTACATTAGAGGGACAGCTAAGGTTGGACAGTTTGGTGGAAAAGTGAGAGGTGAGATTGAGACGGTTTGGACATGTGCGTAGGAGAGATGAGAATTACATTGGAAGAAGGATGTTGAGGATGGAGCTGCCAGGCAAGAGGAAACGAGGAAAGCCAAAGAGCAGGTTTATGGATGTGGACATGCAGGCGGTTGATGTAAGGGAGGAAGATGCGCAGAACAGAAGGAATTGGAGGCAGATGATCCGCTGTGGTGACCCCTAACAGCAGCAGCCAAAAGAAAAGAAGAAGAAGAATAAGAAAAAGAAGGTAAATATAAATCGCTCTTGCAATCGCAAACATTTCCACGAGTAACTAGATATTCATACTGTTTTGGCAGTTTCGACCCACCACCCAAGTGGCGTTTTCAGGGCCCTCCGGCACAGAAGACGGGGGTGTAAACGCCAGTTTTGGAATTAGCCAGGAGCATATAGAACATGTCATGACAGGGCTCCATCCTGAGGATGTGGGGATGGGGGTTTTACCTGCTGCTCATTAGACCAACCAACGAGCATTATAATAACAGCACTTTAATAGCAATATTATAATAAGAGCACGTTAATAAGTGCATTTTAATAAGAGCATTATAATAAGAGAACTTTAGTAAGAGCACGTTAATAAGAGCATTTTAATAACAGCTCTTTAATAGGAATATTATAATAACAGCACGTTAATAAGAGCACTTTAATGAGACCTGGGGTCATTTCCGGTGTCCAGCCCTGCTATCGCTAATGCTAACCCTAGCCTAGCAGCTGTTACCTCGGCAGCAGAGAGTCGGACATGAATCCGCTTTACCTTCCCTGGATCCAGTCCCGGTGTGAAAGTGGAGGTGGCCCAACAGGAGACATGGGGGACGGGGTAAGGGGCAGCGCAGCTCCGCTTCACACCGAAGGTTCCAGATTCTCTGGGCGAAGCGAGAAGCGGAAACGATTCGTTCGTAGCGAACGAAAGGGGTCGTCGTTTGTTGGCCGCGACTCGGGCTGAACAGAGACGACTCTCGAACGAGATCCGTGAGTCGCAGCAAATCTACTTGGAAACAGGAAGTGATTACTGATGATTCAGTTTACAGAGGGTGAAGAGCGTTGGGCATCATCCATATCGAATGTGACTCGTTTACACTTTGCATTCCTCCTAAATACATACTCTTGAGGAAGAGTCGGGAAGTGGAACGCATCTTTGTACAGAGACACTCACAAAAACCCAAATCTCCAAAAGGAGACGAACCTGTCATCGCGACACGTGACCAGCGCCTCCTGCAGAACCACGTGATTGGTTTGTTTCGATTCGGTGGCTGTGGAGGTGGAGTCGTCAGAGTGGACGTTTGGAAAGGTTTTTGTTTTTCTACATAAAACTCAATAGAAACTTCCTCTAAATCATTCTATTTTGTGCGTCACCAGGCAGACAACGCCAGCAGGGGACAGGAATGCTGCTGATGCCCCGGACCGGGAAGACTCAGTTATTTTTGCTCCCCCACCCTTTTCCCGTTCACAATTTAAATAAATGGACTTCAGTTTATTATACCTGTAAACACCATAAGGCTAGGAGTGCCACAATATTCAGAAATATGTACACAATCCACATTTAGCCTGATTCAAGGATGAAGGGAATAGGAACCAAAATAGATTGAATTTAGCATAATTCAGCCCAATGTGGTACCACACTCAAAAAAGAGAATCCAAATTGTAGCTCAAAATACTTAAAAAACAATCTTTAATGAAAAACAAACATTTTCCAGTTTTGCTATTTGCCATTTCTGCATCTGTGGATAAAAAAATATCCCATTAACACTTTGCAGTTGATAGTCTCTATAATTTACAACTGTCATCCAGGTGAGGAAAAAGGGCCCCAGTGCTCTAGAACACTCTGTGGGCAGAGGTCAGGGGTGCTTCTTCTGTATAAATGTTTACATGTAGACATATACTTTGGTGCAAACCTGGAGGAATTTGAGGAATTCACAAAAATGAAGTAAATTTTGGGAAAGAGATTTTAATACAAAAACACATTAGGGGAATGCTGAATCCAACTATGTGGAAATGTGCTTACTTAACTTATTAACCAACAGTTAATATTTTGGATTCATAATATTTTATTTGTAATAGTGACTATACTGTTTGCACTACCTAATATATTTAACATGCGACAAAACAGTAAGACAACGCAGCATTAATATAATAATATTTACAGGGTTGCAAATGGTCTATCGTGGACAGCAGAATCTGTATTCCATGATGTTCCCAGGGAAACATTTTCACTTAGTAAGGACTTGTTCACACAAAATAAAAAGGAAGAGTTGCCTAAACAGAATACATTTCAACTTACCGTGTGCACCCGACTCAGAATACTGTCATTCGAATCGGATTCAAACAGATTCAGACGATTCAAGCACTAACGATAGGGGGGTCCACGATCACCACTCTGTGTTCTGGCCCTTCCTGTTTTACAAATTCAGCACTGCATACAAACATATGTACATAACACCAGAATACATAACTACAAAAAGCATTTTAAAAGGATTAGTGTTTCCATTTTGCATCGCAGACTGTTGACTTGCAACTGCAAGTCCTACACCTCTAAAAATGAGAGTAGGAAGCTTTGCAACTAAGTTGTGCCCAACTCTCAGGTAGTATTGTTACTCTTAGTTAATCTTTCAGTGCAATTCCAAGGAGTTTGTCAGATGTTTGAGTCCACGCCCTGATCTACTGTATAGTCCCAAGCACTTGAGAGTTATCAGTTTGGATACAACAATGTACCTTCCTGTTATATGAGCGAATGAACGTCTTTCCACACTGTTCACAACAGTACGGTTTCTCCCCAGTATGAATACGCTGATGCATTTTGAGATGACTACTTGTATTAAACCTCTTTCCACACTGTTCACAGCAATACGGTTTCTCCCCAGTATGAAGACGCTCATGTCTTTTGAGATCACTACTTTTATTAAACCTCTTCCCACACTGTTCACAGCAGTACGGCTTCTCCCCAGTATGAAGACGCTGATGTGTTTTTAGATTACCACTTGTATTAAACCTCTTCCAACACTGTTCACAGCCGTACGGTTTCTCTCCAGTGTGAAGACGTTGATGAATTTTTAGATAACTTCCTGTACTAAATCTCTTTCCACACTGTTCACAACGGTACAGTTTCTCTCCAGTATGAACACGCTGATGTCTTTTGAGATGACGCGAGTTAAGGAAACTTTTGTCACACTGGGTACAACAATTTTCTGGTTTGTCTTTCTGTCTCTGGGTGGTTCCAGAGGTTCCTATTGGCTGACAGGCAGCAGAGGGGAGGAGACTCTCTGCTCTGATCTCTCCACTTCTCAGTTGTTGGATGTAAAGTTCGCTGTGACTCCTCTTAATGTGTTTATGGAGGAAAAGCTGAGATGAGAAGGAGAACCGACACCCAGGGCAAGAAAATCCATGAATCTTCGCGGCTGGAAGAACAGAGGGAGACAAAGAAAAGAAAGTGGATTACAAAGAAGTTAAGTAACGACAGAAAGATGGCCTACTGCTCTTGTCGTGCCGTACCACTGTGCTGTGCTGGGACTCGTGATTCCCCCTTAGTTTTGCCTATTTTCACTGCCAACTGAGCCGTCCTAGTTTGCTTCATATCAAGTGACCCCCAACTGTGGTCAGCGTGTGGTTGGCCAAAGGGAAAATTTGCTCCAGGGGCAGGAACACCAGCGGTACACTAGGGGTGCTCAGCAGGAGAGAAGGTCCTGCCTCGTATTACTCCCATCATCCAGCTCTAAATTGGTTGCTAACACAGCAAGGGGGGGGGGGGTTGACTAAGAGAGTAAGTGAATAACATTGCTGTGCGGTGGCTCAGCTGTGAGTAGTCCAACTGATCAACAGGGGATTTGAAAACTGTGATTCTCTGCACATCATTGTCTCACAGCAAAGGTCTGGTACTGACACCCCAGATGACAAAATAAACACTACTGAAAAGTAGTGTCAGGAACACTCAACCGTTTATTTTTTCCAGATTTCTGCCTCTCTTCTCAGTTTGGGGCTGATGAAGTTGGGACCACTGATCGCACTCTTCATCATGTTCCCTCTTCACAGGGAACTCCTCCTCTTCCTCTTTAATGTGTGGGGGCTCTGGCTCCTCCTGGCCCAGACTGGGGCTCCACTCCTGTTGCTCAGGGGGAAGCTCCTCTCTACAGACAGAGAGCTGTTGGAGCTCAGGAGGGAACGCTGCCATACAGACACAGGTAGGAAAACTTGGACAGTGAGACCAAGCGGAAGTGGAAACTTCATTAACATCTTTCAGATCTTGTCTTCCAGAGAAGTGTTAGTATACAGTATGTATCACCAGAATCCTTTGCTGTGCGATCTCCACTAGCTCCCATAGATGTTGTGGAAAGACCACATTAAATGTGTCATCTCTTCATACTGGAAAAAAATACTTTTGATTTGTCGATTTTGATAAACAGATTGGATAAAGAAATTAATTCAATAAATCTAACACTCACATTGGCTCAATTTCATTCTACAACTGCAAATTCACAAAATCAAAGCCCTTATCACATGTTTTTCAAATAAAATATATGTTGGTTTAATGCTCAAATAAGTGGTATGACATTTGATAAATTGATCTGTTTTTTATTAACAATATGACTGGTTTAATTTATGTGTAAGCTACTACCAATTTAGAATGTACAGCCCAACTCATACATACTTTCCTATTGTAAGATACAATGTCATTAGGTGTATGACTGTAAACCAGTTTGCATGAGTATGATTTGTATTTTGCGTACTACGTACACCGATCAGCCACTACATAACAGGTGAAGTGAATAACATTGCTCCTCTCATTCCAATGGCACCTGTCAAGGGGTAGGATAAATAAGGCAGCAAGTGAGCAATCAGTTCTTGAAGTTGATGTGTTGTGTGATAGAGGGTTTTAATCTGCTGCAGGTGGGGCAGGGAGCAGAGGCTCAGCTGTGAGTAGTCAAACTGATCGACATGGGATTTGAAAACATCTTTGTCTCTACTGTTATTTTATTTTTTTCAGAATTCTGTTTTATGCACCAATTGGGCAAAAAGGCCCTGCTTTGAGTTCATTCAAAAGGACTGGAAGGAAGAACTGACTGTTCCACTGGCACCTTACCTCTCCATTCATTTGACTCACCAGCCCACAAGCATACATCTATGCAAAGCCACAACATCAAAACCACTGCCAGGTGAACTGAATAAAATTGGTCATTGGTCATCTAGTTCCAATGGCACCTGTCAGAGTGGGATATATTAGGCAGCAAGTGAACAGTCCGTTCTTAAAGTTGATGTGTTGGAAGGTGGAAAAATGGGCAAGTGTAAGGATCTGAGCCACTTTGACAATAGCCAAATTGTAATGGCTGGAAGACTGGGTTAGAGCATGGTCTTGTGGGGTGTTCCAGGTATACAGACAGCAAGAAGGTCCTGCGTTCGATTCCCTGGGGGCACTGTTGGCACCCGTGCTCCGGCAGGTTATCTTCCAATTAGGAGCCTTTTTGTGTGGAGTTTGCATGTTTTCCCCGTCCTCCACCTACCATCAGTAAGGACCCCCACCAAAAACGTGCACACATCATTGTCGAACCAGTGATGGACACTTGGTACCAGGTCCCCGGGTGTGTTGACGAATGCTGCCCACTGCTCCTGGCTGACCCCCGGAGGAAGGACAAGCCAGCATGAGTTAAATGCAGAGGCCTCATTTCACCAGCCACCATCCAAAAGCATGTGCGTGTGTTGCGTGACAATTAAACATACTTCTTCTTCAAAAGTGGTCCAAGGCAGATTGGTGTGTATATATCCTTCATAAATTGTTCATGTATTGTGCCCAAGTAACAGTTACCTGACTGAGGTTCTCTCGTCTCCTCCCAATCTCCATCACTGTGGTCAGTCTGCTCAGCACTAGTTGGTTCGAAATCAGAATCTGGATCTGAGCTACTGGCTGCTTCTGAAACTCCACCATCCTCTCTGTTCTCCTGAGTTTGACTTTGATGAGCATTCTCTTCATCATCAGAGTGCTGGTGAACTTGGTGCAAGTCTGTAGGTAAAAAGTTACACAGAAAGAAGTCTCATTCTACTATATACATTTTTATTAAGCTTTCAAGGTTTCCCGTCATTGGAATGGGGCAGATCATAGATCTGTCAGTATAAATTACAATGAAAGGATAAAACAAAAGCTGCGCAAATACAGATAACATTTCAATGAGTAATTATAAATAAGGGGAATCATACATGTATTCTTATACACAGCCCTCCCCAGGCCCCTTTTCCACAAAGGCATTTTGAGGGCCAGCTCAAAGCCAGTGCGAGCCCTTTTCCACCAAGGCATTTTGCGGGCCGGTTGGGAGCCGGTGCCCAATCTAGAACCAGTTCTTTGTGTTTCAACAGCAAAAGCCGGCTCTTGAACCGGAAAACTGGTTTGAGAGCGGCACCACTTCGAAGCTGGTTCAGAACCAAGAACAGCTTACATCAGGGGCTGGGGACGGGGACAAGCAAGCTTCAGCAGTACGGAACTCATGGACGTAATCTGGTCTATGGAGCTTTCAAGTGGAAAAATCAGGTGGACATGATGTAAAACATTTTATTGAGTCGGAGCACAGTTATTCTTTAAATTTTTAGAATTCACAGGCTGCAAGCCCATAGACCCAAACTCCAGCAGTCCACAGAGCCCCAGCAGCTTACTCAGTAGCAGCAGCTCTGCCGGAATTACTACTCTTTCTGATACTGCTTATCGATCAGGTACTTTAACAGTACTTTTACCAGTTCTTTTTTTATTCTTTAAAAACTAAAACAAATTAGGCGCAGCATGAACACTCCTTTATTTTCTGTGGATTAGGAGATGGGGTGATCGTCCACAGAGAGAGTGTTAGTCACTTAACACAGGCAACACGTCTGAAATCTGAGTGGCCCATGAAAGAAAATATTCCTTAAACCTGCTCAGCCGCAAACGCCTAGCACCAACTGGGAAAGAGACCCTGAGGAAACATTGCGCAAGTACATTTAAACTGACAGATGGGGACGGCGACGACCAAAACCCTGTAGTACAAATATCCTGGACCCCGATATCCTTAAAAAGGGCAGTCTGTCACACCTTGAGTGTTGTGATAGAAAATGAAATAATTGATACTTTTATGTGTGATATAACAAATAGGTCATAGATTAAATGTATTTAGATCCAAAGCCAGTGCCAGCTTGTGTGGCATCTCAAAAAGGATATTCTGGGCTTACTTACAGGTGTCCATGATGTTCCTTAGAATCTCCCTAACATACAACAGGACTCTGAACACAATGTTCTCACAACCACCTAGTTTGTTAAATGTGACTTTGTTAAACCTGTGTCACAAAGCAATGTTCAGCTCCACCCCCCCCCCCCCCCCTATAAAAAGCTCCCTTGGACAGTGTCTTGAGAGAGTGAGACTGCTATGCTGCTTTGACGTGTACGCCGTATTGTTTTTTTTCTCCTACTTTGCAAAACACATTTCCGTTAATGAAGACCTCAGTCTGTTTCTGATCAGAACGATTTCTCACTGACCACATGGTGAGAGATTGGTGTAGGCCGAGCTGCTGACTCATAAGTCATTGTGATATACTCGCATAGCCAATGAGATATGTGCTTTGCAGAGTGACTGGCTAAGCACAGCCACTCTATTGCACACAAACCATTGTCATGACAACCAAAGTGGAGCTGCGCAGTCTTCATAGCACACCAAAGCGCGCACTTTGACACAGTGAAGTTGTTCTTCCCGCACACTCCGTAGAGGAGGGGGAAAAAGGCCAAGAAGGTAACCAGCCTCGATATATGACCTTACCTTAGAGGCAGGTTGCATGGACAGAGTGAAACCCTCATGACAAGCCAGAATCGCCACCCTAATGGTGGACACCGCACGCGGCTCGTCCATGAGAGACTGCAGGTATTAGGACCAACCAAAAATATAGGACCAATGCTGCAGCACAGGGGGTCGACCTGCCTGTCGACACACCACCACAACACGTTACGCTCAGAGACGTAAAGCCACAAAGTGGGCTGAGCGGGAGAGCCCACGTTGCTGGAGATCACAGCCTGTGACAGTCCACGCTGTTCAAGCCTGCACCATTCAGGCACCAGGCCAGCAGAGGAGGTCCAGGACCAGTAACGAGGTCACCAAACCCCCGACCTGCCCTGTGAGCCCCAAGACCCCGCCAGCCCAATGCATAGGCAGGGTGCTCGTAAAAAGTCAATTTCCTCAAGACGCAGAGGAAGTGTGTAGGTTCCTGCTCGACTCGACGACGGCAATCTTGAGATTGCCATTGTCTTCGAGGAGTGATGAACGTGTTCAGTGGCAGCTGAATCTGAATCTTGAACTGGGAAAAGAGGATGAAGGGAGCACTTCCGAGGTTTATATTGGCTATGCTACTGCATCCTGATTGGCTGGAGTGGATGAATACATTTCAGTTATTTTGCGTGCGCGGTTGGAGATATACCAATAAGAGCCCAGCCCCTACAGGGTGGAGCCTCCTGACATGGAACAAACAATAGAAAAATCCCCACGCATATTCACTACCGTTTGTTTTCTGATTGGATTTAATGTTTAATTAAATAACATTTAATTTAACGTTATGGGACTATTACGGCAGTTGAAAACGGTGCATTTCTCCGTGCGTATGTGATGCACTTTTTCAAATTGTTTCAAAGGATTGCACGTGTTTCCTCTCTTAGATGCAAAAGACTAACCAGAAATTTTAATGTTTCATTCTCTTGTCACTCACTCAGAGCAGGGTCTCCTCACAGAGGGAGCAGGCCCGGCCCGCCCCGCACGCATATCTCCGGCAATGGGGCAGGAGAGAGAGAGAGAGCGAGAAAGAGAGGAGGAGGGATCTCTTCTGATGATACGAAAATGCTGCTTTGACGAATATCTTAATCTTATTGCAAGTTAGACACGGGTTATAAATCCTAAATTAATAGAAAATCGATTTTCTTAATTTCTCCAATACAATAAACAGTACAGGTTATGTCGGAGCTTATCGATACTACGGTCTTAAGTAATTTAGCCCGCGGGGCCCATTTAAATCCGGGTCTCGGAAACTGAACCCTAGGCACAAGCGATCGCAAATGCTCCGTTCCCCTGCGTCCTCTCCAAAGTTTGAGTCAGGGACAGCAAAATTGTACAACTGGTGCCACCTGGCGAGCTCTCAGGGCATAGTTGTGAGCTCAGCACATTAATTGAAAAACAGTGGCTTAACCCTCCTGTTATGTTTGGGGTCAATTTGACTCCATTCTAGAAATATGATGAACATATTTTTTCATCTTGAAACTTCATGACTCCTCATTTCATGAGAACTCAGATTCAGGTCTTTCCCGTTCACTTTGAAAGAAGAAAAGCTGTCATAGCCCCTCTCCTCTCTTAATAGACAGGGTTATTGACTAATACACCTTTCCCACTGCACCAAAAACCTGGTAAAACCTGCTAACATCCCGGATTGGTAGTCAGGGGGAAAATATAAAACCCAGTTTCAGTCCTGGTCAAATGACCCTGCAAGAGATAGGCGTTTAACTCAGCAAGCCTTTGGGATGCTGGCACCAGGAGGCCAATATTTCCAGCCACAATGGCTAGGGGGCCGCTCCATATTTTCCGTAATACCTAATACACAGTGGGGCAAAAAAGTATTTAGTCAGGCACCAATTGTGCAAGTTCTCCCACTTAAAAAGATGAGAGAGGCCTGTAATTTTCATCATAGGTACACTTCGACTATGAGAAACAAAATGGGGGGAAACAATCCAGGAAATCACATTGTAGGATTTTTAATTAATTAATTGGTAGATTCCTTGGTAAAATAATTATTTGGTCACCTACAAACAAGCAAGATTTCTGGCTTTCACAGACCTGTAACTTCTTCTTTAAGAGGCTCCTCTGTCCTCCACTCGTTACCTATATTAATGGCACCTGTTTGAACTCGTTATCAGTATAAAAGACACCTGTCCACAACCTCAAACAGTCACACTCCAAACTCCACTATGGCCAAGACCAAAGAGCTGTCAAAGGACACCAGAAACAAAATTGTAGACCTGCACCAGGCTGGGAAGACTGAATCTGCAATAGGTAAGCAGCTTGTTGTGAATAAATCCACTGTGGGAGCAATTATTAGAAAATGGAAGACATACAAGACCACTGATAATCTCCCTCGATCTGGGGCTCCACGCAAGATCTCACCCCGTGGGGTCAAAATGATCACAAGAACGGTGAGCAAACATCCCAGAACCACACGGGGGGACCTAGTGAATGACCTGCAGAGAGCTGGGACCAAAGTAACAAAGGCTACCATCACACACAACACACTACGCCGCCAGGGACTCAAATCCTGCAGTGCCAGATGTGTCCCCCTGCTTAAGCCAGTACATGTCCAGGCCCGTCTGAAGTTTGCTAGAGAGCATTTGGATGATCCAGAAGAGGATTGGGAGAATGTCATATGGTCAGATGAAGCCAAAATAGAACTTTTTGGTAAAAACAACTTGTCGTGTTTGGAGGAGAAAGAAAGCTGAGTTGCATCCAAAGAACACCAAACCTACTGTGAAGCATGGGGGTGGAAACATCATGCTTTGGGGCTGTTTTTCTGCAAAGGGACCAGGACGACTGATCCGTGTAAAGGAAAGAATGAATGGGGCCATGTATCGTGAGATTTTGAGTGAAAACCTCCTTCCATCAGCAAGGGCATTGAAGATGAAACATGGCTGGGTCTTTCAGCATGACAATGATCCCAAACACACCGCCCGGGCAACGAAGGAGTGACTTCATAAGAAGCATTTCAAGGTCCTGGAGTGGCCTAGCCAGTCTCCAGATCTCAACCCCATAGAAAAACTTTGGAGGGAGTTGAAAGTCCGTGTTGCCCAGCGACAGCCCCAAAACATCACTGAAGGAATGGGCCAAAATACCAGCAACAAAATACCAGCAACAGTGTGTGAAAACCTTGTGAAGACTTACAGAAAACGTTTGACCTCTGTCATTGCAAACAAAGGGTATATAACAAAGTATTGAGATGAACTTTTGTTATTGACAAAATACTTTTTCCACCATAATTTGCAAATAAATTCTTTACAAATCAGACAATGTGATTTTCTGGATTTCTTTCTCATTTTGTCTCTCATAGTTGAGGTATACCTATGATGAAAATAACAGGCCTCTCTCATCTTTTTAAGTGGGAGAACTTGCAAAATTGGTGGCTGATTAAATACTTTTTTGCCCCACTGTATATACGTGGGGTAATACAGTTTGATTAGAATCAGAAATCAGAATCAGAACTGACAGAGAAACAACACTCGTCAAAGGGTGCGTGACAAACTTACAGCTATAAGGGATGTATGGGATCAGCCATTGCCCTTTCTTTACAACCTAGGCCCCCATGGGACTGTGGATGAATGCCTAGTTGCATTTTGTGGGCGGTCTCCATTGAGACAATACATACCAAGCAATCCTAGGGCATTAAGATATGGGCAGCATGTGATGCCTAGTCAGGCTATGCCTGGAATATTATTTTTTTGTGGGCTATTAAGATGTTCAGAGGACCAACACAAAGAAGCTGGGCCATAAACCTGGGTAACAGTTTAAATTACAATCAAAGGAACTGACAGTTAAGGCGGCACTGACTCAGTAGAAGAGCTTAGTGAGAAAAGGAAAAAAAAAAGTTACCTGACGGAGGTTCTGTGGTCTCCTCCCAACCTCCATCACTGTCTTTAGTCTCAGGTTCAAAAAAGTGTGAAGAGAGGAGCTGCTCAGCACCACTTGGTTCTAAGGCAGCAGCTGGATCTTCTGGATCTACTTCTACTTCTATTTCTACTACTTCTGCTTCCATCTGTTCAGTTGAGGTGCTGGCTACAGGTTCTGCCTCTCTCTTCTCCTCAGTTTGGCTTTGATGAAGCTGGGACCACTGAGTGCACTCTTCATCATGTTCCCTCTTCACAGGGAACTCCTCCTCTTCCTCTTTAATGTGCGGGGGCTCTGGCTCCTCCTGGCCCAGACTGGGGCTCCACTCCTGCTGCTGAGGGGGAAGCTCCTCTCTACAGACAGAGAGCTGCTGGAGCTCTGTAGGGAACATTACATTACATTTAGCAGACGCTTTTATCCAAAGCGACTTACAATTGTTCAAACACCGACGGACGCAGCCATCAGGAGCAATTAGGGGTTAAGTGTCTTGCTCAAGGACACTATAGCATGCTAGCAGGAGGAGCCTGGGATCGAACCAGCAACCTTTAGATCACTAGACCACCAGCTCTACCGCCTGAGCTACCATCCCCGCGAACACTGCCATACAGACACAGGGAGGAAAACTAAGACAGTGAGACCAAGCGGAAGTGGAAACTTCAGTAACATCTTTCAGATCTTGTCTTCCAGAGAAGTGTCAGTAGATGTATCAGCAGAATCCTTTGCTGTGTGCTCCACTAGCTCCCATAGATGTTTTTGTCGATTTTGATATACAGATTAAAAAAAGAAATTCATTTGATAAATCGAACACTCATATTGGCTAAATGTCCACAACTGTGAACTCACAAAATCAAAGCAGTCATGTTTTTCAAATAAAAATATATGTTGGTTTAATGCTCAAATAAGTGTTATAACGTTTGAAAATGTGATCTGTTCTTTATTAACAATATGACACTGGTTTAATTTATGTGTAAGCTACTGCCAATTTAGAATGTACAGCCCCACTCATTCATACTTTAAGTATTGTAAGATACAATGTCATTAGGTGAATGACTGTAAACCTGTTTGCATGAGTATGATTTATATTTTGCGTACTACATACACCGATCAGCCACTACATAACAGGTGAAGTGAATAACATTGCTCCTCTCATTCCAATGGCACCTGTCAAGTGGTAGGATAAATAAGGCAGCAAGTGAGCAGTCAGTTCTTGAAGTTGATGTGTTGTGTGGTAGAGGGTGTGGGTTTTAATCTGCTGCAGGTGGGGGAGGGATCGGTGGCTCAGCTGTGAGTAGTTTAACTGATCGACATGGGATTTTAAAACTGCAATGTTTTGCACATTACATTTACATTTAGTCATTTATCAGACGCTTTTATCCAAAGCGACTTACAAGGGAGAATAACATTCAAGCTACATTGCGACAGAGATTAGTGTAACAACAACATTCGTGTAACAATAAATACTGCAAGGTGGTGCTAAGTAATTGTAGGTTAGGATAGGAGGTACTCACTGAAGAGCTGGGTCTTCAAGTGCTTCTTAAAGACAGAGAGGGAGGTCCCCGCTCTGGTCATTTTTGGCAGCTCGTTCCACCAACGTGGAACTACAAATGAGAATAGCCTGGATTGCCGTGGCTGTATGGCCGGCAGAGCCAGGCGACGCTCATTTGACGAGCGCAGCATCCGGGGGGCAACATGTGCTCTTACAAGAGCATTTAAGTAGGCGGGAGCATTCCCAGCAATCACTCTGTAGGCCAGCATAAGAGACTTGAACTTGATGCGGGCGGCTACAGGTAACCAGTGGAGCTCGATGAGTAGCGGAGTGACATGTGCCCTCTTTGGCTGGTTGAACACCAATCGCGCCGCCGCATTCTGTATCATCTGTAGTGGCTTCACCGCACAGGCCGGCAAGCCTGTTAAGAGGGCGTTGCAGTAGTCGAGACGGGACATCACCAAGGTTTGTACCAGCAGTTGAGTGGCATATTGGGTCAGGTACGGCCTGACTTTTCGGATGTTGAGTAGTGCGAAGCGGCAGGACCGGGAGACGGCGGCAACATGGTCCGAGAATGTCAGTTGGTCATCAATAATGACACCAAGATTCCTTGCAGCCTTGGTAGGAACAAGAGATAGAGAGTCGATTGTAATATCAATGTTGTGATAAATACCTTGTTTGGCCGGGAAGACCAGCAGTTCCGTTTTCGCCAGATTTAGTTGAAGATGATAATCCTTCATCTATGTGGATATGTCAGCGAGACAATCCGAGATCCGCGTCGAGACAGTAGGGTCGTCGGGCGGGAAGGACAGATAGAGTTGAGTATCATCCGCATAGCAGTGATATGAAAAGCCATGTGAGCGGATGATCGGGCCCAGTGAGGTGGTGTATATGGCAAAGAGGAGGGGTCCTAGCACCGAGCCTTGGGGCACCCCTGTGGTGAGGTTGTGAGGCACAGACAGCTGGCCTCGCCATGTCACACTGAACGAGCGCCCAGCCCAGTAAGGTAAGATTCAAACCAGGAAAGTGCACTGCCCGTTATGCCCATACTTGAGAGTATGGACAGGAGTATGCAATGATTGACAGTGTCAATCACATCTTTGTCTCTTCCGTCTCACAGCAAAAGCCGGGTCCTGACACCTCAGATGACAAAACAAACACTACTGAAAAGAAGTTGCGCCAGGAACAGCCAAACGTTTTTTTTTTGGGGGGGTTTTTTCTCAGAATTCTGTTTTATGCACCAATTGGGGAAACAGGCCCTGCTTTGAGTTCATTCAAAAGGACTGGAAGGAAGAACTGACTGTTCCACTGGCACCTTACCTCTCCATTAATTTGACTCACTAGCCCACAAGCATACATCTATGCACAGCCACAACATCAAAACCACTGCCAGGTGAATTGAATAAAATTGGTCATTGGTCATCTAGTTCCAATGGCACCTGTCAGAGTGGGATATATTAGGCAGCAAGTGAACAGTCCGTTCTTGAAGTTGATGTGTTGGAAGGTGGAAAAATGGGCAAGTGTAAGGATCTGAGCCACTTCGACAAGGGCCAAATTGTGATGGCTAGACAACTGGGTCAGAAGATCTCTCTGACCCGCATCAAGTTCAAGTCTCTTATGCTGGCCTACAGAGTGATTGCTGGAAATGCTCCCACCTACTTAACTGCAACCGCAACATGTGCTGCGCTCGTCAAATGAGCGTCGCCTGGCTCTGCCGTCCATACAGCCACGGCAATCCAGGCTATTCTCATTTGTAGTTCCACGTTGGTGGAACGAGCTGCCAAAAATGACCAGAGCAGGGACCTCCCTCTCTGTCTTTAAGAAGCACTTGAAGACCCAGCTCTTCAGCGAGTACCTCCTCTCCTAACTTACAATTACTTAGCACTACTTAGCAGTATTTATTGTTACACTAATGTCTCTGTAGCAATGTAGCTTGAATGTTATTCTCCCTTGTAAGTCGCTTTGGATAAAAGCGTCTGCTAAATGACAAAATGTAAATGTAAATGTAAATCTCTAAAACGCCAGGTCTTGTGGGGTGTTCCCGGTATACCGTGGTTGGCACCGACCAAAAGTGGCCCAAGCAGGACAACCGGTGAATTGGTGACAGGATCATGGGCTCATTGATGCGTGTGGGAAGCCAAGTCTAGCCAGTCTGGTCAGATCCCACAGGAGAGCTATTGTAGCACAAATTGGGGAAAAAGCAAATGCCCGCTATGAAAGAACACACAGTGCATTGCGGCCTGCTGCATCTGGGGCTGTGTAGCCACAGACCCCGAAAGTGCCTACAATGGCCCGTGAGCATCAGAACTGGACCATGGAGCAATGGAAGAAGGTGCCCTGGTCGAATGAATCATGTTTTTTTCTACATCATGTGGATGGGCGGGGCTAGGGTCAGATCAATGGAGCATCTGTGGAATGTACTGGAACAACAAGCCTGATTCATGGGGGCCCCACTTTGCAATTTACAGGACTTAAAGGGGCCTTATGCTCATTTCCACTGTCTATATTATTGTTCTGGGACTCCACTAGAGTGGCTTTGCATTATTCACAGTTCAAAAAATACATTCTTATACAGGCCCTATAATCAGCCGCTAAATTCAGCCTCTATTGAAACTAGTTGTTTAAGCTCCTGTCTCTTTAAAGCCCACTTTCTTCTGATTGGTCAACTTCTGGAAGAGTGCCGAGGGAAGTACCCTCTATAAACTTCCACTGATTTCACTTTTTCAGTCAACCAAAACCTGTTTCTGAACAAATTTGAAGCGAAAAAATAAGCAATCCAGTTGTTGAATCTTCACTCATATTAGATCTACAAGGCCTCATTTAAAAGTTTGTTCCGACTTTCACTGTGGTGTCCGGACCAGTGCGGAGCTTGGCGCACCGCAGGATATGGCTGGGCTTGGGGCTTTTAAGTTTCATTAAATTACGGAAACGTTGGAAGATAAAATAAATTCCTCTACGGTTTCGTTTGGAGAAACGTTGAACTGATCACGCACTGCAGCCTTCAGTAACCTAACGTGGACAAACACAGAATCCACATGGGAGCAACACTTAATTTGAATGACCATTTTTTTTTCTTAATTGTCATGTATGAAAAGACCCAAATGAACACTGTCTGTGGACTAACTGATCTTTATAAGAATATGATTTAAACAGAATTTGTATAGGAAAGATTCTGTGATCCTGCTATTTGCTCCATATAAGCGGTTGATGACTTACTATGATCGTTAGAAACGGTTTCCGCCGTATTACATCAAATAATTTTGTTTATCATGTCACTTGACATCATGCTCTATTCCTTTTTTTTTTGCACATAGACCTACAGAAGTATGGCACAGCGCCCACATACATTCTGCAACTGTATTTGTGTATTGTATTACTTTTTTTTTTTTTTACTTTAAAAATAAATTACATTTATCATGTGGATTTCTCCATCTTGTCTGTTATCAAAATCAAATATCATGTTTCCCTCCAGTATAAAGAGAAGACAACAAATGTGGTCTAACAGTACCCAGGTCTGGACTGATAATCTGGCATACCTGGCATTTTCCCGGTGTGCCGACGGAGGCTGATATAATTAAAGACAAACAAAATAAATAAGCAGCTGCAACGGTCGCGGCTAGGGGTCCATCTCACTGGCATGTCCCTATATTGGGCTATTTTGTTTTCCTTTTCTCCGTTTCTTATTGAGCAAAGCAAAAGAATCACCGTGCGTAACGGACAACACCCCCCCCCCCCCCCCCGGGTATGCCTAGTTACAGACCTGCTCTGTGCAGCACCACTCGGGGACTCAGTGCAGCGTCCAGTAACTCGCGTTGGCCATTGTTTTCTTCTTGTAAACGATAAACTTTCTCCTCGTAGTCTGAGATTGTTTTTTCAAATAATCCTAAAATTTCATCCACAGCTGCAGCCAGAGGACGGCTGATACCTGCTCTCAATGTTTCTAACCTCCACATTTTAACACGGGGATAGAGAACTGCCGCGGGGAAATTAAACAAGCTAAGCTAACGAACTTCAGCACTTCCGGCTCGCCGCTGAAAATGTTCCCTCGAAAACGTGGTGGTCTACATGGTTCCGCTGTCACATTAAAGCCACTATTTACAACTCAGTAGTCATTGATATATGAACGTCGCGGAATTTTCACAATCTCATAATGTATAACAGGTCCTTGTTTATATTTATACCTATTTTATTTGTAATTCATCTAATGTACTGTCTGTAACGATGCTATTATATAGAGCATGTTTCCGCACGGGCGGGTTCTGAGCCCACACATAGCGCTAGAGAATCTTCTCTTCTGGTGAGAGGACAGATCTCCAAACTGACCAATCACATCGTTCCTGTGAGCGGCTGGACAGCGCTGCAGAACGCTGTGGTCCCCTCCTAATTCTCCCAAGACACTTGGAACGTGGACCATTAATAGTCATTTAAATCATGACAATGACATTAAAATCATTTAATGTGGTTCATGTTTACACATTTATATTGTATTTTATTATTATTTATATATTATTATATTTTTCTCTACAGAGCGCAAATATTCTAAATCTCATTAAAATAATATGTAGAGTAGTTTAATGTGATGTTTAACATCAACATGTTTCTACTAGAACTGAACTGGAAAACAGAAAAATAAAAAGAGAGTAAAGTGAACGTTGAGGTCAAAATATGTGTATACAAAATGAGTAAAGGTAACCTAAAATAGACAATGTCAACTTAAAATATGTCGGTGGAGACAGTAAGAAAATAAGTAGACTTATAGACACTAGTAGATTAAGAATTAAGAAGAAGTAAGAATCTTTATTGGTCACATGACACACCGAACTACAACACATGCATATATACACACACACACGCACACGCACATGCACATGCTTTTTTGGGTGGTGGCCAGTGAAATGTGGCCTCTGCATTTCTCCCATCCTGCCTTGTCCTTCCTCCGCGGGGGCAGCCAGGAGCAGTGGGCAGCATTCGTGGACGCGCCCGGGGACCTGGTACCAGGTGTCCATCGCTGGTCAGACGATGGTGATGTGTGCATGTTTTTGGTGGGGGTCCTTACTGATGGTAGGTGGAGGAAACCCCATGTGAGCACGGGGAGAACATGTGAACTCCACACAGAAAGGCTCCTATTTGGGAGATAACCCACCGGAGCACGTTGCCAAGAACGCCCCAGGTGAGACTCGAACCCAATCTAGATCTATTAATAGAAGTAACGATATAGACTTAAATGCAGACAGACATGTGTAAACATTGCATTTAAAATATAAATGGGTAATCTCGCCTATATACATCCATCTGTTGATACAAGTACTGAGGCACTGTCATATTTCTCCATCCCATAATAAAAATACATACACACTGCTAAGTGGAGTCCCTCTCTCTGGGCCACTACTGCCATCAAGTGGCTAAACACAAAAAAACTGACTCATAATACAAGAAAGTAATGAAAGAAAAAGACGTTGGACACTGGAATTTCACCAGTTGCAAGAAAAGGAAGGAGAGGGTAAAAATAAAGCACTTGGGGTTAGTATGTATGAATGATGGAAGCAGCACAAACCGGGTTGATTTACATTTTCACAGTTTGATTCAATACAAGGACGTAATGAAAGAAAAAGAAGCTGGAGGGAATAGTGTGATTAGTACAGGAAGATCAACATCAGTAGGAAAAGTGTAAGACATGGCATGGGAGATGGAGGAGATAGAAGGGAATGGGGGGGGGGGGGGGGGGGCGACTGATGAGGAAAAAACTGATTATGGGGAAACTTTTTGTCAAAGTACAATGGAAGAAGGATGTAAAGGAAAGCAACTCCCACATCTACTTTTATTTGGATGGTAATAAAAAGCACTGTCATTTGCTCAATTCACCACCTCATCCACCTGATAGAAGCAAAGGAACAGAATGTAGTTGTGATATAGACTATAGAGAACACTGTAAATGAAATTTCTGTATGCACAGTGTTAATAACAGGAAGAGTGCACTTCCATGTTATTTTTTGTTTTCTCTTGTTCAACTCCCATCATGTTTACAGTGTGATGTGCGCTCTCGCCGCTAGATGGCACTAATGCACATTATGGCCGAATAATATGGTAATCAATGGGGAAATATCATCATTCATATTTTCATGAAAAAACGAAGAAGGCTTCACTGCTAATGTTCTCTATATCACTCCAAGGGTATGTTTCTGCTCCATGCAGCAATCGATAAGAATTTAAATAAACAGTCACACACAGCGGAAGCCTGTAGTCAGTTGAGTTTCCGGGGGCGACTTTCAAAGTCGTCAGGTCGCTATACTATTCACGCTTCACAACTTTCTGTCTTGTGATGGGGAATCTTGCAGTCCTGTAGTTTGCACACTACATGACTGATCGGTGACTGGGGGGTCACACATTACAAGATCTTTCACCAGGAGGAATCTCGGACGAGTTTGTCTGGTCTCCAAACTATGTTTTGTCACAAAAACACAGACAATAAGTACAGAACATAGGAAATTATGTGATACCATGCATGGGACAGAATTATTTATTTTTTATTATATTCTTGACTGTAAAAAATGAATAAAAGCAGAAATTAAATAAGAAATATATGAAAAACCTAGAGAAGAAAAGTTAAATAGTTATGTTGTGTGTTTCTAGTTTCTCTGTGCACTCCCGCGGTGATTGCTGGAGTGAGCAACAGGTGCACAGACACCCCTGATCCTGGGCCAAATTGATTTGACCCAAGACAGGTTTGGCTACTTAAATCAAACCATCATATAGCATTAATATGAATTAATTAGATCATGTCCATGATATGCAAGATTCAAGAAATGTTACTCTTTAAAAATATGTACATTGAAATGATGTGTGTGTGTGTGTGTGTGTGTGTAAATTATAAACATGAAGACTAAAGCATCAAACATTCGCCTTTAAGTGTGAAAAGCCATTGTAAGGGAAATGTTTGTACTTGTACAGACATTTCTTAACAGCTGCTTTCACAGTGTCTTGATTAAGGAACGAGTTAAAACAATGGAGTGAATTGTTTCATTTGACCCCAAAATGCATGTACTAATCCCATTAAACAGTTGGTGTACAATAGTGGACACCTGCTTCTCTCTAGTGGCTGAAAGATGTAACTGCATTACAAAGATTTGTATTGGAAAATGGAATTTTTGTAACGCATTTGTTTAGACTTTATTTCACTGAAATGTGTGTGTATGTGTGTGTGTGTGTGTGTGTGTGTGTGTGTGTGTGTGTGTGTGTGTGTGTGTGTGTGTGTATATATATGTAGGTGTATGTATGTATATATGTGTGTGTATATATACACACATACATATATATATATATATTCAAGATTCAAGATCATATATATATATATATACACACACGCA
Source organism: Zeus faber (assembly GCF_960531495.2). NCBI lineage: Eukaryota > Metazoa > Chordata > Actinopteri > Zeiformes > Zeidae > Zeus > Zeus faber. The sequence goes on along the minus strand of NC_137200.1, from coordinate 32,240,857 downwards.
CACACATATATATACACATATATACTGTATATGCATATATACTGTATATATAAATATATATACTGTATGTAAATAAATATGGTATTTGTCTTGTCTCCGTGCACACACACACACACACACACACACAGCCCCATATGAAACACAACCACAGAAAGTCCCCTGAAGCTGATAATCATAATAATTAGTCCGAATATGTCGTACATTTGATTATCGATAAATAAATTCATGTTCAAGTTCAAGTTCAAGAGATTATTTGTCACATACACACACATACGGTTGTACATATATGCAGCGAAATGTCATGACACCCGGTGATTACGCACAAGCTCTATAAGCTTGAAAAATACTCAAATGTGCGTGAATAATAGTCAAATAATTGATGAGGAGCAAAATTCAAATTATGAACTGGACCCAATGAATTTGAGATTATTTTTATTTGACACAACAAGGCACATTCAGTTCTGGCTTTCAATAATGAGCAAACTGTACGAAACTGAGATGAGCGAAAAGGAAATAGAATTGAGATAAATGGCAGAATTGTTTCTAAACTGCCACCATTTTACAGTAAATCTATTTACATAATGTAATACATAATATAATTCACTTTTGTCAGATGTATTTCAATAATGCAGTTTCAATCGTGGTGGTTAATCATAATAATATATTATGCAAGCCTAAACAACTTGGATATCCCACTTTAGACCTAGGATGTTACATTAAATGTCCACTAGATAGCAGTATGACAACAAAGAGATTATGTATGTGTGTGTGTGTGTGTGTGTGTGTGTATTTGTGTGTGTGTGTGTGTGTGTGTGTCCTTGAGGGGGCAACATTCCCTCGCATGAGCTGTCTGTCAAGAGTATTTAAAGAAGCCACAGAAAACTTTTTTGCTTTTACTTATCATTCAGAAGTAAATGTTGATTTCACAGTGAAATGGCTGTAGAATAATGACACCGTGGGCATTGAGATTGGTTCCCTATAAGCCTCCATATCACTATGCAATAAGGGCTGCCACCGGGTATGATCTCCTGGAAAAATTATGGATTTACAGCAGTGCGTCACAGGAAGTGTGGTTAAGGTTAAGAGGAGTGGTGGGGATCAGCGAGCAGCAGTATGGTTTCATGACAGGAAAGAGTACTACAGATGCAATGCTTGCTTTAAGAATGCTGATGGAAAAGTACAGGGAAGGCCCGAGGGAGTTGCACTGCGTCTTTATGGATTTAGAGAAAGCATATGATAAGGTGCAGAGAGAGGAAGTGTGGTATTGCATGAGGAAGTTGGGGGTGGCAGAGAAGTACATATGAGTGGTACAGGATATGTATGAGGGCAGTCAGACAGTAGTAAGGTGTGCAGTAGGCGTGACGAAGGGATTCAAAGTGGAGGTGGGATTGCATGAAGAATCAGCTCTGAGCCCTTTCTTGTTTGCAATGGTGATGGACAGGTTAACAGATGAAATCAGGCAGGAGTCTCTGTGGACTATGATGTTCGCAGATGACATTGTGATCTGTATTGAGAGTAGGGAGCAGGTTGAGGAGAGCCTGGAGAAGTGGAGGCATGCATTAGAGAGAAGAGGAACGAAAGTCAGCAGGAGTAAGACACAATACATGTGCCTGAATGGGAGAGAGGGTGGCGAAAAGCTGAGAATGCAAGGAGTGGAGGTGGAGAAGGTGGACGAGTTCAAGTACTTGGGGTCGACCATCCAAACCAGCAGAGATTGCGGGAGAGAGGTGACAAAGAGAGTACAGGCAGGGTGGAGTGGGTAGAAAAGTGAGTTCGGAGTGATCTGTGACAGAAGGGTTCCAGCTATGTTGTACGGTTTAGAGGCGGTGGCACTGACAAAAGGCAGGTTGCTGAACAGGAGGTGGCAGAGTTGAGGATGTTGAGATTTTAATTGGGAGTGACAAGGATGGACAGGATTAAGAATGAGTACATTAGAGGGACAGCTCAGGTTGGACAGTTTGGTGAAAAAGTGAGAGAGGCGAGATTGAGATGGTTTGGACACGTGTGTAGGAGAGATGAGAGATGCATTGGGAGAAGGATGCTGAGGATGGAGCTGCCATGCAAGAGGAAAAGAGGAAGGCCAAAGAGAAGGTTTATGGACGTGGTGAGGGAGGACATGCAGGTGGTTTGTGTAAGGGAGAAAGATGCGCAGAACAGAGGGTATTGGAGGCAGATGACCCACTGTGGCAACCCCTAACGGGAGTTGAAAATAGGGAGAAGAATGTCACAGTATATCTTGCCTGGTGTTTTCCCCAAGAGACCTGACAGTGAAAAGTCTTACGGTGTTTTTCCTTCCTTAGTTATTTCTCTTCATATTGTATTTCCTACACTGACATAGTACATGTTCCTTTGTTTTTGCCCGGTTACAGTGGGAACGTTTCCCAGTTCGGTCCTTGGGACCGGTCTGGTTGGGAACTGTATGACCTATTCGCACACCACTGATGACATTTTCTTTCATGGGTTTCCAGCCCACCATCCTCCCAGCACAACATGTCTTTGTATTTTATAGAAATGTATCATCACAATACTCCTGCTTTACTGATTGTGCAGATATACTAATAAATGTCTCCGCTTCAGCTTCACTTCATGGAACTTGTAGGTCCAAAGCATGTGTGAGTGTGTACGCATGTGTTGTAGTGTGGTGTGACGATTAAAGATTCTTCATTCTGTTTGTTTTGGCCACATCTAGCTGCTCATTTCTCTCCACACCAACAAGAGCAGGAATCCAAATGAAGCGTGTATCTATACCCTTCATGTCCATCCTGTACACGATAAGGAATATTTCATTGATAATATCTGTTTTAAATGACCATCTGCCAGATCTTATGCTTGTTAGTGCTGAAAAGCCATCAGATGCAGTAACATTGTTATTTATTTATTTCTCCTCTATCCACTGTAGGACCAATCATATTGCCAGTAGCTCTGTAGTATATAGTGACAGATGGTCTGATGCCTTTTTGTAATATATGTCTCTCCGCGATATATATTGCTGCACCTGCACACCCACCCCTATCAGAATCTTTGGAGCTATCTGTCAATAAAAAGACTGAGTGTGAAAAATGCTGATCACAATAGTTGTGGTCTATTCGCCGAACTGGAAGTTGCTCTGACTTCTCCTTCAGTTCCCGCTGTGCAGTATGTTGAGGTTTGGACTTGGAAAGGGGAATAACCAGGGATAAATGGAAGAATGCTAAACTGTGAGGCTGTACTGTCATTGATGTAATTCTATCTTTTCTGCCTTTGCGTCACCGATCCACCCAGAATGTATAAAATGTGTCTTGTGATGTTCCAAGCAACGTGTTAAAACACTGTTCCCAGGATGTGAACAGTATCCCTGGAGATGAACCCAGTATGCCAGCGTTAACTCTCCTGATGCTGAAAGGCATTTCTCCCATTTCCATTTTGTTTGAATGATTGACTGCAGATCCTTAGCGTCACACATCTGACTTGGATTCTGCTGCTGACATGGACAGTTAGAGACACATCTCACCGTACAGACATTCTACCTGCTCCCACTCCCGTCCTGACAAACAGCCAAGTGTGTTGAGGATCCTTCTTACATTTGTTCTGAACTTCATCCAAATGCACATTCCATGGCAGCTTTCCGTCAAAACAGACCCCAGGAAACCTAAAAGCTGTGTTTCAAGGTAGCCCATCGTCATCGCTTAACATATAACGTTACGAGCGCACACTATCACGCCATTGTTATATGAACATTCAAATGTAAGCATCCTATAGTTTTAAAAACATTTACTAGCTTTCTTTCTTACAACATTACACTCGATAATTATGATGTTCATGATTGTTATTTGGTCGATAATCTCTCCACGACGCCACGTTCGTTGTTGAAACCGCGTACGCGCCGTCCAGAGCTGCCTCGTCTAAACTGCGCATGCGTCGTCCAGAAAGTCTTCGCCTAAATTGGGCATGCGTCGTCCAGAGCTAAACTGCGCATGCAAGGACCTAAAGTGCGGTATTATGATCCAAGGTAAAGTGACTTTCTGTCTAAAAGATGAAGGTAAAGTGACTTTCTGTCTAAAAGATGAAGGTAAAGTGACTTTCTGTCTAAAAGATGAAGGTAAAGGGACTTACTGGTGTTGTAACTGAGTGTTCCAGTCCCCAGCTGTGTCTACGCAGAGGCTTAGCATTAGCCTAGTGTTAGCATTTGCGTTGTGTTAGCATTGGCTCCACACGGTTGGGGTCCATCAGAACGTTTGACATTGGGAAGTGAAGGTCCACAGGATGTATTTAGTAGTATTCACACCGCAGATTTTTAAGGATATCAGCTGATCCTCTGTCTTTTACTTTCCTTCTTTATTCCTCCAGTTGCGTTACACACAAACGGCCTTAACGACGGCACAACAAATGCACTTTAAACGAAAACAAATCACTTCATCACTTTGGATTTTTATTTTATTTATTATTATTATTTTCTCACATCAATAACTATTTTGTTATTGCCTTGTATTTCAACATGCTGCACACTTTCTATAAGACTGCTACTACTTCACTACACTGCTGCTGCTACTACGACTACTACTACAGTATTCTTTATTCTGTAATAAACTCCTAACTGTCCTAATCATTCTATTCTTAATTTGATGTTTGGGTGTTAGTCTTCCAGAAAAACATGTTTGAAACGCTTCTGTAAATTATGTAGAAGTAAAAATAAATCAAGTTGTGAAGTTTGGATGCGTTATGGTATGTAACTACTGTGTCACATGTTGTGCTTGACGGTTCAACTGTGTTTACTTGCAGGACAGCATCACTGACATGGAAAAGTTGGATGCCGGCAAAATGACTTCATCGCAAGTGGTGAGAAATGTATTTATTTATTTTTTAAGTAAACACAGGGTTCTCACCATGTCCTTGAGGTGCTTGCATTTCGTGCTCAGAAATTGAGGTTCTGGAATACCTTGAAAACAGATGCTTTTGTGCTGAAGTGCTTGAAGGGTCCTTGAAAAAAGCCCTGTCTCTATCAATACTAGATAAGACTAAAATATTATATTTTAAGAAAGATTACATGAAGTCCTTGGAAATTGAAAAATAGCGCTCAGAAAATTACTTAAGTCCATAAATTTCATTTTGTGATACCAGAATGAACCCTGAATAAAATAACAATGACTTAATGTGTGTAACAGTAGGCCATAGGTCGATGTCATACTGCACCAACCTGTCTCTCAGACTGACGCGACCTTATCTTTAGGAATATAGAAACATAAAGCTGCAAAAATAATATATTTAAAACTACCTGGACCTGATCACATAACTCGACATCCCATTGAAATGTACAATGTCCACGTGCAGCTAAAAGGCACAAATCCATTATTCTTCATTCCCGTAGCATATAAATTAATCAGATACATCTTTAGGCATTAAATATCCAGTCCTAGTTTGTCAGTCCGAGTTTCTTTTTACAATTTTGCAATATATTTGGGGATATATGAGGCAGCAAGTGAATTAGCACTTCTTGAAGTTGTGTTGAAGCAGTGTAAGGATCTGGGCCATTTTGACAAGGACCCCTGTTACCGTCTTGGTGCCAGATACCACAGGACACCTTCAGAGGTCTTGTGGAGTCCATGCCTCCAGGGGTCAGAGCTGTTTTGGCGGCACAGGTGGGGGGGCTACACTGTATTAGTGGTCATAAGTGGTGCTTTTAATGTTGTGGCTGATCGATGTATAACAGCTGCAGCCCGGGTTTGAATCTGGCCTGTGGTCATTTGCTACATCTTTGCACTACTCTCTAGCTCTCTCTCTCTTTCCTGTCTCTCCCCAATAAAGGCAAAGATTGCCGGAAAAATTTTGATTCACAATGACATTAGGATTGTTGTGAGAGAATGCAGTGATAGTTTATTTTTAAAGCATTAAGGTTGTTGTTGAAGTCTCAACTACAGCCTAACTTGCTTTGTTTTTTATTAGTTATTAAAGTGTGTGTGCTTGGTGCTTGCAGCCGGTGCTTCCCTACATCGTGATCACGCACTCTGCAGCATCGCTTGTCTCGCAGCTGCAGGGACAAACCCTGACCACGCCCATCATCTACACACATGCAATAGGAGAACATAGGAATCAATCACGCATTCAGCAAGGTAAAGGATGTTCGAAGCAACACAATTATTATTTATTTTTTTTATGCTAAAAGTATAGGTGACTTGAGTTTTCCTGCCTTGTCTGTATCACAGCGTTCCCTCCAGCGCTCCAGCAGCTCTCTGTCTGTAAAGAGGAGCTGACCCCTGAGCAGCAGGAGTGGAGCACCAGTCTGGACCAGGAGGAGCCAGAGCCCCCACTTATTAAAGAGGAAGAGGAGGAGTTCCCTGTGAAGAGGGAACATGATGAAGAATGCACTCAGTGGTCCCAGCTTCATCAGCACCAAACTGAGGAGAAGAGAGAGGCAGAACCTGTAGCCAGAACCTCAACTGAACAGATGGAAGCAGAAGATCTAGCTGCTGCTTTAAAACAAAGTTGTGCTGAGCAGCTCCTTTCTTCACACTGTTCTGAACCTGAGACTATTGACAGCAATGGAGGTTGCGAGGAGACCACGGAACCTCCGTCAGGTAACTGTTTTCTTTCTCCAGCTTAGTCATTGAGTTGGGTAACTTTTTATTTAAGCTCCTCACCCTATCTCTAAGGCTGAGCACAGCGACTTCACTACCCAAAGCTGATGACCATCTGTGAACGTCGGAACAAAGATTGACCAGTAAATTGGGATCTTTGCCTCCTGGCTCTGCACTCCCCACCATGACGGTCTGGTACATCACATGCATAACTGCAGATGCCTCCTTCATTATTCTTTCAATCTCATATTTCCATTCACCCTCACCCATCCACACAACCCTGCACTGCTTCATCATCCAACACTTGTACCTATTTTACCAATGAAGAAGTGGATCTGTTGGTGTTAAGTGAGTGGTCTACTTCTTCTGCTGACCTCAATCGGTCTGACCACATTCTTCAGTGACACCATTAGCCTATTGCATGGCAGTTGGCTGAAGCTACTGTCCTGGCTCCTCTCAAAGTGGAGGAGTAACAGTTCTTCTCTGAGGTACTCCCGGATCGCTGAGCTCCTCAACCTATCTTAAAGGCTAAGCCCAGAAACACAACATAAAATCCTCTATTTGGCTGCCTGTATCCGGTGCTGCGGTAGAGGTTTTTTATTTTTTCTATGTGAAAGGGTAAAAGTAGGTAAAGAAGTAGGGCTGTAATGCCATTAATTATTTCTTACCGTGGTGAAAAGCAACATATATCCGTACTTACTGGGGGGAAATCCTGCGGTACCGTCAGTGAGGGAGTGAATCGGGTGCAGAGCCACAGCCCTAGAAATAATTAATAATCATCGAACGCACACAAAATACATCCCTTATATGTGTTATGGAGTCGTCATTACCCCCCCCCCCCGCTCGTGGCGCGTAAAGGTGACGAGTGGGAGTGGACTCAGAGGAGCAACAAAGGGTTCTTCTCTAGAAGCCCTTGAACATGGGATGGAAGATAATCAAAGATGATAACTAAACAATGATAATGTGTTTATGTTTCATGTCCTGATGTAACTTTCAACTTCAGTGCGGTGATGACGGTAATGAGCTCAATACTGCGGTGAAATCACATACCCGCAGTAATGCATTTATCATCGCTGCCCTATAAACAAGTGAGCGTTTTTTTCGTGAGTGAGAAGCTGACCGTAGCAGGCCAAGAAATTTAGGAAGACTTTGTGGTGGATTATGAGAGCAGATGGAGGCACTCAGAGTAGGAGATCTGCAGGGTGCACAAATTGCTGGATGTAATTTGGACCAAGTATCCATGAAGAGAGGGAACAATGATAAGACACCACAGTCCATTGTTTCCTCAATGGCCGCCATCTTGGTGCGGTGTACACTCCGCGCTCTGAGAGCATGGGGGGGAAATAGAGATTTATGTATGAAATGTTATATATACACTACTCACAAAAAGTTAGGGATATTCGGCTTTCGGGTTAAATTTCAGGATGAACCTAAAATGCACTATAACCTTTACAGGTGAACTTAATTTGACCTTCTCTAAACTTTTGAATGCACATGTCCAACTGTTCAATGTTTCAGTACTTTTTGCACAACTTGCTGTTCTCTAACAAGGACCTGAACGGCAACATTCACAACAGGTGTTTGATCCATAAACCGACCAATACATTTCCTGGTTCAATTAGAATTTTTATTTAAACAGTCCTCTTCATCATGCTGTTCACATTTTGACATCATGAGACCAAGACGACACCTAACAATTGATCAACAGTACCTCACCCTTACGAGGCTTCAAACAGGATGTTCTCAGAGGGAAGTGGCCACTGAGCTTAGAGTGTCACAGAGTGTCATCAGCAGGTTGCAACAGAGATACAGAGAGACTGGAAGAGTCACAGAAAGGCATAGAAGTGGACGTCCTTTGGCCACATCCCGCACTGATGAGCGCTTCATTGTGAACAGTGCCCTGCGGAACCGGATGATGAATGCCACTCAACTCCAAGCACATTTAAGGGAGGTGAGAGGCATCCAAGTGTCATGTCAGACCATTTAAAACCGTTTACATCAGCGTGGTCTGCGTGCTAGACGACCTGCAAGGGTACCTGACCACACCACCACGCACAGGCATCATCCTCTTGCATGGGCCAGGGAGCATTTACACTGGACGAGGGACCAGTGGGCCTCAGTGCTGTTCTCTGATGAAAGTCGATTCACGTTGAGCAGAAATGATGGCCGCCAACGATGTCGGAGACGTCAAGGAGAGCGCGATGCATCAGCCACTGTTGTCACCAGATGTGCCTTTGGTGGTGGTGGTGTTACAGTGTGGGCAGGTGTGTCTAGTTAATATAGAACTGCCCTACACTTTGTGAATGGTACAGTGACAAGCCCATACTACCTGAATAACATCATTAATCCAGTCATTGTGAAGATGAAATTAGACCTGTGTTGTTCATGCAGGGCAGATCATTAGGGAACCGCTGCTGGAGAGAGGGGTACCTCAAATGGAGTGGCCTGCACTCTCCAGACCTGAATCCCATTTAAAAAAAAAAAACCTATGGGATCAGCTGAGTCGCGTGTAGAGGCTCGTAACTCTGTACCCCAGAACCTCATTGACCTGAGGGCTGCCTTTCAAGAAGAGTGGGGTACCAGGCCTCAGCAGACAATAAGTCGACTTGTGAACAGCATGAGACGCCGTTGTCAAGCTGTAATTGATGCTAAAGGGCACATAACAAGTTAGCACATTGATGTGGTTGTGGTATGCCCACCACTGTTGTTGGCTTTTGTGTTAATAAATAGTTTGAGATGAGGAAATCACCATTGCATGCTTCTACTTAAATGCCCTACTTTCATGATATAATATCACTGTAGCGTGAACTTTTTACATTTTCCATAAATTTCCCCCGAAAGCCAAATATCCCTAACTTTTTGTGAGTAGTGTATGTACAGTTATATGAAATGATTACTATTTATCACTGTCTTGAATTTCACTTTCAAATTATGACAATTCTGAGTGTAGATGGGCTTGTGACATGCAGTCGGATTTTGTTCAGATTTTTATTCTTATTGGCATTTTTCTGGCTAAAAGTGTCAGGCCCACGACATCCGCTAGACCCACGCACACGGTTCAGGTCTCGTTAGAACCAGGATGTCTCAGACATCTTGTTGTTTAAGTTTGATAAATATCGATTTACATTTTGAGCTGGAATTAGTGAAATACCAATTAAATTTGACCAGAAGTAGCAGATTATTGTGCAATGCAAATACGCCCCGGTTCTAAATCTACAGGTGGGCGGTGGAGCGAGATAAGTTTGTTGGGATATATTGTCCCAGAATAATTACGATAAACTATATAGGTCATTTTAAGATCAGTTTCACTACTATGATAATATAAAAGCATCATAATGCAGGTCGACCCTTTCAAATAGCAATTATCCTTTAATTCTTAAGAATATAAAGACATTGTAATGTTCAAAAATATATGAAAATCTTCCAAATAAATCAAATAAAATCGCACAACCAAAACAATAAATACAATAAAGGAAAAGTTGATGAAATCTCTCCGAGGGACATGCAATGTTGAATCTGTTTGAATGAAACCGTGTGGTTGGGAACTTCCACACGGAGTGATTTCCTTCCATTGTCCTTCCAGACAATGTGAGGCAGGACTTTGTTGACTACATGTAGTAGACAGCCACGTTCAAATTTTTAGGATGAAGTCAAGTGTATTGGCTTGTATTAGTAATTCTTTGTGTCAGCAGAAAACTTGCAACATTAGCTCAGCCGATGCTGCGTTCAGTGGACACTCTGAACATTGTAACTTGTTTTAAGTAATGCTGATGTTAAGATGAGCAACAGCACAAACTGATGCAACATTCCATGGGACCTCGAAAAATTTCTAATTGATATTGATACTTGACCCTGGGTATTGCTGCCTGCAGCTATATTTTATTAAAATGACATGTTTCATATCATTGTAAACTGTGATCAGATTTAAATATAGTTGGCACTATTCATAAAGTTTCACACAACTTTCTGTGTGTCTATATGCCATTGTTCCCTCCAGAGCTGCAGCAGGTCTCTCTCTGTAAGGAGGAGCTTCCCCCTGAGCAGCAGGAGTGGAGCCCCAGTCTGGGCCCGGAGGACCCAGGGTCTCCACACATTAAAGAAGAGGAGGAGTTTCCTGTGAAGAGGGAACATGATGTAGAGTATGTTCAGTGGTCCCAGCTTCATCAAAGCCAAACTGAGGAGAAGACAGAGGCAGAACCTGTAGCCAGCACCTCAACTGAACAGATGGAAACAGAAGGTGATGGAGAGGACTGGGGAGTGTCAGAAGCAGCCAGTAGCTCAAATCCAGCTGCTGCTTTAGAACCAGCTGGTGCTGAGCAGCTCTTCTCTTCACACTCTTCTGAAACACACTCTTCTGAGACTGAAGACAGCGATGAAGATTGGATGGAGACCAGACAACCTCAGTCAGGTAAGCTTTTATTTTTTCTCCTACCGAGCTGTTGACCGGTTGAATATCAGCAGGTAATTATTTCATCAATTGTTAATTCAGCCCATTTAATAAAAATAAGCAAAATGATATGAGGACTCCAGATATTCACAATACTAATTAAACTTTATTGACATTCATAGTTTGGTCAGACCATTGAGTGTTTATTAATTAAAACCTTGTGGTATAGAAAGAGGTTCACCTCTGCTTTCTACTATAAAGACATTTCTTAAGTTATCTTGGCGCATACAGATTCTTCATTCAGTCTGAAATGTAATGGGAGCGTGTGCACGCGTGTTCGGTCATAAGTCCGAACAGTCGTTAAGTGAGGAGTACGTGTGTGTATGTATATACAGACGTGGACAAGTTTGTTGGTACCCTTACAGCTCATTGAAACAATGCTTCATTCCTCTTGAAATGTGATGAATATAAAAGCAATTTTCTCATGTATACCTGGATGCCTTTGGTATGTCAAAGTAGAGCAAAGAAACTGTCAAAAGAGATAAGTTATTGCTAAAGAGATCAATTATATTCTAAAATTGCCTCGACAGATTCCATCATTATGTCATTATACCTTCCCGGGCGCTAAAGACACGTCTAGTGTCTGAGTAGCATTTTTAAGAAGTGAAAGAATAACATTTTGAATATGAAGACTGTCTCCGTAGAGACTGGACATGTTTCAGTTTCTCAGCTTTCCAACCAAGGTCCACAGTTTGGACTTCCGAATGTTGTTTTTTTTTTCTTCTACCGGAAACAAATCATTTTTGAAATATTTGTATTAAATAAAAATAGGTAAAAACCCACTATTTATGCTTTATTTGGATTCGGCTCCACCCCTACTTTACGGCAACGTTACTGCTTCCATTCCCACACTTCCATTCACAGCCGTACTGGCAATTTCCCGTAAATTATACTACTTTGACAGTGGGAAAGTTTAGGCAGCGACTTTTACGGAACATCGAAATCAGCTCCTTTTCCCACATTACTGTACGCCAATATGGAGCATTGCCAGTAGGCTGTGGCTCTCTCAATGCCGCCATGCGGCAGGATCAAAGCGACAGCAATCATGACATCTGAATCCAGAAACATTTGTAATCCACTCTTTGTTTCTTTCTTTGTTTCCTCTCTCCTCTCTAAGGTTATCAAAGAAAAAAGAAACCTCACAGAGGAAAGAAACGATACGACTGTGGACAGTGTGGAAAGAGCTGTACGACAAGGACTGAAGTAAAAGTACATCAGCGTATTCACACAGGAGAGAAACGTTATTCCTGTGAACAGTGTGGGAAGCGATTCAGTCAATTAGGACATCTCAAACAGCACTGTTTTACACACACAGGAGAGAAACCTTACGACTGTGAATATTGTGGGAAGCGCTTTACGACAAGGCGCGATGTCAAAGTACACCAGCGCACGCATACAGGAGAGAAACCGTACCCCTGTGAGCAGTGTGCAAAGAGCTTCACGACAAGTAGTCATTTAAAAGTACATCTCCGTACACACACAGGAGAGAGACCTTACCACTGTGAACAGTGTGGGAAGAGATTCAGTAGATCAACCAATCTCAAGATTCATCAGTGTACACATACAGGAGAGAAACCGTACCCCTGTGAACAGTGTGGGAAGAAATTCAGTCAATTAGGCCATCTCAAACAACATCAACTTACACACACAGGAGAGAAACCTTACCCCTGTGAACAATGCGCGAAGAGCTTTACAACAAGGGGTTATTTAAAAGTACATCAGCATACGCACACTGGACAGAAACCATACCCCTGTAAACAGTGTGGGAAGAGGTTCAGTCAATTAGGACATCTCAAACAGCATCAGCGTATACACACAGGAGAGAAACCTTACCCCTGTGAACAGTGTGGTAAGAAATTCAGTAAAATCCAAAATCTGAAGAGACATCATCATATCCACACGTAAGACTGCACCACTGTTGAGATGGTGCGTGGAAGAGCAGTGATTCTGTCATGTAGGTAGCTCTGAAGCCAACTGCAGTGTTGTGTATAAGTAAGAAGACTTGGAAATCAATTCTAAGGGAAACTGGGAGCCAATACAATGTAACCAGAATTGGAGTGATGTGCTCTCTCGCATTCTACTTTTTGTTAGTCCAGCTGCCAAATTCTGTGGATAGGACCTGAATCGCTTTTACAACTAGGAAAATGTTTGTTTAATCCTACATACACCACGCCACAGTGATTAAATGTCTCCAATGGTGACAGAGGGCATAACATGCGCCTTCAAGCTCGGCCTGGTTTCAAAACACAGTGCACGAGACGCTAGACCAGGCGCCTGGTGCTGTAAACAGACTAACGCGCGTGTCCTGAGTTACATTCTTCCTCGGGATGAAGAAAAACAACCAGCAGTGGGCTGAGGTGATGGCGGCGGCGGCCAGGCCAGCACAGTGTCGGACTTTGGGGTTACTCTCCAGCGGCTCAATAACCTGCTGACGCATGAGAGCGGCTTTAACAGCCGGCCACCGAGGCACTTCCTTTTTTTTTTTTTTTTTTTTAACCTGTGCTGTCAACATGCCAAGCATACAACACATGCTTTGTATGCTATTGTATATAGGACGGAGTTAGTCTGCAAGTGGAGTTTAACTTCTCAACCTGTAATGCAACACTTTATTCATTTTTTAATCATCAAGAACTGCTGCAATAACTCTTTCCTGTGGACGACCTGTGGGATGACAAGGGCACAGTGTTTTGTTATACACAACCACCACCAATCCCCCTTTTTGATGAACTGTTTTACCATGTTGGGGTCTATAAACAACTAATTACTACTACCAACCCCGATGAGCAGGCACAAGATGCAGGCGCAGAACCCGGTCCTTGGGCACCAGGTACGAACCGCAGGCAAGGAGCCAGGACCAGCGCCAATAGACCTACACTCCGCCCAAAACGGCCCGCCCTGCAGGAGAGCTGGCAGAACCCCCATGCCCACCGACAGCCCTGGAAGGCACCCGGTGGCATTCTCCGCAGCCCCGCCAGGTCACAGCATGCCAGAAACCACTAGGGGCAAGCCGCCAGGACTCAAGCCCAGCTGGCAGGGGGCCCACCCAGCCGCCCCCCCCCAACCAACCACGCCCCCACACCAACCCACCAGCGACCCGCCACCCTAGAAAACAATATGTGCTGCGATTCCTCCAAACAAATTGAACCCGAGTTACTTGCATCCCTCCTGCCCCACAGACCCGTAAGGGCAGGAGGAGTGGTGTAGTGTTGTTGGGAGTAAGATTTGTGTGCCAGTGTATGTGCTCTAGGCTACTATGAGTGGAATTAAAATTTTGGAATGGATGAGAAGCACGTTGGGGCAGGAGCATGACGGGCAGGATCGCAGCCACCCGCCACATCCCCGACCACATAGCTCACACCCCACCCGTTCACAAACCCTAGGTTGTTGTGTGGTGTATGTGCCAAGTATGAGTTTTGGCACAGGGAGAGATAAGTGATGCGCAACCTGACCTGCTGCAGGGGCGCAGCAGGTCAGGGAGCGGCCACGAGCATGCCCACCTCCCACCTGGATGCAACCAACGCACAGCGTCCAGCTACGGGCACAGAGTGGCCCGCCATGCCGGGCAGCTCTGTGCCCCCATCAGGCCCCTGTTCACGCATGCAGACCACGGAGCAGAGTGCGGCAGAGGGCCCTCCCACCCACAGCCCGGCCCCCCAACGATGAGTGTCCCGTGCATCAAGAGCACCAGAGGACAGGTATCCAGGCAGCCCGATGCGAGGACACGGGTCTGCCCCCCACATTCACTAGGTTTCCCCCGGCATCTATGTCGGGAAGACGCCGATATACAGTAACTATCGAACAACTGAGAAATGTCTGATGGGCTCTCAGTTGCTCTTTGTTGTTTCTCAAAATATTTCCAAGCATTTCCTATTCCCACTTCCACCCTTTCTTATAATAGCCTATCTACATAATGAAGCTGAAGCATATGGATTGTCTGTTTTGTTGTTTTTTTCTACTCAAAGTAAGAAAGAAATGGACACAGACTTGTTAAAACATCAAGGAAATTAGATCAGAAAGCCGCCCGTTGACTGTTTGAAGAGGGGAAATACATTTTTCAAAGGGCCAAATGGAGCAGAGGCAGGGTTGAGGGACCTGCGTTTTCCAAAATAAGACTGCCACTGGATTGGTTATTCTTGTGATGAAGAATAAAAGCATTTTAGCGGTTATGCACACTGTACAGGTGCTCCTCACTTAACGACCGAGTTCCATTCCTAGGACCAGGTCGTTAAGCAAGTTGTTTAATAGGCGAGGACCCGTGTTATTTCACGGTAAGGGGGCGTGGCAATTGAGAACGCTAGTGTAGTGAATACACTTGCGGGAATATACATACTGCGGGAATGAGACAGACTGGGAATGATGATAAAATTAGATGTATATAGTGTAAATAGTGTATATAGTATGTAAAGGGTGAAGTGATGAGATGCTTGGTATTGCAAGCAATGTACAATACAGACTGGTCAGAGAGCTGGTCGTAAGTCCGAAAGGTTGTTAAATAGGTAGGTTGTACCTGTGTATTTCATTGTTTCATTATTCTACACGTTGTAACGGACACTGAAAACCTGAATTTTGAACCATGGAAAGAGTGATTTGGCAGCATCTCGTTTTTTTCCTGAAAATTGCTTTTTAAAGCAGCACTACAGGCGTTCAGGGGGGTGGGTGGGTGGGAATGAAAGAGGTGCCATTCTCCATATTGAGTGTACCATCAAGGTGATTTTGAAGCTGTTATTTTAAGGCAAAAAAGTTACGTATTGTTGCTTTAATAAAGATGAAACATGAAACAATTAAATAACACAGAATGTGCCATTGCTTGCGACAGTTGGATCATCCCATAGTTTCACATCCCAAAATATGTTTGAACATGACGAGAGCTATTTTTTCCACATAGCGACTTTTTTGCTATCTATCAGTGATAAAAAGTGACATGTTTCTCTCTCTGGTATCTATGGTATGGTATCTATGGTGTAATATTCATCACATCATATATTCATGTACATAAACACTGGTCATTTTCTGAGAGCTTGAAACATAAACCCCAGTGGGTGTTTTTCTCTGTAAGGGCAGCAGATATGTCATAGTTTAATAAGTTACTCCATTAGAATGAAACGATCGGTAGGAAACAGGTGTAGCTTTATGGAAGGGGATTCACAGAGTAATCTCAGAATTTTTTAAATAAAACCAGATTTGTCAATTTAATCTCAGAATTTGTAGTCAGCTGACTGCTGCTGCGTCATAGGCAGTGTTGAATGATGAAATGTGCAATCAAGTATTCAAGTAGTACTATTATACAACATATTTTAGCACATCAACAATTATTATAGGTCACCTATTTCAAAATAATAGTTATTATTATTAACGTTGATGCTGAATGTTACCATATTCGTATCAATAAATCAGTTTTTATGGAAGTGAATTCTGCGTACTTTTTTTGCACTTTGCAAAGAAAAGTAATTTTAAACTCTCATGCATGTAAAATGGCAAAAGTCCGACTCAGCAAACAAGTCGCTGTGTGGGAAAAAAACAGCTCTCGTCATATTCAAACATATTTTCGGATGCGAAACTAGGAGATGGTCCAACTGCCGCATGCGATGATGCATTCTGTGTGAATTTGGCTTTACTGTTAATAACGATTTACATGTGCATTCAGTCTGATCACCATATCTTAAAGGAACAGTTTAAATACATGTATTGCTTCTTTATATGCTGAAAAAGCATTTGACAGAGTTAATGGACATATTTCTTTTCAACCCTCAACAAATTTAGCTTTTGAGAGTTGCTCATTTAATGGATCAGAATCCTGTACAATTCCCATCTGCTTGTTTACCCTTAACATTACTCCAATGCTCAAATCCATTGAAGAAGACCTCATTCGATGGAACAACCTACCCATCTCATTTGGTAGCAATTGGTAGGAAGGCAGCAGTGAAAATGTAAAAAAAAATATAACGAAAACTTAACAATATATTTTCAATGACCCCAGACCAACCAACAGTACATTGGCTTAATACTTTAGACTCAATAATAAATACATTTATTGGAAATACAAGAAACTGAGAATTAAACAAGCAAAACTACACGACAACAAATACTGTGGAGGCCTCTCAGCCCCAAACTTCAGATTACTACTATCTAGCGAACCATCTTCAATTTATAATTAAATGGTTACAACCAGAGCAACAACTGGGCCAAGAATTGCGAGACATTAAACAAACAGAATGTCAGTGTGTCAGAATGTCAATGTCTCATGAATTATCATTATCTGATCTCCCATTCTTTACTGAATCAATAAGGAAACATAATTGTTTCAAAAACCCATTAATCGCAAAGACTCTGTCAGCCTGGTGGAGATTTCCTTAAACCTAGTAGTCACGCTCTATCTCTAAACAAATTCACGAACAACAGCCTACAACCACCTCCGATGATAGAACATCTCACTCATATCGGTAATTAAAAAAATCCCTTTTCCAAATATATACAAACTTTTATTAAATACAGATGACACTTTGTCTTGACCTACCATGGACCAAGACCTTGCTGTTCCCACCAATATCAACCTGTGGAAGCTTATTTGAAACAACACCTTTTCTATGACCCGAAACTCCAAAATGCAACTCATCTAATATAAGATTCTGCACAGAGCTCATATCACAAAACACAAAATGTTCAAAATGGGTTTTGTGGATAAAGATGTTTGTTCTTGCTGTTCCCTTAATCCCAGAGATGACTACTTTCATTTCATTCGGCTCCGCCTACCTATCTAAACATTCTGGACCAACATCAACAAGGTGTGGGTGACCCCTCCTCAGTTGACCCACCACTTAAACACCACCAACCCATTTTGATCGCCTTAACAATTGCTATGAAAACAATATTACTCAACTGGAAAAACAGATCATCTCACCACATCCCAATGGTTACATTTATTAATAGAATACATCTCAATGGAAAAACTATTGTCAATATCCAAAACCAAGGTTGATTAATTTAATGAAATATGGGCTACTTTTATCACTGACATAACTCCATCCAATATTACTCAAGTCTTCCTAAGGCAGTGAAATAAAGCCTAAACGAATGTGTTATGTTATGACACTTACATTTTCCAATACAAAGCTTTGAGATGCAGCTACTCCTTTCAGCCACTAGAAGCTGGCAGATGGTCACTAATTGACAGTAATTGTTTAATAATGAGATAAGTACATGCATTTTGGGGTTAAGTGAAACAATTCACTGCATTATTTTAGCTCAGTCCATTATCTAGACACCTAAAGATCAGCAATCTCACTATTGTAACTATTGTACTTTCGCCACAGATACCGAAATGGAAATACCACCGAAGTTTACGGAGAACCACGTCTCGGCTCAAGGACACTTCAGCATGCACACACACACACACACACACAGACTGTTGCTCCTTAGTGGTGTGAGCTTTGGCAAGGGTAACTTCCTTCAAGTCTTTCTGCAGAGAATCAATGTTATTACCGAAGGACACATCTTCCCCTCTCTGCAGTACACTTTTAAAGATGACGTCCACCAGGATGCAAGGAACTCTGCCAAACATGAGGTAAAACGTAGGGAAGCCAGTGGTCTCGTGGGCAGTACAGTTATACATAGTCGTGAGCGTGTGATGCATCTGAGGCCAGCTTGGCTTTGTTCATGATGGGAGAGCACGAATTATGTTGCCTAGTGTGTGGTGCCATTACACATGGGGTGGTAGGCCATCGTGTGAGAATTTTTGACTTCAAAGATCTACAGGAAGTTGGCGATAAGTTCACTCTGAAATGACACTCCCTGATCAGAGTAAATATGTTGTGTGAAGCCATAGACAAAGAACTAATGGTCCCACAACTTCGGCCTGATTGGGAAACAGAAAAGCATGAGCGAGCTTCGTAAAGTGATCAACACATCCATGGTTTTGTTATTCAAGTCCTTATTATTCAAGCTGTGGCACGGTGGCCCAGTGCATTGCACTGCTGCCTCACAGCAAGAAGGTCTTGGGTTTGATTCCCACCTGGGGCGCTGTTGGCACCGTGCTCTGGGTGGGTTATCTCCCAAATAGGAGCCTTTCTGTGTGGAGTTTGCATGTTCTCCCCATGCTCACATGGGGTTTCCTCCACCTAACATCAGTAAGGACCCCCACCAAAAACATGCACACATCATCGTCTGACCAGCGATGGACACTCGTCATCAGGTACGTCAACGAATGCTGCCCATTGCTCCTGGCTGGCCCCCCAGAGGAAGGACAAGCCAGGATGGGTTAAATGCAGAGGCCTCATTTCACCGGCCACCATCCAAAGCGTGTGTGTGTGTGTTCATGTGTTGTAGTGTGGTGTGTTGATAATTAAAGATTCTTCTCTTCTCCTAGACAGACCAGAAGTCTGTGCACAGAAGTTCTAAGGGAACAGTGGTTTTGATGCTTTCTAGTAGCCCGCACCCCTCAGGTTCTGGGGTTTTCCCTATGACACAGCAGGCACATGACTTAACGTGCTCCCTCACGTCTCTCTCCATGGTAGCCCAGTGGAACCTCTGGTGAACCAGGTAGAGTGCTCTGAACTGATTCTGATGACCCGAGTCTTCACGCTAGCCTCTCACAACCTCACTCCTCAAAGATGCTTGTATGAAGTAGATAGGGTATAAACGCTGTAGCTCTAGGGAGCCTAGCACATTGTTCGCCTTTGTCTGTCCATAGATTGCACATTTTAGTCATGAAGAAAAGTGTTCTGAGGTGCATGGAAGGAGATCGGTTCTAGCTTTGGTTCTAGCTTTGTGTTCACGTTGGTACCCCAATCCAAATGCACTTGAATGTCTCTCACCGTCCACTGTTCTGCAAGTCTACATTCACTTGCGCACAAGGATGTAGCACAAAAAAAAAAAAATATATGCAGATGAAATAAATCCTGAAATAAACAAACAAGATAATAAATAAATATAAATAAGTGAATATACGCCACACGGACCGTTTCTATACACTGTATGGGTGATATGATGCTATATCATACTTTGAAGGTCTTTTATTTTTATATTCTACATCAGAATGTTAGAAACTTTATGGGTGATGTCTTGAGGTTGTGGACTTACATTCTGAGGTGGAATTATTTAATGGAAATGTGGAGTTTTCTTGTAATCCTATTCTGAATGAGTCAAAACACATACACACACGCACACAAACGCAAAGGCAATGATGACATTATAATATTCCACATTCAAGTGCAAGTCTGTCCCTAAATACAACCAATCGCAGTATCTTCGCATCAAGGGAACCCGGCTCCTGTTTTAAAGGAGCATCAAGGAACACCCGGATAAATGTGAGTCTACAAGAGGGAGGAGATGCTTATGCAATCAGGCCAGGACACAAAGGACAGAGCATTGTTGATATCATCAGCCAGCCGGCAGCTACCATGGGAGACCTAATAGATCAATAGGTCTGCCCGGATTACACCATACAGCCCACCCCCCCCCCCACACACACACAATAAATGGTTGTTCAAGTTCAAGTGTATTCATTCTGTACCATATTTTCAAGGCCTTTTGAGCTTTTAACAATCTGCATGTCACACAGCATTCACACAGGAGCCCAACGCAGTCCTAGAAAGGTGTTAAGCCATGTGGCAAAAATTCCGACCCGTTGCCAAAGAATGTGGAGGAAAGAGGAAATGTGCAGAGGGAGCACATGAGAAATGGGCACATGGTGATGAAAAAACAATATAAGAAACTGGAATTTAACCAGTTCCAAAAAAATGGAAGGACAGGACGGAAATAAAGTACTTGGGGTTAGTATGTATGAATGATGGAAGCAGCACAAACCGGGTTGATTTACATTTTCACAATTTGATTCAATACAAGAAAGTAATGAAAGAAAATGAAGCTGGAGGGAATAGTGTGATGGGTACAGGAAGATTTACATCAGTAGGAAAAGTGTAGGGTGTGAAATGGAAGATGGAGGAGATAGAAGGGAATGAAGGGGGGGAGTGATGAGGGAAAAAACAGATTATGGGGAAACCTTTTGTCAAAGTATAATGGAAGAAAGATGTAAAGGAAAGCAGCTCCAACATCTACTTTTATTTGGAAGGTAATAAAAAAAACCTGTAATTTGCTCAATTCACCACCTCATCCACCTGATGAAAGCAAATGAACAGAATGTAGTTGTGATATAATATAGAGAACATTGTAAATGAAAAGTCCTTATACAGAGTGTAGTACAGTACAGGAAGAGTGCACTTCCATGTTATTTCTTGTTTGCTCGTGTTCAACTCCCATCATGTTTAAAGTGTGATGTGCGCTACTCGCCGCCAGATGACACTCATTCACATTATGGCAATAATAATAACATGGTAATCAATGATCAATTGATAAGAATTCAAATAATAAACATCCAGTCACACGGAACATGTGACAGCGGAACTAGTGTAGTTCCCTGCGGAACATTTTCAGCAGCGCACCGGAATTCCGGAAGCTCGTTAGCTTCGTTTAGCTTCGTTTGGCTTGTTTACGTTCCCCGCAGCAGTTCTCCGTCCCCGTGTTAAAATGTGGAGGTTAGAAACCCTGAGAGCAGATATCAACCGTCCACTGGCTGCAGCTGTGGAGGAGATTTTAGGATTATTTGAAAAAACAATCTCAGAATACGAGGAGAAAGTTTCTCGTTTACAAGAAGAAAACAATGAGCAACGCGAGTTACTGGACGCTGCACTGAGTCCCCGAGTGGTGCTGCACAGAGCAGGTCTGGAACCATTCTTGATTTCATTAATAATCATTTCATAGGTAATAAATATAAAACCTTCAATCGTTGTGAGGGAGGGGGGCTCCCATCATCCTTTGCTGCTCGAGCTCAACTAGATCCCGGCGAGGTCCCATAGATGTTGTGGTAAGACCACATTTATTATCACATTTTATTATTCTCTTTATACTGGGGGAAAACAACAAATTGATAACAAATTTAATGGAGGAATCCACACGATATATGTAATTTATTTTTAAATCTATGATTTAGATTAAGTCATATACAATACACAAATACCGTTACAGTTATACTCTGTAGACCAATGTGTGCAAAAAAGGAATGGAGCAAAATGCAATGTAAAGTGAGTTTAACTATATGCAGGTTATATAATATGATATGATAAACAATATAGTATACAAAATATGTGACCCACCGCAGACTTTAGGTACATTTGGTGGCTTTTGACTCTTTTTTCGCATCATTGGAAGTGAAGAATCAGAGCTTCAAAACAAGGTGTCACTTGTGCAAATCAAGCCAATATTTTTAAAGCTATGACTTGTTAATGACAAGGGTGTGGCAAACTGTGATTCAGAGATAATCACCTTCAAAGTTTTCCCCCACACTTGGCTTTATTCACCCAGCTCCCAGAATGGAAATGGTTGCAGGACCAACAGAGCCTAGCTAGTTGTCACATGGCTACTTGACATCCTGCTGAATGGGGAAATCCCTTCATTGTTCTTGTGTTTTGAGGGAATGTTGCACAGCGTCATCAACACACAACATCTTTTGTTATTAAAAAGTATTTGATTTAACAGTAAGAATATACATGTTTTATAAAAGCAGAATTATTTAGGAGTTTAAAAGTGCGGACAACACAACAAAATGTAGAGTCTATTAATAATTAGAATCTCTGTATATCAGCCTTGGCGTGTCATTTAATATATGAATCAGAATCAGAAATACTTTAATAATCCCAGGGGGAAATTACTTTTGTTACAACTCCAAATCTACATACAACATATTTACATACAACTTATTTTTTATTTTTTTGTATATGTATGTGACAAATAAACCTCTTGAATCTTGAAAGTATACAGGTACATCTCATAAAATTAGAATATCATGGAAAAGTTCAATATTTTGTCACTTATTTCAGAAAGTGAAACCCATATATTATATAGATTCATTACACAGAGTGAAATATTTCAAGCCTTTTATTACTTGAAATTTTCATGATTGTGGCTATAGATAATGAAAACCCAAGGTTCAGAAAATTTGAATATTACACAAGATCAATAAAAAACCTAAACAGAAATGTCAGGCTTCTGAAAAGTATGTTAATTTCTATGCACTCAATACTTGGTTGGGCCTCCTTTTGCATGTATTACTGCATCAATGCGGCGTGGCATGGAGGCGATCAGCCTGTGGCACTGCTCAGGTGTAATGGTAGGTTTCTTTGATAGCAGCCTTCAGGTCATCTGCATTGTTGGGTCTGGTGTCTCTCATCTTCCTCTTGACAATACCCCATAGATTCTCTATGGGGTTCAGATCAGGCGAGTTGGTTGGCCAATAAAGCACAGCGATTGAACCAGCCTATGATTATGTAGCCTACTGACCCAGACTGAGAGACCATTTAAAGGCTCAGGAAACCTGTTTTGAGTTAATTAGCTGATTAGGGTGTGACACCATGACTTTCCAATATTGTACTTTTGCACAATATTCAAATTTTTTGAGACACTGAATTTTGGGTTTTCATTATCTATAGCCACAATCATCAAAATTTCAAGAAATAAAGGCTTGAAATATTTCACTCTACATGTAATGAATCTATTTTATATATGGGCGTCACTTTCTGAAATGAGTGACAAAAAAAATATTGAAATTTTTCATGAAATTCAAATTTTATGAGATGTACCTGTGTATATATGTTGGATGCAAAATATAAATCATACAAATATGATATACTCAATACAAACAGGTTTACAGTCATATACCTAATCACATTGTATCTTACAATACAAAAGTTTGTATGAGTTGGGCTGTACATTTTAAGCCAAGGGAAGGTCATAGAAAGAGAGAAGACATCAAGGGGAGTACTTAACACACAAATTTCACCAGTATCATAACGTTTGTGAAAAAGGTAACATTTTCAAGAGTTATACCAACTATTTGAGTGTTCACCTAAAGGGCTTAGATTTTGTGAATTTGCAGTTGTGGATATGAAATTTTGCTTAACCTTTGACCTACCTGTTTAACGACCGTTCTGACTTACAACCAGCTCTCCGACCAGTCTGTATTGGGCTCTGCATACAATACCGCGGTGTGCGCACTGTGTGCACGGCCTCTCAGCATCAAGCATCTCATCGCACATCACCTTTATATACTATTTACACTATATATATATATATATATATATATATATATATATATACACACACACACACACACACACACATCTCATCACCATTCTCAGTCAGTCTCATTCCTGCAGTCTGTCAGTATTCACTACCTTAGCGTTCGCAATCACCACGCCCCCTTATAATCGTCCTCACTTATCGACCAATTCACTTAACAACCTGGTCCAAGGAACGGAACTCGGTCATGAAGTGAGGAGTACCTGTATTACATTTATGATATGAATTTCTTTATCCAATCTGTTTATCAAAATCAACAAATCAAAAAAAATGTCCAGTGTAAAGAGCGAACACATTAAATGTGGTATTGATACAACAATCTCGGGGAGCTAGTGGAGCTCACGCAGCAAAGGATTCTGCTGCTACATCAACTAACTCTTCTCTGGAGAGAAGATCTGAAAGATGTTACTGAAGGTTCAATTTCTGCTTGGTCTCACTGTCCTAGTTTTCCTCCCTGTGTCTGTATGGCAGCGTTCCCTCCAGAGCTCCAGCAGCTCTCTCTCTGTAAAGAGGAGCTTCCCCCTGAGCAGCGGGAATGGAGCCCCAGTCGGGGCCAGGAGGAGCCAGAGCCCCCACGCATTAAGGAGGAAGAGGAGGAGTTCCCTGTGAAGAGGGAACATGATGAAGAGTGCACTCAGTGGTTCCAGCTTCATCAGCCCCAAACTGAGGAGAAGAGAGAGGCAGAACCTGTAGCCAGCACCTCAACTGAACAGATGGAAACAGAAGTAGTAGAAATAGAAGTAGAAGTGGATCCAGAAGATCCAGCTGCTGCTTTAGAACCAAGTGGTGCTGAGCAGCTCCTCTCTTCACACTGTTCTGAACCCGAGACTGAAGACAGTGATGGAGGTTGGAATGAGACCACAGAACCTCCATCAGGTAACTGTTTGTTTTTCTTCTCCCACCAAGCTCTTCTGAGTCAGTTCCGACTTCACTGTTCGCTCCTTTTTTTCATATTTACTGACCAGGGCTTGACATTCACGCTTTCTGGGGCAAGTAAAGTCAAAGTCAGATTAGAGACGAATGTACAGAGCTGAAACGTACCTGGTGGGAGGAGGAGAAGACAGGCACTTTCAGTAATGTTGCAGTCCTGCCATCCTGCATGCATTTTGTTTACCAACCACGCAATTCTTGGTCAAAATACCCAGGTACAAAATGTCGGCTGAAACTATACAAAAACATAATTAATAATTTAATTATGGAAATCAATCAATGCAAAAAAATACCGTACATTTTTTGGGTCTTTAAACTATATGTAAAATGGGAAGTGGGGGAGTTATAATAAAGCACTTAAATGTGACCGTAATGTTAACATTTAAAACGTGAGACTCACCAATCGATCGGCCGATGACCCGAGTTGGTAGGTTTTCACTGGCCGAATACTTTGAGGAGTTGATAAATGAAGAAAATGAGAGGGAGAGAAGAGTGGATGATGTAGGGTTAGTGGATCAAGAGGTGCAGCAAATTAGCAAGGATGAGGTGAGTCAGTATTAAAGAAGATGAAGAGTTGAAAGGCAGTTGTCCCTGATGACATACCTGGTGAAGCATGGAAATGTTTAGGTGAGATGGCGGTGGCGTTCCTAACGAGACTGTTTAACACCATCCTGGAAAGGGGGAGGATGCTGGAGGAGTGGAGAAGAAGTGTACTGGTACCCATCTTCAAGAATAAGGGAGACGTACAGAGCTATAGTAACTACAGGGGAATAAAGTTGATCAGTCACAGCATGAAGCTATGGGAAAGGGTAGTGGAGGCTAGGTTAAGAGGAGAGGTGGGGATCAGCGAGCAGCAGAATGTTTCATGCTAGGAAAGAGTGTGGCAGATGCAATGTTTGCTTTAAGAACATTGATGGAAAGGTACAGGGAAGGCCAGAGGGAATTGCACTGCTTCTTTGTGGACTTAGAGAAAGCATATGATAGGGTGCAGAGAGAGGAAGTGTGGTATTGCATGAGGAAGTCGGGGGTGGCAGAGAAGTACGTATGAGTGGTACAGGATATGTATGAGGGCAGTCAGACAGTAGTAAGGTGTGCAGTAGGCATGACGAAGGCATTCAAAGTGGAGGTGGGACTGCATCAAGGATCAGCTCTGAGCCCTTTCTTGTTGCAGTGGTGATGGACAGGTTAACAGATTACATTACATATAGCAGAAGCTTTTTATCCAAAGCGACTTACAATTATTCACACACCGACGGACGCAGCCATCAGGAGCAATTAGGGGTTAAGTGTCTTGCTCAAGGACACTACAGCATGCTAGCAGGAGGAGCCTGGACGTGATCTGTAGCGAGAGTAAAGAGCAGGTTGAGGAGATCCTGGAGAAGTGGAGGCATGCATTAGAATGAAGAGGAATGAAAGTCAGCAGGAGTAAGACCGAATACATGTCCCTGAGTTGGAGGGAGGGCGGCAAAAAGCTGAGAATGCATGGAGTGGAGGTGGAGAAGGTGGATGAGTCCAAGTACTTGGGGTTGACCATCCAAAGCACGGGGAGTGTGGGAGAGGTGAAGAAGAGAGTACAGGAAGGGTGGGAGTTGAGGATGTTGAGATTTTCATTGGGAGTGACTAGGATGGACAGGATTTAGAATGAGTACATTAGAGGGACAGCTCAGGTTGGACAGTTTGTGGAAAAGTGAGAGAGGCCAGATTGAGATGGTTCGGATACATGTGTCGGAGAAATGAGAGTTACATTGGGAGAAGGATGCTGAGGATGGAGCTGCCAGGCAAGAGGAAAAGAGGAAGGCCAAAAAGAAGGTTTATGGATGTGGGGAGGGAGGACATGCAGGCGGTTGGTGTAAGGGAGGAAGATGCGCAGAACAGAAGGCATTGGAGAAGTCATTAATGAACAATAATAAATAGTGTCAAAATCTGCAATCTCACTATTGTGGCTACTGAAAATTTAGCAGTATGTGCAGCTGTCCTATCACGTGGCTGTGATCAGATCATGGGATGTATTTCTCATTGATGTACAGCAGATATACCTGAGGACATCAAAATTAACACGGACATAAAATTCAAAATGAGCAGACAACAATGTCAAAGTTATTTAATAGTCAATGTTTTATTATGAACATATAATTTAATAAAAATCTTAATCGGCCAAGAAATTTGCAATAGGTACATCTCTAGTTGGTAAACATGTTGGTGTAATTTTACGAGATGATGCATTTCAAGGGGTATATCCTAATAAGATGAATGTGTTTACTGTATATTGTATACACATGAATGTGTATACTGTATATAGTATGACTATAAATATGTATACAGTATTTAGTATTACTATATAAATGTGTATACTATATATAGTATTACTACATGCATGTGTATAATGTATATAGTTAGCTGTAGTAGCTCACATACGATGTGATGAGCCTCATTACTAGACGGCTACGGTGTGAATAACTGATGGAGTCATTTAGCTGCAGTAACTCAACCACCACAAAGACTCCCTGTTACACTGTTGTGGTCAAATATTTTCCCACGGTTGGGAGGTCTGGTTGAAAAGTTTTGGTCATCTGGATCATCCATTACATTACAATAAATGCTCTATCGCAAGCATTTATTGTAACTATGAAATATTTTGTTTATGTTTATTCCATTACAAAACATTATTTATTATAATTTAATGAAACTGGACTCAATTAACATCCTCTGAAATAAAATTACACAATTATAATGAAAGCAAGGCATTTGATGGAAAAAATAAAATCCTATCCTATTGTTTTAAATTTTACTTTTCTTGCTCCATCTTCTAACGGAGTGAAGAGCATTTGAATGGTTCAGAATTCTCATTTGGCTTTGTTTACTGGTGAGATCTATACCTCTAAATTGTTATAGATTACTTAGCCAAGATTGCGTTTAGAGTGGTAGATCTCTGGCGATGGGGGGGGTGTTTGCAGGTGATTGTCCCTACCTCAATATTTAGAACACATGCATTTGTCCCCCCCAATAAAACAGTTTTGTGTTTTATTTTACATGAATAGACATTTCCACCATAAATTGATGCAGAAAAGGCACAAATCGTTGCATAAGATTTCACCAGAATGCCAATTTCCTGGCAGAGGACCCCCCACTTAATGTGTCATCCAACTTCCTGTTGTGAAGTTTCCAACACTTTGGCAGCCTGTAGATCTGTCAGATCTAGGGTTGCAAACTCTGTACAGATCTGCCCCATACCGTTAAAATGATTATAAATGTAGAAAGCTTATAAAAATGTCTAAAGTAGAATTCTTTCTGTGTATCTGTATTTTTACCTACAGACCTTCATCAGCGCTCTGATGATGAAGAGAGCGCTCATCAAAGTCAAACTGAGGAGAACAGAGAGGACGGTGGAGTTTCAGAAACAGTCAGTAGCTCAGATCCAGATTCTGATTTAGATCCAACTAGTGCTGAGCAAACTGACCACAGTGATGAAGATTGGAAGGAGACGAGAGAACCTCAGTCAGGTAACCTTTAGTTTTTCTCCTACAATCTGTTCCGTCCAAAATTTATTGGAAATCTTTACATAGATCTCTGGTAAAAGTCCTCCATTCAAAATTATACTTAAATGTGCACTATGTAGTGTTGGATGTGCAGTTTGATAGATAATTCCGGGGGATAGTTCCCGGCGGAGAGTCAGTGTGTAAAGAGAGGGAAGAGAGCGAAGCCTCGCAGGTAATAAAAGTCTTCTTGGCTTTTTACAGAGGTTCCATCTGCGTCTCTTTCTTTGTGTCTGTCTGATCGACCCCACCAAGTGTCACATCATAATTTAAGTGTAAGCTACAACTGTAATTGTTGAAATTGGTCAGTGCTTGTGCATGCAGTGCATGTTTGTACAGTATTGCATTAATTCTCTGTTTACATAAATGCTTGTTCTTTGTATTTACAACGGGTCTTGATCAATAAACAATTCCAACAGCAGCTGAAGTTACAAAGGTAGACTCAAATAAAACCCATTTAAAATGATTATGCTCTCTGCAAAAACATTTATATGTAGTTTAAGTGATTAAAAAAAAATATTTTTCTATTTTTATCTTGTTTTAGTGAAAAAGCTTGTGCAGCTGACATGGCCAATGGAGCTCCAACAATGTATTAACATGGATTTAATAGGAAGGGTTCACTTTAGGCAGGCCACTCCCGCACGCTGCACAACAGTTCGGTGGACATCTATCGTGATTCCGGCCTAGATAATACCGCTTAACACGTGTGCGTATTGAACCGTAAGGGGCGTACTGAGCGGTTCCATAACATACTGTATACCGTTGCATCCCTACCTAGTACCTTTCCTACTCTGAAGATAGTTGTATAGTCATAAAGAACCACTTACAATAACTCGGTCCTTTGGATGACCTGTGGAATGACAATAGCACAGCATTTCTCTTATGCTTTAATGGCCGCCATCAATCCCCCCTCTTCAGAGGACTATTATACCATGTGTTGGTCAACTAAACAACTAACCATCATTGCTTCTGTAAGAGGGGGATAACCACCACAGGTGAAACATGGAAACAAACAAGTATTTCAGAAAACATGATTAACTTGTCAAAAATTCTAACAATAATTATGGTACGTGGCCTCTTCTTGTTACAACTTAAGCAATAAAGCAGAAGAAAAGAGAGGTGACGTGTGTGTGTGTGTGTGTGTGTGTGTGTGTGTGTGTGTGTGTGTGTGTGTGTGTGTGTGTGTGTGTGTGTGTGTGTGTGTGTGTGTGTGTGTGTGTGTGTGTGTGTGTGTGTGTGTGTTTGTACAGAATTGATCCCCAATTAATTCTGGTGTATGAGGTCAGAAAGTTAGTGTCTTGGGTAAGCAAAGAGGCTCCACATCCACCCATGGGCCACGCAGACGTCTGACACCCCCAACTGCAAAAACATCCTGATCCCAAAGAACCACAGAAGTACTCCATGAACAACCCCACAAGAACCCCAAACCCACAGAGAAGACCAACACTCGCAATGGCGAGCTGTCAAAGAGGGGCCCTGGAAGGCACATGGAGCACTGCGCTCTCCGCAGCCGGACATCACCCAGCACCAAAGGCAAGCTGCCAGGACCTGAGCAAAGCTGACAGGGGGCCACCTAGCTGCCCCTCAGCTCACCACACACCCACGACCCACTCACCCCAGAAACCCCAGTGCTTAATGTGCACTCATTGTCTGTGGGGTAAAAATTGCAGGCCGTGGGGCATGAGATGACCAAGCATGTCCAACCCAAACCACACACATCCATCTTATTGGAGGGGAGCGGTTTTTATCTTAAATATATGTACTACTACTCTGACTCTTTTAATTGTGCAAACTTCTATCAATTTGCCATTGCTGTTTACTCATTTTGTGTCTGATCTTGAAGGATTATTGTCGGAGTTTATATTTTTGTGTGCGTCCACTCCTTTCACCCCACATCTTAATTACTGGAGCCCTTTCAGAATTGTTGTAATCCGTTGTTTTTACTCCCTCTCTATTTTTTTTAAGGAGTGAAATCCCAGTCGGCCCAGACTTTGAGATTTGCCTGTCCTGGATGTCAGTACTGCTTCACATCTCAGATCTTCCTCCATCAACACATTAAGAAGAGTCACAGTGAGCTTCATGTCAAACAGCTGAGAAGTGGAGAGATCAGAGCAGAGAGTCTCCCCTCTGCAGCGTCTCAGCCAATAAGAACCTCTGGAACCACCAGGACACAGAATGCCAGACCAGGAAGTCACAGTTGTGACCAGTGTGGAAAAACCTTCAGGTGGCCAAGTCGTCTCAAACTCCATCAGCGTATTCATTCAGGAGATAGACCGTATCAGTGCCTGCAGTGTGCTAAGAGTTTCAGGAGAGAAAGTCATCTCAAAGTACATCAGCTTAGTCATTCAGTGGAGAGACCCTACAAGTGTCTGCAGTGTGCCAAGAGTTTCAGGACAAAAGGTGTTCTGAATATGCATCAGCGCATTCACACAGGAGAGAAGCCCTATCATTGTGAACAGTGTGGAAAGAGCTTTAATGCACAATATAAACTCAGAGAACATCAACGTGTCCACACAGGAGCTAAACCGTACGGCTGTGCACAGTGTTTGAAGAGTTTCACTTGGTCCTGGCAGCTGAAGACACATCACTGCGTACAAACTGTAGATGAAACCTCCTTATGTTGATTCTGGAGTGTTTCCAACCAACAAGTGTTTGGATCCCATCCCCAGAGCTGTTACTGTAGAGCTTTGTGGAACCTCTCCTAGAAATCAGAGCATTTGTTCTATACATTTATTGCAGTCAGTGTGTACAATTAAATAAATAACTATTAATTGAAACCAAGCAGGTGTATACCCCCCACAGGCACATTAAAGGGCACCTACTGTCAGCCTCAAGGTTCTTTCTTAGTCACCAGAAAGTACTGCAGATGGTAACACAGACAAATGCAAAAGTAACAGGTTTCATGAACAGTCATTTGTTGCTTATTCTGTATGAAAATAAATAGAATTTTAATAATATTTTAAATATATCAAAATGTTTTGCTGCTGACCCCGTTTTTAGTTTGAAGACTCCGGGATGGTGTTTTAGTCGGGACAGACGGGAACAGAGATGTTTAAAAACTATGACGCAGACGCCCATGTTTGCTTCCTGAGTGGATCTGATCAGTTAGGACATTTCCTTCCCTGATAGGTGTCGTCCCTATCAAGTACCCCTTTTCCGTAAAAAGAAAAAAAGGCGTCACGTGAACTGTCAACAACAGCAGCATTATCAGCCCTACATGGAGCACTGGTTTTGGGTGAGGCCAGGAAGAAAGAGTTCCCGGTGGGATCATTTTATCAATAAAAGTTCCTGGGGAATGGCAAGAAAACTTTTGGATGTCCAGATGAGACCTGATCAACCTAAGGGAAAGACTATGTCCGCATGTGGAATGAGCAACAACAAAATTGATGGCGCCTGTGGATGTACTTACAAAGGTGGCATGTACGTTGTATAACCTGAGTGATGAGGGATGACTCTGGAAAACTGCTAATGTATTTGGACTATCTCGACAAGTTTCAGTCATCATATGACAACTCTGTAAGGCCATCTACATCTTCCTGGGTCCAGACAGCGTCAAAACACCTGAGTATAGTGCCCAAAGTAAAGGATCTTGTCAATTTCTACCAAATTCTGGTATTATACAATGCTTGGGGGCAATTGACTGCACACAAATCAAAGTAAAATGACCCCTAGCTAAATGAAGACTACCCACAGGCCGGGTCGTGCACACCATGTGTTTATTTGCCAACTCTAAATAGAGTGGTAAACCTAAAAGATGGGATAATTCACTCCTTGCCTAAAGAATTGGTGGATGGCAAAATTGTGTTTCTGATGGATGATCCAGCTTATTCCCTGATGCCGTACCTCATGAAGGAATTCCCCAATGGCGGAGGTACCCCACAGGAGCAGTTTTATCACTTTGCAAGGTACACATGGTGATCAAATGTTCATTCGTACATTTAAAGGCACGGTTTGTGGCTTTGAAGAGTGCGACGGACATAAGCATTGAGGAGCTTCCTTTTGTTATTTATACTTGTTTTGTTCTGCACGACTTTTGTGAAGTTCACAAAGAAACGAAACAAATAAATCATAAATGCTGCTCTCTAGTATGACAGGGACGTCTAGCCACCCAGCAGAGCTACTAGTGTGAGAACAGCCAACAACAAAAGGAAGGAAAAACGAGTGAGACGTGTTTCTTGACCCATAATGAAGTAAAACTTTGATTTCTTACTCTTAATTTTTTAGACCTAGGCTATAGTAACCTATTAGTATTGGAGTACCTTTGTTAGTAGCTACTGTAAATAAAACCACTTAAGTTAACCGCATTTGAAAAATGATTTTTGTTCTGCAAATTTGTCTGTGTTTGAGTGAGTGCTTGTGTGGGGAAGAATAGAGGTAGGTCTTAGCTTAAGTATCAAACAAGACCTTTTTATTATAGGAAGTGCAATAGGAAGTAAAATTAACCATAAACTAGAAACTTCTGAACTTGGTAAAATAACTATATAGAAATATGAAAACAAGTGTCCAATCAAGTGTGACAAAAACAAATAGGGCAAAAACGTTGTATACCTGTGCAAATATCAAATAACTATAAACATACATTAAAGCCCAAAACACAAGGATTCAAAAGGTGCAATTGTAGGCTCTTAGCCTACATTGACACACAAACATCAACGCTGCTTCAAAGTGTGAACCACAGCGAAAAGCTCAGATGGGTTTTACAGATCATTTACAGATGGGTATAGTCTCTGTAATCACTGTTCAGTGAATCACTGCTGTGTTTGCCATGTGCTGGCAAATTGTACTCCTGGAGGGGCCCTCCTGTGGGCCTGTGCCTGTATGAATAGTAGGTCTGGTGAGTGGTGTGCAGTGAGAATGAGACATGAGTGGTACCTGAACCTACACTATGCTGCACCAGCAGCTCAATATATATATTAGGGCTCGACGATGGTCAAAAATGTTATCACAATGTCTTTTTAGGTTTAGTGATCGATGTTGATAACTATTATGATGTAATAAGTTTAAGTTTTTGTTTTAGATGTATTCTCATGGCTTTACCTAATACACTGAATAAATAAAAATATAATAGAAAATATGTAAACGAAAAAGATAAATAATTTATAAATATATCATGGCAGCAGATACCCCTCTATTATCCCATTCGAAATAATATGCTTTTTATTTTTAATATTCAAAAACATGACCCGTGGGATGACAAGAGCACAGCTTTTTTGTTAAACAGGACCACCGCCAATCCACCTCTTTGGAGAACCATCTTATCATGTTTTGATCTATAAACAACTAAAAGTCATTACTTCTCCAAGAGGGGGAAGGGAGATTCACCATAGGCCAGACAGATGAACATAGGGACAAACAACAATATGGACTTGACAAAACATAAACATAGGAACATCAGATGACAAAATGTATTTGACAGAACATTATTAAAAGAAATTGGACAAACAATTATGGCGTTTCATCCTGTGAAAACTATGGCAGTAAAGGAGAGAAAGTCTCTGAGGTGTGCACCTTCAAGCGGCGGAGAAGCCCTGAAGGAGCATAAACCTGTTGCAGAGAGCACAAAGTGACCCTGAACCCCTGAGGACCACATGCCCAGAGCCAGGCCCCACAGCTGACAGACTGCCAGGACCGCCTACCCTGTGCAAAGGCGAACACACAAAAAACAAAAAAATAATAATTACATGTGGTTTAATGAGTCAAATATAACTCAAACAAAAAACACAATATTTTCTCGCAATATCAACTTGTACTCCCAATCCCTCTGGCAACCCTTCCCTCGCAACACAAAATGTGTGTGCAACTTTCTTACACATTAGGCAGGTTAAAAACACAATTCCTTTCAAAATGATTGGGCTTCTATTTGTAGAGAAATCAAACCAAATCATTACAGCTAGGCCTATAAACTAGTGGTCGACCAATTTTGTGTAAATACTTTACATGTTAATAATAAATCCTGCATTTCTGTAAGGGGGAGACTTTCTCAACTTCCCCGACCAGACTATTTATATGACGCTGTCTATTATTTACTTTCATAGTTTATAATTATTTATTTTTCATTCATCATTTTTCATAAAAAAAGTTTCGTTTTTTGATTCCCTGTGGACATTTATTTAGTTTATACTTTGTTTTTTAAAAATAAGTGCACTGCAGAGACAATGCAAACAATAACATTAGTGTTAAATAAATGTTAATTTTAGTTCAGAAATGTCTTTCATTTGTTATAATTATTGAATTGTTGTATTTTATCACAGTGTTTCCCCTTAAATTGTTTTCAGGCCTGGTGGTACACACTCCCTAAACAGAGCAGGTGCATGGGACGGTATATCGGCGCGGTCTGCTTCGGTCAAATGGCACAGCAGGCGGTCCGCAATTTATAATTGCGCTCAAATTTTTTTTCACTCTGTATATTAAGACTGAGAAAAAAGTGATCACAAGGAGAGGATGGCGTAATAAGCTGTATTTATTACAGCTTTCATTCCGATTCATGTGATCTTTCATCACTTTCATTGTGTTGTCTCCCTCAGTATCCCCCACAGGATCCCCCAAGGGACAC
This sequence comes from Zeus faber, assembly GCF_960531495.2. Lineage (NCBI taxonomy): Eukaryota > Metazoa > Chordata > Actinopteri > Zeiformes > Zeidae > Zeus > Zeus faber. The sequence goes on along the minus strand of NC_137200.1, from coordinate 32,205,715 downwards.
AGTCAAAAGCCTTCTCCAGGTCCACAAAATACATGTAGACTGGATGGGCAAACTCCCACGACCCCTTCAGCAACCCTGCAAGGGTAAAGAGCTGGTCCACTGTTCCACGTCCAGGACGGAATCCGTATTGCTCCTGCTGAATCTTAGGTTCGACAATCAGCTGGAGCCTCCTTTCCAGCTCCGTGGAGTAAACTTTCCCGGGGAGGCTGAGCAGTGTGATACCCCTATAATTGGAGCACACCCTCCGGTCCCCCTTTTTTAAAAAGGGGAACCACCACCCGTCCGCCACAGGTACTGTACCAACATCCATGTGACACTGAAGAGGCATGTCAACCAAGACAGCCCTCAAAGTGCTCTTTCCATCGCCCAACAATTCCCCAGTCCAGGTCAGCAGTTCTTCTCCCTGGCTGAACACAGCCTGAGCCAAGCTTTGCTTTCCCTTTCTGAGTCACCGAACAGTTTGCCAGAACTTCCTTGCTTCAGTGTTTTTTTTCCCGAAGCAATATTTAAACGTGATTTTTGACCAATGTTGACACCCTTATTGGTTAGACTGTGTAACATAAAAAAAAACTTTTTACCCTTTTTTAAATTTAAGTCTTTGCAATCTGGAAATGGCATTCTGTTAAAATGCGCTGTCGATTTAAATTCAGTTAATCGTTCAGCCCTACTATTACTTTTATGAGTACTATTTCATAACTATTATACCTAGCACAGAAGTGTGCTCGGAAACTGCAAAGATTCCGCTGTGAAGCTTCCGCTAAGAATATAGTCCACAGGGAGAATATAGTCTCCCTGGCTGAATCAGTGGTCCCGTCCTGTTTCGTCCTGTGCTTTGGATGTTATCATTATCCGATCTCCCATTCCTGACTGAATCTATAAGGAAACATAATCGCTTTAAAAACCTGCTTATCGCAACAACTCGGTCAGCCTGGTGGAAATTCCTCAAACTCAGTGGTCACACTCTATCTCCAAACAAATTCAGGCCAATCTGGCACAAAAAACAGACCAATAATCTAGGTCTTGGAAAAGACAAGGAATTACTCATCTGGAACACATTTTTGAAAACAATTCGCTCATATCCTTCCCAACCTTAACCCAAAGGTATAATATCGGTGGCCACGGCTTCCTTCAATTCCTCCAATTACAGCAGTCTCTAAAAGTTAAAATCAAATTGACCAACAACATTCTACAACCACCTGAAATGATTGAACATCTCACTCATATCAGTCACTTGAAAAATCCCTTTTCCAGAATATACAAACTTTTACTAAAAATAGACGACATCTTATCTTTACCTACAATGAAATGGGAAAGAGACCTTGCTGTGCCCACCGATATCAACCTGTGCAAGCTTATTTGCAACTCCAAAATGTAACTCATCCAATATAAGATTTTGCACAGAGCCCATATAACGGAACACAAAATGTTCAAAATGGGTTTTGTGGATGAAGACATTTGTTCCCACTGTTCCCTTGATACCAGAGATGACTACTTTCATGCCTTCTGCGTCTGATAAAAGCGTCTGATAAATGTAATGTAATTCTGGCTCTGCCCACCTATCCTAGCATTCTGGACCAAGATCACCAAGAAGCTATCAACCCTTCTGGGTCGCAGCGTTCCATTCTCCCCATCTATATGTCTTCTCGGTGACCTCTCCTCAGTCGACCCACCACTGAAACACCACCAACCCATTTTGATCAACCTTAACAATGGCCAAGAAAACGATATTACTCAATTGGAAAAATAGAGGTAATCTCACCACATCCCAATGGTTGCAGTTATTAATAGATTGCATCTCAATGGAAAAACTATTGGCAATATCCCAAAACCATGTTGATTCATTTAATGAAATATGGGCTACTTTTATCACTGACATAACCCCATCATATAATAGTTGAGTCTTGTCGTTCAATGTCGTTGCGCTTTGGGGCATGTGGGGGCCCTCCTGGTCTGCTGGGGCTCTGCGTTTGGGTGGCTGCCGCACGGGCCCACGGCCACATCCGTGGTGCGTGGGCCGGTGTTCTTGGGGGATCCCGGGCCCCCACGGGGGAGTTGGGTGGTCTGGGGGTTGGCGCCCGCTCCTTTGCCTGAGTTGAGCTGGCCTGTCTCCGGGGGTGGGGGGGGGGACGTGCTCCAGGGGAGTACCTGCAGCTGGCATCCGTGTGTGGGTTCTGGGCATGGTTGTGGGTTCTGGGCTGGGGAAGGGCGCCGGCGGGTCGGTGCTGGTTGGGCGTTCCGTCTGGGCCTGTCAACCTGAGTCCTGAACCTGGCTGGCTGTGCTAGACGCGGGGCTCACCATGTGGCCTCTTTCGGTGCGCAGGGTGCTCGTCGCTGGGGGGTCGGGCTGTGGGTGGGGGTGCTGTCTGCTGCCCTCTGTTCTGTAGTCCGCATGCTCGGCGGCTGGGGGCTGACCATGGCGCATGGTGGACGCACTGCGCCCTTGGCTAATCGTTGTGGGTTGGCTGCCACCAGGTATGGGAGGTGGGCGCACTGGGGCGTGTTTGGGTCCGGGGGGAGGGGGTCCACGGCCTGCTGCGCCCCTGGATCGATCCGGTCGCGACTCGCCTATCTCTCCCAGTGCCAAAACTCATACTCAGCACATACACCACACAATAGACCGAGGGCTTGCGGGATGGCGGGATGCAGGCTATGTGGGTGGGGATGCAGCGGGCAGCTGCCATCTTGCCTGTCACGCTCCTGCCCAAGCATGCTTCTCGTCCGTCCCAAAATTTTAATCCCACTCACATTAGCTTTGAAACACACACACTGGCACACCAATCCTACTCCGAACAACACACGTTGTTGATTTATACTATTAGTTTTCTCCTTTGCGTTTTCGGTCTAAAAGTGTCTGGAACACGGCAACCGCAATACGCACAGACATGGTCCAGGCCTCGTTGGAACCGGGACATTTCAGACATCTTGTTGGTGGAGTTTGATCAATATTGATGTACATTTGGAGCAGAAATTTGTGAAAAACTCGACTGGATTAGTCGCAGGGGCAGGGCGCTTTGTGACATCATCCGAATTTATATAAGTCCAAGATTCGTCTCTCGGGAGTCATTCGGATCCAGCGACCTGCGCTTTGTGGACTGCATAGAAAGTCAATCCGAGCCGATGCGACGTTGAGAGTGAATTCTGAAAACTAACTCGTGCTAAATTTCACAAAACCCTGAGATTGAATAATTGTGAAATTTGGAATTGGTGCCGATATAAAACAATGTGTTTCACGGAACCTCGGAAACCTGTAATTTAATTGTAAAAGTTTCTCCTACCACGCGCCACCCAAGTGATGTTTTCAAGGCCCTCCAGCACGGAAACAGAAGACAGGTTTGTAAACACCAGTTTATTGTAGAGAGTGGGTCAGTTGGAGCAAGCCAGGAGCCAATGGAACATGTCATGACACAGACTTCTATCTATGTGGGGGACGGGGGATGGGGACCGTTAGACCAACCAACAAGCAACAGGTATGCAGCCACACTGATCCTAATCACCTCGATCCAGGTCAGGTGTGGATGCTCAACCAGACCATCCCCACACAACACATGACTAACCTGGACCCTGTGTATTGCTGCCTTCAGCTTTATTTCTTATTATTTTCCCTCCATGTAGATATTTGGGGACTATTCCGATAAGAGCCACCCTCTCACGCAGGTGGAGGTTTGGGTCCTCTCTGGACATTTGTTTTCCACACACGAGTGGTTGTCGTTTTCTGTGTGAACGCATGTGATGGGGGGGCTCTGACATCTGCGTACTGGCAAATGACACTAATAACGTGTGAAAATATATGATACTCTACTTAAGTATGTTGTTTTTAATTTCATTCATATGTATTTATTTAATTTCATAATGTTAAAACATAACAATAATAAAACAAGGACTATGGTGAGTTAATTTTGTGCAGAACAGGTATGAAACATTATTTTCCATACATTAATAATAGAAGAATAACTTATTGAAATAAAACCTCAAAGTTTTATCAAAGTAATAAGCTTTGTAAGTAAACATGTCACACACACCTATACACATTTGCACACATCAAAGTCTTCTCCACTCTCTCCACTGGTTCCCTGGCTCCCTATACAGTGGGGCAAAAAAGTATTTAGTCAGCCACCAATTGTGCAAGTTCTCCCACTTAAAAAGATGAGAGAGACCTGTAATTTTCATCATAGGTACACTTCGACTAAGAGAGACAGAATGGGGGGAAAGAATCAGAAAATCACATTGTAGGATTTTTAATGAATTAATTGGTAAATTCCTCGGTAAAATAAGTATTTGTTCATCTACAAACAAGCAAGATTTCTGGCTTTCACAGACCTGTAACTTTTTCTTTAAGAGGCTCCTCTGTCCTCCACTCGTTACCTGTATTAATGGCACCTGTTTGAACTCGTTATCAGTAAAAAAGACACCTGTCCACAACCTCGAACAGTCACACTCCAAACTCCACTATGGCCAAGACCAAAGAGCTGTCAAAGGACACCAGAAACAAAATTGTAGACCTGCACCAGGCTGGGAAGACTGAATCTGCAATAGGTAAGCAGCTTGTTGTGAAGAAATCAACTGCGGGAGCAATTATTAGAAAATGGAAGACATACAAGACCACTGATAATCTCCCTCGATCTGGGGCTCCACGCAGGAACTCACCCCGTGGGGTCAAAATGATCACAAGAACGGTGAGCAAATATCCCAAAACCACACGGGGGGACCTAGTCCTAGCCCCTGCAGAGAGCTGGGACCAAAGTAACAAAGGCTACCATCAGTAACACACTACGCCGCCAGGGACTCAAATCCTGCAGTGCCAGACGTGTCCCCCTGCTTAAGCCAGTACATGTCCAGGCCCGTCTGAAGTTTGCTAGAGAGCATTTGGATGATCCAGAAGAGGATTGGGAGAATGTCATATGGTCAGATGAAACCAAAATAGAACTTTTTGGTAAAAACTGAACTTGTTGTGTTTGGAGGAGAAAGAAAGCTGAGTTGCATCCAAAGAACACCATACCTACTGTGAAGCATGGGGGTGGAAACATCACGCTTTGGGGCTGTTTTTCTGCAAAGGGACCAGGACGACTGATCTGTGTAAAGGAAAGAATGAATGGGGCCATTTATCGTGAGATTTTGAGTGAAAACCTCCTTCCATCAGCAAGGGCATTGAAGATGAAACGTGGCTGGGTCTTTCAGCATGACAATGATCCCAAACACACCGCCCGGGTAACGAAGGAGTGGCTTCGTAACAAGCATTTCAAGGTCCTGGAGTGGCCTAGCCAGTCTCCAGATCTCAACCTCATAGAAAATCTTTGGAGGGAGTTAAAAGTCCCTGTTGCCTAGCGACAGCCCCAAAACATTATTGCTCTAGAGGAGATCTGCATGGAGGAATGGGCCAAAATACCAGCAACAGTGTGTGAAAATCTTGTGAAGACTTACAGAAAACGTTTGACCTCTGTCATTGCAAACAAAGGGTATATAACAAAGTATTGAGATTAACTTTTGTTATTGACCAAATACTTATTTTCCACCATAATTTGCAAATAAATTCTTTAAAAATCAGACAATGGGATTTTCTGGATTTTTTTTCTCATTTTGTCTCTCATAGTTGAGGTAACCCTATGATGAAAATAACAGGCCTCTCTCATCTTTTTAAGTGGGAGAACTTGCACAATTGGTGGCTGACTAAATACTTTTTTGCCCCACTGTACATCTAGTTCAAATCCTTGATGCTGGCCTCCAGGGTGGTCACTGGATCTGCAGCCACACACATTGCATCACGTATCAAACCCCAACGCTCTCTGAGGTCTGCAAATGAGAGGCTCAGTGGAGGCTGATACCTCCACTAAGTGGAATGAGTTCTAAATCCAGACTCTTCTCTTGCCTGGTGCCCCAGTGGTGGAACCTGCAGGGACACTCACAACCTTCAAGAAACACCTGAAGCTCTATCAGGAACACCTGAATACCTGATCCTGTCTTAGTTATGACTAACTATTCTTGTTTCTGTTGAGGTTGACTAGCTTTTAAGTGACTGTATTCACAATGAGTTGAGTTGAGTTGTTGATGTTGACTAGTTTTCTACTTGTTATGAGACATAATGCACAAACATGAGTACTTATCAGAAACAGGAGTTCATGCACTTAAGCTTGAGGTTATGGTCGATGATTGATGCATGCTTCGGTTGTTTCTATTGTTACTATTGGAGCTCTGGTGTGGTGTTTTAGGGGTTTTCTTCTCTTCCAGTGATGGCTCCTGTATCTCCTTCTACATGACCGGCACCTTGACTGATAGCCCCAACCTCACTATGTGCGTGGACAGCCCTTGTGAGTAAACCCATCCCTTTCTGTAGAAACACTGGAGCAAAGCGGGGGAAGTTCTAAAGCTCATGTCCTTAAAGTGCACAATAAACAGAAATCATAAAAGCAGAAAAGATAAACAAGGTTAAAGTTCAAAAACAGAAACATGACACATCCACATCTTTAGTCAATTTCCGGACAAAATCGTACAATATTACATTACATAACAGGCTTTAATGGGAGTTTGTGGTGAACAGAAACATGAAGAAACATGACATTTCAATGTCAGACACCCGGCAGCTTTTGAAGAATCTGCTGCCCCCATCCACCTGCACGTTGCACAAAAAACACCCCACTACTACAGTAATACCAGGCAACATATCACCCATTATACGTTTGTCCATTTGTATATAGATAGATACTGTAGATGGTGGGTTGATGGATATATGTATAGGGGGATGGATGGATAGATAGATATGTGGATGGATGGATGGATGGATGGATGGATGATTGGTTGGATGGATGGATGGATGGATGGCTAGATAGATAAATGAATTGTATTTGTATTTTATTGGGAACGACTCTGGCCGAGTTGAGCTGTACCAGGACTGTGATGACTGTCTGATGGTTCTCTTCAAGAGACTCTTTGACCAGACCCCGAAGGACTTCCTTCTCAACTACAGTGTGTAACACACACACACACACACACATACACACACACACACACACACACACACACACAAACACGTACATCTCACACTACACTACTATTAAATAATCTCATGTCAGTGAAGAATTTGAGTTGAGAGCTTACTGATATATAAATGTGTATTTATATATATATATACCCCCTGAAGAATCGCCACCTTACCGCGGTGGAGGGGTTGTGTCCCTGTGACCCTGGGAGCTGTTGTCGGGGGCATTAGCTCCTGGTAGGGTCTCCCAAGGCAGAGTGGTCCCAGGGGAGGGACCATACAAAAAGCGATTCAAAGGACTCTAATGAAACAACAACAAAGGCAATATGGTACCTCGCCCGGAATAGGGAAACTGGGGCCCCCTCCTGGAGCCAGACCTGGGAGGGGAGCTCGCCGGCGAGCGTCTAGTGGCCGGGCCTTGACCCATGGGACTAGGCTGCTGCCGCTGTGTTGGAGTTCTCCCGAGTGAACGAGAGAGTCGCCTTTATGTGACTACAAGTTGCTAAGAGGAAAGCTCTGACTGTTGTGTGTGCTTATGCACCGAACACCAGTTCAGAATATTTGGCCTTCTCTGAGTCTCTGGGTGGCGTCCTGGAAGGGGCTCCATCTCGGGGCTCTATAGTTCTACTGGGAGACTTCATCGCTCACGTGGGCAACGATGGAGAAACCGGGAAGGGGGTGATAGGGAGGAACGGCCTGCCTGATCTGAATTTGAGTGGTGCTTTGTTATTGGACTTCTGTGCTAGTCATGGATTGGCCATAACGAACACCATGTTCGAGCATAGGGTGGCTCATAAGTGTACGTGGTACCAGACCACCTTAGGTCAAAGATCGATGATTGACTTTGTGGTCGTGTCATCAGATCTGCAGCTGTATGTCTTGGACACTCGGGTGAAGAGGGGAGCAGAGCTGTCAACTGATCACCACCTGGTGGTGAGTTGGATCAGATGGCGGGGGAGACTTCCAGACAGACCTGGTTGACCCAAACGTGTAGTGCGGGTGTACTGGGAACACCTGGTGGATGCCCCTGTCCGCGGGGTCTTCAACTCCCACCTCCAGGAGATGTGTTCAGCCAGGGAGGAGAACTGCTGACCCAGACTGGGGATATTGTCGGGCGGTGGAAAGAGCACTTTGAGGAACTCCTGAACCCGACCAAAACGTCCTCAGGGTAAGAGGCAGAGTCTGAAGACTCGGGGGAAGTCTCGTCCATATGCCTAGCATATCGGTGGCAAGGCGTCGGGGGTGGATGAGATTTGCTCTGAAATGCTGAAGACCCTAGACATCGTTGGGCTGTCTTGGCTGACACGCCTCTTCAGTGTCGTGTGGATGTCGGGTACAGTACCTGTGGGGTGGTGGTTCCCATTTTTAAAAAGGTGTGTGTGTGTGTGTGTGTGTCTGTGTGTGTGTGTGTGTGTGTGTATATATATGTGTGTGTGTGTGTATATATATGTATGTTTGTGGGATTTTTTTTTTAAACTGATAAAACATCATAAACCAGACAGTCTTTCAAATGTTCATAATAGAGTGTGTATTTATGATATCACTCATCAGGTCATCAGGGGGAAGTGTGTGTGTGTGTGTGTGTGTGTGTGTGTGTGTGTGTGTGTGTGTGTGTGTATGTATGTTTGTGGGATTTTTTTTTAAACAAATAAAACATCATAAACCAGACAGTCTTTCAAATGTTCATAATAGAGTGTGTATTTATGATATCACTCATCATGGCATCAAGGGGAGATATAGTGTGTGTGTGTGTGTGTGTGTGTGTGTGTGTGTGTGTGTGTGTGTGTGTGTGTGTGTGTGTGTGTGAGTGTGAGTGTGTGTGTGTGTCAGGGAGGCAGGGGAAGCATCAAGTTGCTGAGGACCTGAAGGCCGTTCCTCAGAGCATGAGGAAGCAGGCGGAGTGTCTGCAGCTTGACGTGAAGGGAGACTTCACCTACGACGGTAGGTGAAGTCTAACCCTAACCCTAACCCTAACCCTCAGGTCAGGGTCCACACTCATCACTGAGCTCAAGATAAGAAAGCACAGGGACCCCGCTTAACACTCTATGAACCCTGAACCCTGGATTACATCTATTAAGTTCTCTTTTAACCTTTTTTTTCATTCAGTGAAAATGGAAAATGTCTGAACTATGTTGTGGGAGACAGAACTCTCCATTTTCACTGATATTTTATGACAGTTGTATCCCTCTAGTTGTATTCAGTGTGAAGGCGGTTTTAAATGTCATTTTGATGCACACTTTGCAGGGATTGGCTTTGCCAGACACCAATGGAACATTTTGATGTAATGCAAAGATCTGTTCGATAAGTTCAATGCTGCGTGAGGAGGGAAGTCCGGCCGAGCTGGTAAACAGAAAGCAGTATCGTCTAGAACTGTGGTAGAACTCACTGCTCAACCCCCGGGACTAGACTCCTGCTCCCTCCAGTCCCAGAGTTAAGGTGCCTCCTGTTCCCCCACAGGGTTCTGTTCGAGCAAAGATCCAGCACCAGTGGAAGCTGAGCAGGCCTGAAGCATTATGGGACAGCACCTCCACCGCTCTGTGCCTCCCTAACGGTTGTTGTGATCCGCAAAAATGTAAATAAACATCAAACATGTTTTCATTTGTGATATACAGTATATATTTTTATTTTCTCAATGCAAATTAAATGTTTCTGGTCAATTGCTCGCCACATATTCCAGTGGGAGGTTTCACAAAGATAAATTAATACAATTATATATATATATATATATATATATATATATATGAGTAAAAAATATATAGAAGAGAGCAAAAAATATCCATGATCAATTATTTTTGTATGTATGTACAGTCATTAATAATTATCATGTACAGTATTTGGTGTATTATGCAAAGGGCCCACTGATGTAACGTAAATAATAATAATGATTAATAATATCATTTACAGTTTTTAGTGTATTATGCAAAGGGTGTAGGGACGTAAATAAATATAAAAATACAGATTGATATATTGTTAGTTAGTTATTTAGTTCCTCCCGTTCCTTCTGGAACATTGGGCGACGAGTCCCCTCCATTTGCTCCGGTCCCAGGCGACCCTTCTTGCTCCATGCCAGCTGACACCCATTTAATTTAGGTCTTCCTTGGCTGTCTGTCTCCATGTCTTCTTTGGCCTCCCTCTCTTCCTCTTTCCACTCTCTGGCATCCAGTCATTGCCGCACTTGCCGGTCTCTCTCTTGGCAGTCGGAGTACGTGCCCAGCCATTCTCTTTCTCCTAGCAGAGACAATATCGGACAGGGCTGCCACCCCTGCCCTTTTCATCACCTCCTCGTTGGTGATGTGATCTCTCCATGAGATCCTCAAGATGGATCTGAGGCATTGTCGGTGAAAGACATCCAACTTGTTGGTGATGCTGGCTGTCTTCATTGAGGTCTCACAGGCGTAGGTCGCTGTGTGGAGTTTGCATGTTCTCCCTGTGCTCACATGGGGTTTCCTCCACCTCACGTCAGTAAGGACCCCCCTCAAAAACATGCACACATCATCGTCTGAGCAACGATGGACACTTATCACCTGGTCCCTGGGCACGTCCACGTATGCTGCCCACTGCTCCTGGCTGTGGCCCCGGAGGAAGGACAAGCCAGGATGGGTTAAATGCAGAGGAACCATTTCACCAGCCACCATCCAAAGCGTGTGTGTGTGCAAGCATGTGTGGTGTGTTGTGACAAATAAAGACTGTTTCTTCTTCTTCTTTTCCCTTGGTAGGACGAATGTGTGTGGCAGGGCTGGCTCCTCTCAGGCAGCAATCAGACACACCTGACTCCACTCACCATCAACCTCTCTATATAAGCCCGGTCATGATTCCACTACTGTGCCAGATTATTCTGTCCAGTTTGTTTGTTGCGCCACTGCCTATGTCCGAGCTTCCATATGCTCAGCCATCGTGGTGGCCTTCCTTTGTTCTAGCCAGCTTCCTGCTTCCACTGCCTGCTCTCAACTCAGTTTGTATAAACTCTGTTCAATCTTCAGTTTTGTTGTCAGCCTCTGCCTTTGGGGTCCAAACTAAACGTGTGTGTGTGTGTGTGTGTGTGTGATGGTTACATAACCCTATACAGGGGAAGGCTTCTAGGTCCAGCTCATAATTAAATAAAGAATTTAAAAAAATATTGTGTACATATGGGTCACTGTCTATATTAAAAAAACTACATTAAATGTACAACACATTAAATCTGGTATTGTATTATTGAAACAAAGTATTTTAGATGTAAATATGGGCATCTGTTTTGTTCTAATAATATTAGTCCAGGACTGCAGCAAGACAATTATACACAGAATTAAAGACTTATATATATATATTTTTTTTTACACTCATTATACATGAAAGATGTTTGTATTTCAACAAAGGGGAATAAGAAGAAAATGTTAACTTTCCAGTTTGAAACAGCGTTCCTAGCTTTACCGTGTAGATAAGATAGATAAGTGTAGATAGCTTGCCCGCAGTGTCGCGCTGTTCTCTCGTTTTCCCCGACGACCCACCCCGATGCAGTTCATCTGACGGCCGCTCGGGGGCGAAGTCTCGTACCGTCACCTTAAACACTCCCTTACTGTGGACACAGAACAACGAGTCGGAGAATGTAAACACATCCTCGATTCTCGTTATCTCTTAAACTTTAAAGCACATTTACAAAAGGTTACTTCACTTGTCCCTTGGGTTTTTAAATGTATTCTGGACGCGACAACCACCGCTATATTCCTTCCGTTAGCATTAGCTGCATGCTAGCAGGCTTCGAAGCACCGACCTGTCCTGCAGAGCAAGACCGAGCAGAGAGGGCACTGGAGAGCGGGGAGTCCCACAGACAGACAGCGGTGATTTGAGCCCAGCTCCGCTCAGGTCAGTCTTAAACTGATTTTATGGTTCTAATACGGATTTTACGTGTGTGTGTGTTTTTTATGAACATGGACCAGCTGGGTTCATATTATTCTGCCCTGCGAGGACTGTTTAAAAGCAAAACATAACTGCACTTTAGATTATACTGGAAAGAAAATGGTGGCCCCGCTACCTATACTATGTCTATATCTCTAGTAGCGTCTAGGAGTAATACCAATTTAATTTTTTGTTCATAAACACCTGCGAATCCAAGTTTATAATATAACAAACAAAATTATTCGATTATATATAACTCAATGTGGAATGTTTGTCTTTATTGCCAAGTACGTTTACACGAACAAGGAATTTGTCTTGGTGTTCGGTGCATGCATGAAACAAATGTAAAACAATAAGTAAAATACTAGTGAAATATATAAGAATATGTAAAATAAGGTTTTTTTTAATAAAGCTGTACAGGTTGTGCAGGAATGTGCAAATGTTCAGTCTAAAGTGTAACAGTATGTGCAATGTTCACGGATAAAGTCCAGAAAAAGAGGAATGTGTGTTAATGTAACGTGTAGAAATACCCATTCAGTTTAAAGTTAACTGTTCTTGTGGCGAGAGGTTTTGGCCTTGTTGGACGGCAGCCTCCTGCCAGAGGGAAGTGTTTCAAACAGTTTTGGTACACAGCTCTCCTCACAGAAGCTCATGTATGATAGGTAGCTCAGGAGGTAGAGCTGGTGGTCTAGTAATCTAAAGGTTGCTGGTTGGATCCCAGGCTCCTCCTGCTAGCATGCTGTAGTGTCCTTGAGCAAGACATTAACCCCTCATTGCTCCTGATGGCTGCGTCCGTCGGTGTTTGAACAATTGTAAGTCGCTTTGGATAAAAGCGTCTGCTAAATGTAATGTATGATGTCACAGCCTGTGTACTCATCCAGACTGTTGGCAGCAGTCCTGAAAATGTCCCAGTCGGTGTAGTCCAAGCACGCCTGAAGATCCTCCACAGCTTCACTGATCCACTTCTTAGATGTCGTCACCATATGTTTACACATCTTTAATTTCTGCCTGTATGCAGGAATCCGGTGGACGATGATGTGATCAGAGTATCCCAGTGCAGCTTGGTGTATCAGTGGTCCAAAGTAATTTTCTCTCTGGTGGGGCATTTAATAAATTTAGAGGAGTTCATGGCTGAGGTTTCCTTTGTTAAAGTCGCCAAGGACAATAACTAGGGAGTCCGGGTTTGTCCGTTCCACACACCCTATCTGGTGTGCGAGTATGCGCTGTGCGTCCTGCACGTTGGCTTGCGGTGGTATGTAAACACCGACCAGTATGAATGAAACAAACTCACGGGGAGAATAGAAGGGTTTGCAGTTAATGAAGAACATTCAAGATCAGGAAAACAGTGCTGTAGGATCACTATCATGTCATTACACCAGCTACTGTTAGTGTAAAAACACAAACCTCCACGTTTTGTTTTGCTGCCGGAGAGTTCTGTGTCCCGATCCACTCTGAAGAGTTGGAAGCCTGCCAGCTGCAGTGCAGAGTCCGGTATCGTTCTGCTCAGTCATGTCTCCGTGAAGCACAAAACAGAAGATGAAGAAAAGTCTCTGCTCTTCCCCAACAGTAGTTGAAGTTCGTCCAGTTTGTTTCCCAGTAAACGCACGTTAGAGAGAAATATTCCAGGTAACGGTGTGTGATGTCCACGTCGGCCGAGGCGCACAAGCGCAACAGCGCGTCTCCCTCTCCTCTGACGTTTCACTGTGTGTACAAAGGTGAGTTCACCTTTGACCAGAATGTTCAGTAATGAAGAAAGTGGGAAATAAAGGGAAATTAAGCCAAGGGGTTGTAGCCCTGATGTTCATGAGATCTTCTCTGGTGTATGAGCTCCCAGATTTGTCACAAAAAACTAATTTAACAAACAAAATTAGACATAATGCACAGCGAGGCGACCGTATGAGGTGCTTTATCACCGGCCACTTTATTAGGTGCACCTGTTCAAATGCTTGTTAACACAAATAGCTAATCAGCCAATCACATGGCAGCAGTTCTTTGTATTTAGGCATGTAGACATGGTGAGGAAGACTTGCTGAAGTTCAAACCGAGCATCAGAATGGGGAAGAAAGGGGATTTAAGTGACTTTGGCATGGTTGTTGGTGCCAGATGGGTTGGTCTGAATATTTCAGAAACTGCTGACCTACTGGGATTTTCACGCACAACCATTTCTAGGGTTTGCAGAGAATGGTCCGAAAAAGAGAAAATATCCAGTGAGCGCCAGTTGTATGGACGAAAATGCCTTGTTGATGTCAGAGGTCAGAGGAGAATGGGCAGACTGGTTCGAGACGATAGAAAGGCAACAGTAACTCAAACCCTCATCTCTGTATACACAACACGTCGAACCTTGAAGCAGATGGGCTACAGCAACAGAAGACCACACCGGGTGCCACTCCTGTCAGCTAAGAACAGGAATCTGAGGCTACAATTCGCACAGACTCACCAAAAATGGACAATAGATGATTGGAGAAACGTTGCCTGGTCTGATGAGTCTCGATTTCAGCTGCGACATGCAGATGGTAGGGTCAGAATTTGGCGTAAACAACACAAAAGCATGGATCCATCCTGCCTTGTCTCAACGGTTCAGGCCGGGGGCGGTGGTGTAATGGTGTAGGGCAGGGGTCACCAACATGATGCCCGCGGGCACCAGGTCGCCCCCAAGGACCACATGGGTCGCCCACAGGCCTGTTCTAAAAATAGCACAACTCACTAGTGAGCTGCGTCTAAAATTTAATTTTATTCTGTTGTTATTCTTTTTTAATCACACTTGCAATTATATAGATTTTAAAATGACTATCTTAAAAATATGTTCATTATACATTTTTTTTATTTAAGTCTAGGTGAACTCTGACCTACTCTAGTTCAAAGTTGTGGGGATTGTGGGGATGGTAGCTCAGGCGGTAGAGCTGGTGGTCTAGTGATCTAAAGGTTGCTGGTTGGATCCCAGGCTCCTCCTGCTAGCATGCTGTAGTGTCATTGAGCAAGACACTTAACCCCTAATTGCTCCTGATGGCTGCGTCCGTCGGTGATTGAACAATTGTAAGTCGCTTTGGATAAAAGCAACTTTGAAATGTAATGTAAAAGGTCAGTATTGTGCGCGCGACAAAACCTGTGGTCGTGGAGAGAAAGCTAGAGGGCGCAGCGAAGATGAGCGCTGAATGCAGTTTCTTACCCCCAAAAATTGGCAGAGAAAAGGAGGAGTTATTTTTTACGACTGTGAAAGAAACCGGGAAGCGCACTACGGGCAGAAAAAGCCCGTGAGCTAAAGGCAGCTTTGGGTAAGCAACAGTCTTTTTTCACGAAACCGGTGAATAAGTCAACAAAAAGCAACCGAAGCCTCGTTTAGAGCTACACATTTTCTGATAAAGAAGAAGGCATTTTCAGACGGAGAAGTTGTCAAAGAAGCAATGATTATAATTGCTAACACTGTACTTAAAGATGAGAAAAATGGAACCAATCTAAACTCCACTCTCTCCAACGTCCAACTGGGGGCATCTACGATGGCTAGACGAGTGTCAGCTATGTCTCGTAACTTGGCCGGTCAGCTGGACCGGGATCTGGCGAGGTGCAGGTGGTTTAGCATCCAGTGCGACGAGTCCGTGGACAGCAGCAGTGCAGCGCAGCTGTTGATTTTTATCCGGATGGTGTTTGAAGATTTCTCCACAAGAGAAGAACTCCCCACGCTACTGCCCTTAAAAACAACCACAAGGGGAGTTGACATTTATAAAACGGTAAAGGAGTTTTTCGTACAGAAAAAGGTACAAATGGAAAAGCTGGTAGCGGTGACTACAGACGGGGCTCCTGCTATGATCGCCGACATACAGGTTTCATCGCTCACTATAAGGGTGACCCAGACTTCCCAAAATTTCTGCATTATCACTGCGTCATTTACCAGCAGGCGTGCAAAAGTGATCGGCTTTGAGCATGTGATGACTCCCATTGTGAAAATCATAAACAGCATCCGCTCCAAAGCAAAACAACACAGGATTTTCAAGGTGCTATTGGTGGAGATGTCAGCTGAATATTGTGACCTGCTGCTACACATCAAAATCCGATGGCTCAGCAGAGGACGAGTTTTACTTCGTTTTTTGTCACTTTTGGGTGAAATCAAAGAGTTCATGCAGTCCCGAGGCAAAGACGTCTCACTGCTAGAGGACACAGAGTGGACACTTGACCTTGCATTTTTGACGGACATTACTGGGAAACTAAACCACTTGAACTGCGAGCTGTAAGGCAAAGATAAGACTGTTGTTGATATGATAAGTTATTTTAATTCATTTAAAGCCAATATGAACATTTTTCACATTTCATTTACAGAGAAAAAAGGTGGTGCACTTTCCCTCTGTGTAGTCGGTGCTGAAAGAAAATGCTTCTGCATTGGAGACATTTGAAAACGTTGCAGAAAAGTACTGTGAAGTCATAAACAGACTTGGGCAAGAGTTTGAAAATAGGTTTTGTGGCCTTGATCAGCTTGAGCCATGTCTGTCATTCATTTCCAATCCTTTCATGAATGTGGACACAACATGCTATGCTGAGCAACTTAGTGCAGCGTTCAACTTGGATGCTGGACAGGTGGAGATTGAAATCCTAACATTGCAAAATGACCTCCATCTCAAAGCCCACCAGGCTGCACCAAACTTTTGGTGCCTTGTTGACACAGAGAAGTACAGTGGTGTATGCACAGCAGCTATGAAGGTTGCCAGCCTGTTTGGTTCAACCAATCTCTGTGAATCAGCGTTTTCTGACATGAACATCAACAAGAACAAACACAGAACACGCTTCACTGATGCACATCTGAAATACTCACTCACAGTTGCAGTGTCAAGTTACACACCAGATTACAGTACACTGGTGAACAGCATGCAATGCCAGTCTTCCCACTAACAAGGAAACAGATACCAGATCTTGTCAGTAGCAACATGGCAGTGCCATGGCAAATTTGAATTAAAATATTGAAGAATTGTGTTCAATTTAAAAGTGTGTTCATGACATGGAAGTTATAATTTTGTTAAAAATGCCGCAGATTTGGTCATTAGTTCAAAATGTGACAAGATTTATTTAAAAATTTGTAAGTTGACTTTTCTTTAACATTACATAATTGCTAACTTTTTGAAACATGGTGCAACATAGTTCATGGTTTGTTAGTGGCTAGTGAAAATGGGACATTTTTCCTATGAAATATAGTGATGTAAGTTATCATCTGAAAATTTAACAATTACTGAGATTAATTAAGTTTTGAATATTGACATCTGTTTCCCACCTTGTTCTCATTGTTGATAATTATGAGAAATCATTAACGTGATCAGTGTCTTCATATAGATGAGTATCATTAATCATTATTGATAATGTATAATTAAAGGCAAACTGAGCAAATTTGTTATGTCAGAAGAGCGTATCTAACTGGTAGCCCTTCATATGACTCAGTACCCATGAAGTAGCTCTCAGTTTCAAAAAGGTTGGTGACCCCTGGTGTAGGGGATATTTTCTTGACACACTTAGGTCCCCTTAGTACCAATTGAGCATTGTTTAAACGGCACAGCATACCTGAGTATTGTTGCTGACCATGTCCATCCCTTTATGACCATAGTGTACCCATTTTCTGATGGCTACTTCCAGCAGGATTATGCACCATGTCACAAAGCTCAAGTCATCTCAAACTGGTTTCTTGAACATGACAATGAGTTCACTGTACTCCAATGGCCTCCACAGTCACCAGATCTCAATCCAATCTCAATGTGCAGCAACTGTGTGATGCTATCATGTCAATATGGACCAAAATCTCTGAGGAATGTTTCCAACACCTTGTTGAATCTATGCCATGAAGAATTAAGGCAGTTCTGAAGGCAAAATGGTCCAACCCAGTACTAGGAAGGTATACCTATTAAAGTGGCCGGTGAGTGTACATCTTTGTACCTTTCCATATACAAGGGATCTGTCTTGTTAATAAAATAACAAATAGTTGTATAAAATGTTCATTGAAGTGCAAAGAAACTATTAATATAAAAAGTATTGATTACAAATATCAGATAAATGCACTTTGCATCAAGTAGTAGTATAAAATACTATTCTTATAATACTAAGGCTAGAAATCTGGAATACACACACGCACCTTCCATTGACATTCATTTTGTGGTGAAACTTTACAAATGTAAGTTGTGTTTTTGCAAATCACTGTATTTTTGTGGATGCGACTTTACACAACACAAATGGAAAAAATATTTAGGAAAATAATAAAATAGTTTTTTTTTTTTTTTTTTTTTTTTTTAGACCAATATTGCAATTGCATTTTAGTGTGCCATTTTTTTAAGTTCTTTATCTTCTGGATTATTCACTGGGCACAAACAATAAATCATTCTATAGAATGACCAACACAACATTAGATACAGACAACATAAAAACTGTTATACATGTTATGATGAAAATAGATGAATATTGATGCATGAATTGAGATGAATAACATATCTTTATCTAACTATTGAATTTTAAAAAGAAAACTCTTCAAGCATAGTAGACTTGACTCATTGATCTAACTTCAAGCCTAGTAATTGTTTGAATCTTAAAATTAATAACCGTGGAAAAAAAATATACTCCTCCTTCTTTAAAAAAAAACAAAAACTTGTGAGCGTACGTCCACATATGGAGTGCCATTCCATGTGTTCAGGGAGAGCTTTATGCCCAGTAAAAAAATTAAGTAAATTAATTTAAAAAGACGCAGTGTTCAGGAAGAGGCTCCATCTGGACTCTGTTCTGGGCTCTGCCCCGCACAGCACACCGCAGCCCGGGCTGGAGCACCAGGTCTCACTGGAGGGCAGCACGAAGGTTCGGTTAAAACAGTCTCTCTAGGCGGGGTGGTAATAGGGTCTTAGAGAAAGTGCCCCCATTACGCACTTGTTTTGTTCTATAAGGAGACTTAAAATTAAAATACACTGTTCTGGCGTGCCCATCGCGGGCACCCCACTGCTGGCACGGCCATCACTGATGCGCGCATCTTTGGGTGCCCCGCTCTGGATGGTGCACTAGGCGGCCACCTATCTCGCCTTCAGAAAGAGCTGGCCCTGGATGGCCCTAAAAGAAAAAAAAACATACAATTATTTTTTCTTTTAACCACAGCCTTTGCAATTTGAAAATTGCGTTTTATTATATTGTGATATCAGTTTGAATATCCTTAATTGTTCAGCCCTAGACCCAGTGTCATGATAATCATAAATAGCTTTCTGGCCACCAGCTCAGTGCCATCTCGCTTAAACACATTGTAGTTCAACCCCTTCTAAAACAAATCCGGCCTTAACCCTTCCATCCCAAACAACGTCAGACCCAAGTCATTGTAAGTTGTTTTCCAATAGCTGCTGTTGTTACTGAATCAGAATAATTAATTCACGGTGACGGCTCTATCCCTAATCTCTTCCTCCTCAGTGCGGCATTCGACCACAACCTCCTGATCCACCGCTGGAGACAGAGCGTTGGTATTTTTGCCACAACTTTGTTTTTCCTTTCTCTATTTACATACTTGCACTGGGGAAAATTATTAACAATTATGTATGACTGTCCTTTGATGACGGTCGTGTTTTTTTTTTTTTTTTTTTTTTTTAATCCACCAGGAAAAATCAGAGCATTAAAATGGTGTAAATGCAATTTACCATATTTTCAAACTGGAGAGGGAGAGGGAGGAAGGGAGAGAGAGGGGAGGGTGGAGGCTTTCTTCTCAGAGCTGTCGAGTAACCACTGGGGACCGGGTCTCACTTCCCGCTCTACAGTCACGTGCAGAGACGTTAAAAGGGGCAAGTGCTAAAAAAAAAAAGCAAAGGTACAGGGGCCCCGGCTACCATTCTAGGCATTTTGACGCTCTTGGCAGACAGAGCAGCACAGCGAAGTCGCTGTGCGCACATCACAGGTGTGCCAAGGTTCATGAGGTGTTCCTCATGAAGTATATCTTGCCCAGACAATCTGCTACCTCAATATCCATTAATTCTTAAAAAAAAGTGTACCAAAAATAAGATAAAGTCCCACAACAGGGAAATTTACATTGTTCCAGCAGCAAAAAGGCGGCAGCAGAAAATAGAGAGCATATCAAGGTACACACTATAAACAATATAAAACATATAGAAACTAAAAAAATCAGGAAATAGGAACCAGAGTACTAAGTGTATTGCACAAGGGGCAGGTGCTTGGGTACCCTCCGCCGCCCCTTCACGTACCTGCTGCTCAATATTTAAGTCTTATGATAATAATATAGCTTTATATAATAGATTCTAGGTTTATTTGTCACATAAACATACGCTCATACATACTGTATATGCAGTGAAATGTCATTGCAACGCATGGAGGCTTTTGCGCAGTGACCTCAAGGGGCGATCGCGATTCTGGGTGTTGCGCCTATCTGTCGGGACGTTATTAAATCACTCAGGCTCTTACAGCGCCCCCGCTATATACACAGAGCATCCCGACACAAGTTTATTCACTCATATTCCGCTAATGCTATTCCTGTAATATCATCCTCTGCGCACTTCCGTGTTGCACGTCGACGTCATCACAACAAAGATCACGTGCACACTAGCTGTCTGAACTAGCCCTTGGTCTGTGCTGACAGTATCACTTCTCCCATCCTGCCTGACTCCTCTACAGATTCCTTCATGCTGCTCAACACCTGCTCCTTAAATAATAAAGCACTACTTATCCGTGACATTATCACTGACAGAGAATTAGATTTTCTATGTCTAACTGAGACATGGCAAAATCAGCAGGACTTTGTAATACTCAACCAAGCCACTCCCCCAGGATATGTGTACCTTCAAAAACGCCACTCCATAGGCCGTGGCAGTGGGCTGGCTGTCATCCACCGAGCTGACATCCCGGTCAAGGAAATCCCCACACCCAATACCCACCCAATATAACATCTTTTGAGTGTATTCGATTCTCACTCTCTGGGTCTCCAGATTGTCCTCAGATACCGCCCCCAAGGCCTCCACCACCTTCATGTCTGACCTTACAGAGCTATTGTCCTCTGTCTGCTCCAGGTCTCCATCTACCCTCGTGTTGGGAGACTTCAATATCCACGTGGACTCCTCCAGTTGCAGCTTCGCTGCTGAATTCCTGTCACTGTTGGACTGTTCTAACTTCATGCAGCATGTCCAGGGCCCCACCCATGTTAAAGGTAACACTTTGGACCTAGTCTGCTCTACCGGTACCCCCCCCCCCCCACATCTGCAGCGCCTGGACCTGGCGGTATCGGTCCATCAATCCATTCTCTTCACCGTCCCTGTTCCCCTGCCCATGCAGAGCCCTGGTCGTACCATCACCTTCAGGAATATTTAGTCAGTGGGTGCACCAGCTCTATCTGACCTACTTGCGACCCACATGGCCCTGGCTCCCCCTCGCAGGACAACCTAGTTGCCCACTAAAACACTGGTCTATCCAGTAGCCTACACTCTCTGGCCCCCATTACCTGCCCCCTGGTCCACCACCGACCTCTGCACCATGAAGGCCACCAGTTGTTGGTTGGAGTGGCTCTACAAGCGAACTGGCTTCACCGTCCACCGTCTGGCCTTTGAAGACCATGTGCGGTCCTACAAAGAGGAACTCTCCAAGACCAAGATCAAATATTACTCCACCCTTATTAGCTCACAGCAAAACCACCGGAGAACACTATTCACCAACATTAACCGACAGCTCCACCCCCTTGCTGCCTCCCACACTCCTGGCGCCCCTGACCTCTGCACCAAGTTCCTGAACTTTTTCCAGGCTAAAGTGGACACCATTCACCAACAACAACTTCTCCCTAGTGGATGCTTCACTAGTCTCGAGGTTGGTCAAAGCCTTCACCTGTTCCCTGGACCCTATGCCAACGGTGTTGGTGAAAGCCTGCCTTCCTACCCTCTGCCCCTCCATCACAGAATATAATCAACTCCTCCCTAGCATCTGGTACAGTTCCCCCCAGTTTCAAAATCGCCTCCATCACTCCCATCCTAAAGAAGCCTGGTCTGGACCCTGACGATCTCAACAACTGCTGCCGATCTCCAACCTTCCATTCCTCACTAAGTCCTGGGAAGAGCAGTGGCCGTCCAGCTCCATCAACATCTGTCCAACCATGAACTGCTCCTCCTCCCACCATGCCCCAGTCAACCATGGCGTCCCTCAAGACTCTGTGCTCGGTCTAATACTCTTCATCATCTACCTGCTCCCCCTCAGCCAGATCATTTGTCACCATGGTCTCAACTTCCACTGCTACGCTGATGATACACAGCATTATCTCAGCACCTGACCATCCACTCTGTTCCCCCCACAGTCTCTGGTCAACTGCCTCCATGCCATAAAAACCTGGATGACAACTAACCTGCTCAAATTCAACAGCAAAAAGTCAAGAGTTCATGGTTGTGGCCCCAAAGCCGCTGCTCCAGAAGGTTGGAGATCTCCTCCTCCTCGTCGACGGCTGTTCCATCAAAACATCTCCCGAGGTCCGCAACCTGGGTGCTGTCCAGGACTCTACCCTCTCCTTTCAGTCTCACGTCAAATCCATCACCAAGTCCGCCTTCAATCAGCTCAAAAACATCTCCCGTCTCCGTCCCTTACTCTCAGACTCCGTGGCAGAAACCCTCATCCATGCTTTCATCACCTCCCGCTTTGACTACTGTAATGGAGTCCTTTCTGGGGTTTCCAGCAAAGCCCTGGAGACGCTCCAGTATGTGCAGAACTCAGCTGCCAGGGTTCTTACTCACACCACACTTTGGCAGCACATCACCCCCACCCTCATCCACCTCCACTGGCTCCTGGTCAAGTTCTGCATCTCCTACAAACTCCTCCCTCTCACATTCAAATCCCTTTACGCACTCACCCCTCAATACCTGTCCGACCTCCTCCACCAGCGCACTCCATCCCAGAACCTGCGGTCCTCAGACATGGGTCTGCTGTCCGTCCCCCGTACCAGACTATGAACTTTCGGGGACAGAGCCTTCAGCGTGGCAGCTTTCCCCATTAGTTAGTTTTAGTTAGTTTAGCTATCCCTTTGCTTTGTTTGTTTCTGCACCACTCTCCCTTAATCTGCCCCCCCGTCCTTGCCCCTCTCCTGTAAAGCGACCTTGGGTTTTTTGAAAGGCGCTATATAAATTGAAGTTATTATTATTATTATTATTATTCTATAATTATATAATAGGATTTATTGTCTTTGTTGTATTAAATATATATTTAAATCATTCTAAATTAAACTAACCATAACTATATATATATATATATATATATATATATATATATACACACACACACACACACATACACAGTAAATATACTGTATATAGAACGATTTGGATTCTTTTGTTTCCTTAGTTTCTTACTTGTTTGGAAAATAAAAAACTTAAACCTAAGAACCTGAGAATTGAAGTGGAGTTTTTTTGTTTGTCCTCCAGACAGCAGTATACATCAGCTCCGGTGCCTGTGTTTTTATCTTAGATCTGTTTATAATTTTTTTATCTGTTTATAGTTTGTTTCTGGCATGTGAAAAACAACATTTTTAAACAACTGAGTTGAGGGTCTGCCCGGCTTACCGCGGTATACGATATTTCACGGTATTAATGTTTCCCCCTTTGTTTCTGTATATTCAATTAGTAAATATTTTATAATAAAAAAAAGACCAATAGTAAAGCATCTCCAGCGCAGCATGGGAAGGCACTTGTCCGGGCTCTCAAATTCACAGGAGAGGCAAAGATAGAGACAGATATAAAAATCCGACTTATTTGCAAAATTTAAGATGTTAACCGTGTTCAAAATTATTATGCAAATTATATTTTTCTCTGATTTTCCTAAATAGTCGATGCAAATGACAGTCAGTATTATTTTCAAGTCATCAGTCCGTTAGGGTATAATTTGAATGTTGTTGAACAAACCTCCAAATAATAATTTTATTTTATTTTTTAATAAATAACTCACAATGCACTGTTCCAAATGATTATGCACAACAGAGTTTCAAAACATTTTATAGCAGGGGTGTCAAACAATACAGGATCAGGCCCGCTAACAGGTTTAATCTGGCCCGCGAGATGATTTTGCAAAGCATAAAATTGAACTGCAACTTTTCAATGAATGAAACTGCTGTTCTAAATGTGTCCAGTGGGTGTCGCAATAGCAATTCTGTTAAGCAAGCAAACTGTTAATACTGGGGCTGAACAAGTAGGCTACAGCCAGTCCAGAGCCAGCCTGTCTTTCTGCCTGACCAATTTGAACATTACGTGCTTTGGCACCCTCATTGCCCCAAAATGTCTCCGTCAAAATAGAGAAAAGTGGACGCAGAGTGCAGAGTATTCCAAGAAAAATGGTCATCCTCCTATTTATTCACGGAAGTGAATGGGAAAGCTGTGTGTTTGGTGTGTTCACAGCATGTTTCAGTGCTGAAAGAATATAACCTTCCTAGCCAC
Organism: Zeus faber; assembly: GCF_960531495.2. Classification (NCBI taxonomy): domain Eukaryota; kingdom Metazoa; phylum Chordata; class Actinopteri; order Zeiformes; family Zeidae; genus Zeus; species Zeus faber. The sequence goes on along the minus strand of NC_137200.1, from coordinate 32,181,475 downwards.
TATGAGACTCTTAATGCCGACAAATACAACAACTTTCAAGGACAACAGAGAAGAGAGAAGGTGAATGAATTATTGGCGGTTCTGAAGAAACAGCAGTCCGTGTTTACTCGTAGCCGAGAAATCAGTGATGCTGCAGTGAAAGCCAGCTACGTTATAGCTCATGAAATTGCAGTGGCTTCAAAGCCATTTATTGAGGGGGAATTTGTAAAAATATGCATGCTGAAGGCTGCGGAGATTGTGTGCCGTGAAAAGCGCCAGGCTTTTGCAAATATCAGCCTGACAAGAAATACAGTTGCAGACAGGATTTCTGATCTTCGGCGCATTCGGACAGCCAATTTAAGCACAGAGTAAAGTCATTTATTGCTTTTTCAGTTGCAATTGACGAAGGCACGGACATTACTGATGTTGCGCAACTGGCAATATACATCCGCGGAGTTGATGACACTTTGACTGTCACCGAGGAGTTCGTGGAGTTGGTGCCAATGAGGGACACCACAACAGCAGCTGATATTTTCACCGCACTCGTCGGCGCACTGGACAGGCTCGAAGTGGACTGGTCCCGCGCTGTCAGCCTGGCTACAGATGGTGCGCCCTCAATGGTCGGGAAAAATGCAGGTGTTGCGACAAAGTTCAGAGAGAAAGTGCAGACTGCAAATGGAGGCATGCCACAGACATGAAGCGTTTCAAAGATAAAATAACGGGACTATTGCAAGAGTTTGAGACACGCTTTCAGATTTTTGGTGAACTGAAGAAAGACTTCAAAGTTTTTTGCTCGCCATTCAGCGCAAATGCTTCTGATCTGCCCGTCAACATCCAACTTGAAATAATAGACTTGCAGTGTGACTCAGATTTGAGGGGCAAGTTTGCCGCAGCTGGCTTGGACGCATTTTATCATTATCTCTTGCATCCTTACCCCAACTTCAAGGCTCACAAACAAGCACTTGAATAACATCCTGAAATTGGCTACCATTCAGGTGTGACGCCTGATATTGATGCACTTGTGAAAGCTAAAAGATGCCAGGTTTCAGGAATGAAATAATGGGTAACCCCGCTTAAAATGCTGCATGAGATACTGCACCCTGATATAGTTCTGTGAAAATGATTGTCTTCTGTGGAAATTTAAAGAAAATGAACAGTGTGTGATTTACTGTAATAATGTCAGTCACTTCAGTTAATAAGGTTGGTTTGTTGAAATTGTTCATGCATTGAACAGCTTTTATTTTTCTATCAATTAATAGTGTAGCCTACAAGGCAGGGAGTAAATCAACGCTCATGAATAGTTTCTACCTCGGTTTGTATGGTTTGTTGAGTTAGCACAGGATTAATATATGGAAATGACAAATGAGGTATTTGATACATAAAAGAGTTTATTTATTTATTTATTATTTATTTTGGTTTTTGTTCAATCCCAGATAGGCTGTGACTTAATGTTTAATGGCTTTGTAGATACGCTGAGACAAAGTCTAAGTTCTTTTTGGAGTAAAACAAAGAAAACAATCTGAAGTTGTCGTTATTTTTAAGATTTTATGCCATGAGTTTACTGGTCCGGCCCACTTGAGAACAGATTTTCCTCCATGTGGCCACTGAGCTGAAATGAGTTTGACACCCCTGTTTTACAGGTTGTAAAGAACTGAAAATGGTCATTTGTTGAATTTGCAGCATTAGGAGATATTTACTGAAATCAAAATCTATTTCAATCAAAAACATCTTAACAGGCCAGGTTACATGTTAACATAGGACCCCTTCTTTGTTATCATCTTCACAATTCTTGCATCCATTGAACTTGTGAATTTTTGGAGAGTTTCTGCTTGAATTTCTTTGCAGGATGTCAGAATAGCCTCCCAGAGCTGCTGTTTTGATGCAAACTGCCTCCCACCCTTGTAAACCTTTGCTTGAGGATGCTCCATAGGTTCTCAATAGGTTTGAGGTCAGGGGAGGATGGGGGCCACACAATGAGTTTCTCTACTTTATGTCCATAGCAGCCAATGACACAGAGGTATTCTTTGCAGCATGAGATGGTGCATTGTCATGCATGAAGATGATTTTGCTACGAAAGGCACAGTTCTTCTTTTTGTACCATAGAAGAAAGTGGTCATTCAGAAACTATATATACTTTGCCAAGGTCATTTTCACACCTTCAGGGACCCTAAAGTGGCCTACCAGCTCTCTCCCCATGATTCCGGCCCAAAACATTACTCCGCCACCTCCTTGCTGACGTCGTAGCCTTGTTGGAACATGGTGGCCATCCACCAACCATCCACTACTCCATCCATCTGAACCATCCAGGGTTGCATGGCACTCATCAGGAAACAACACTGGTTGAAAATGAGTCTTGTATTTTGTATGTTGTAATGTATTTCTGGGCCCACTGCAACTGTTTCTGCTTGTGACCATTGTTTAGGGGTGGCCGAATAGTAGGTTTATGCACAACTGCAAGCCTCTGGAGGATCCTACACCTTGAGGTTCGCGGGACTCCAGAGGCACCAGCAGCTTCAAATACCTGTTTGCTGCTTTGTAATGGCATTTTAGCAGCTGCTCTCTTAGTCCGACTAATTTGTCTGGCAGAAACTGTCCTCATTATGCCTTTATCTGCATGAACCTGTCTGTGCTCTGAATCATCCAAAAATCTCTTCACAGTACGATGATCACACTTAAGTTTTTGTGAAATATCGAATGTTTTCATACCTTGTCCAAGGTATTGCTCTATTTGACGCTTTTCGGCAGCAGAGAGATCCTTTTTCTTTCCTATATTGCTTGAAACCTGTGGCCTCCTTAATAATGTGGAACGTCCTTCTTCAGTAGTTTTCCTTAATTGGGCTCACCTGGCAAACTAATTATCACAGGTGTCTGAGATTGATTTCAGTGATCCAAAGAGCCCTGAGACACAATACCATCCATGAGTTTCATTGAAAAACAAAAAATGTAATGTTTGTACCACTTAAATCCAATTTGCATAATAATTTGGAACGCGGTGTAATTCACCTCACCTTATATTGGAGCTGCGTTTTAATAGACGGCCAAATGTTGTATTAACCCATGCAATGAGTACTTTCCCAATGCGCTGCATTCCGTCATGTTTGTTTGCACTCGCTCCCATGTGCGTGCAAGTAAGGTAAAGCACTGTCGTAAAGTATTGGCATTAGCAGTTCTGCTGCGTGGACAAAGATGGAGGAATGTCACGCTTGGGGAAGTTACTAATTGGATGGAATATTGCAAAATTTGACCGCCTGCTACCTCACAGCAGCAACATAAGTTGAGCTTGAATTAAAGTTTGCAACATAAATTTATACCGTGGACAGGGGGACAGGGGGACTTACGGTACAGAACTGTTGTTGCTTGATATCCCAGTATACCTCAAAACGTGTAACCTCCTACTGTTACATCCCTAATGGTGAAAGTAGTTGTATTTTTACACACACAAGAAGTGGACAAATTTGTTGGTACTCTTACAGCTCATTGAAATGATGCTCCATTCCTCTTGAAAAGTGATGAACTTAAAAGCAATTTTCTCATGTATACATGTACACTTGCATGCCTTTGGTATGTCATAGAGTAAGGAAAATAAACTGTCAAAAGACTTAAATAATTATTAAAGAGATCAATTACATTCTAAAATGGCCTGGTAAGATTGTTTGGTACCCCTTAGAAAAGACGATAAATAATGGGATTATAGTGATATTTCAAATGTACTGTTTTCTTAAATTGGTATCACATGTCTTCAATTTTAGAATTAGTCGTTTAGCTTATTTAATTGGAGAAAAGTATAAATCAAAGGAGAGAGTTGTCTGAGGAGAAAGAAAATGAAAGACAGGCATGTTAATGGTAAAGGCTATAAGACCATCTCTAAGCTGATGTTGCTGTGACTACAGTTGCAAATTTTATTAAGAAGTTTAAGGTCCATGAGACCGTTGAAAACCTGCAAACAAGAGGAAATCTGACCCCTTATTGAACAGAAGGATAGTGGGAGTGGTTGAAAAATAGCCAAGATCAACTTCTAAAGAGGTACAAACTTTACTCAAAGGTCAAGGTACATCCGTGTCTGATCGCACCATCCGTCGCTTTTTGAGTGACAGTGGGCTCCATGGAAGAAATCCCAGGAGGACTCCACTTTTGAAAGAAAAACATAAAAAAGCCAGAATGGAATTTACTAAAATGCATATCGATTCAAGATTCAAGATTCAAGATTTGTATTTGTCACATACATATACATACTTTCATACATATATGCAGTGAAATGTAATGCAACGCACCCGGTGATAGCACACTATGTCCTAGGAAAAAATAAAATAAAAAATTTCTTTCTATTAGACCGACTAACTGACTGCTAAAACGTAATACAGTAAGTTGAATACTTATAGAATAAAATAAAAATATATAGAATAAAATACAATAAAAATAAAATGAAATAAAATGGAATAGATAGAGGGAATATGCCTATGTATATACAGATATGTGCATTTAAGTGGCATGTGAATTAAAGTGGCATGTGAATGTGAATAGTGTGAGGTAGTGTTTGGGATAATACAGCACAGTATACAACAGTACGGCGCAGCAATACGGCATCACAAACAACCCTGAACAGTGACACAGTATGCGGTACAGTATGCTACATACAGTACAGTAGGTAGTGGAGCCTAGTGCATGGCTCAGTGAGGACCCCTGGTGAGGTCAGCGTTGACAGTTCTAATGGCTTGCGGGAAAAAACTCTGTCTCAGTCTCTCTGTTCTCGCTGCGTGACTGCGGAGGCGCTTGCCTGACCGCAGCAGCTGAAACAGTCCGTTGTTGGGGTGATGAGGATCCTTCATGATCCTGCGGGCTCTGCTGCTACACCTCCTGGTGTATAACTCCTGCAAGGTGGGGAGGGTAGTTCCAGTGGTACGTTCAGCTGAACGCACCACCCTCTGCAGGGCCCGCCTGTCCTGGGCAGTACAGCTCCCAAACCAGGCAGTGATGTTGCCTGTCAGGATGCTCTCCACTGCTCCAGAGTAGAAGGACTTCAGGATCCTCACCGAGACCCGGAATTTCCACAGCTGCCTGAGGTGGTAAGGACGCTGCCTCGCCTTTCTCACCAGAGTGTCTATGTGTACAGTCCATGTTAAGTCCTCTGTGATGTGGACTCCCAGATATCTGAAGCTGCTCACCCTGTCTACAGAAGTCCCATTAATCCACAAGGGCGCGTGCATCCTCGATTGTGATCCACGCCTAAAGTCCACAATCAGCTCCTTGGTTTTGCTGACGTTCAGGTGGAGGCTGTTGTCCTGGCACCAGAGTGATAGGTCAGCCACCTCCTCGCGGTAGGCCTTCACATCGCAGTCGGTGATCAGGCCCACGACCACAGTGTCGTCAGCAAACTTGATGATGGTGTTGGAGCTGGACCTGGCCACACAGTCATGTGTGTACAGGGAGTACAGTAGGGGGCTGAGGACGCAGCCCTGGGGGGATCCTGTATTCAGGGTGAGGGAGCTGGACATGTACTTCCCCACCCTGACCACCTGGGGGCGGGCTGTGAGGAAGTCCAGGATCCAGGCGCACAGCGGAGCATTCAGTCCGAGCTCCATCAGCTTGACAGCCAGTCTGGTGGGGACTATGGTGTTGAAAGCTGAACTATAATCGATGAACAGCATTCTCACATAGGCCCCCTTCTGGCCATCCAGGTGCGTGAGAGTGGTGTGCAGTACCTGGGAGACCGCGTCATCCGTGGATCTGTTTTGCCGGTACGCGAACTGCAACGGGTCCCAGGTGCGGGGGAGAGAGGCGCAGATGTAATCCTTAATCAGCCTCTCGAAACACTTCATGACCACCGAGGTGAGGGCCACCGGACGGTAGTCATTCAGGCAGGTTGGAGAGGCGATCTACTTGGACTACTGGTTTGACTCTGCACATTTTACTGCTATTTGCTGATCTGCCAACAAGCTTGTGTTCCAGACTCACCCCCTATTCAGGTAAGTCCTCTCTTATGTGGGCGTGCTCTTAGCCAGGTCCAACCCTAATCACATGAGCAGCTGTATTCTATCACCTATTTATGGTCCTGCCCTTGAAGCGCTAGCTTCAAGCGTTGGCCCATTTGTAGTCGCTCTCATGTGAAGACGCACGTCTACCTCTGCACGTCAACTGAAGCAAGGACACTGAACAAGGCAAACCTGCCTTCTTTCTCTCACTCCATACAAAATGTGCTACTACCGCATCCCTACAACTTCAAGGTCACCCAGAAAGCCTCGTTATACCATAGGCCGATGCAATCCGGGTAACCTCAGGTCCCTGCAGCAAACATCTTCTGCAAAGACCTCCTTCTCTGTTGGCTTGTGGAATTGTCGATCTGCTGTCGACCGACCTCTCCTTGGAGCTCCTTGCTCTCACTGAGACATGGATTAAACCGGAAGATAGCGCAACCCCGGCTGCACTCTCCACTAACTACACATTCTCCCACACATCCAGACCATCTGGCCGTGGTGGTGGGACTGGCCTGCTAATTTCCAACACATGGAAATTTAATCCACTGCTGCCTTTAAACAACTTTGCCTCCTTTGAATATCACGCCATCTTGGTGACTGCTCCGGTGAAAGCCTATGTGGTCGTCATCTACCGTCCACCAGGACAACTAGGTGACTTCCTACATGAGCTTGACAGCCTGCTGTCATCAATTCCTGAGCATGAGTGTCCCATGCTCGTCCTCGGAGACATGAACATCCACTTGGACAGTGCGAGCTCGACTGACTTCCTGTCTTTGGTTCGCTCATTCGACCTAAGACAGGTCCCGACTCCACCGACTCACAAGGCTGGCAAAGAGCTTGATCTCATTCTTGCTCGGAGCTGCACCACGGACAACCTAAGGGTCACTCCTCTTCATCTCTCTGACCACTTCTTCATCCACTTCAATGTCCAGCTCCCAAAACAACCCCCCACCTCCCCACCCATGGTTACTATCCGCAGCAATCTCCGCAACTTGTCTCCCACCCACTTCTCCTCTGTGCTCTCCTCTTCTCTACCGCCCCACGGCACTTTCTCCTCTCTGCAGGTTAATGATGCCACTGACTCCCTCTGCTCCACCTTGAGCTCATGTCTGGATAGCCTGTGTCCACTATCCACCAGACCTGCTCGATCAACCCAGTGGCACCCTTGGCTGACTGACACCCTCCGGACAACGCGCACTGACCTCAGAGCAGCCGAGAGGAAATGGCACAAATCCAAAACAATTGAGGATCTTGCAAGCTACCAGACACTGCTGTCCTCCTTCTCTTCCGGCATCACTGCTGCCAAGAAGGCCTTCTTCAACGATAGGATCAACGGTGCCACAGACACACGTAAGTTATTCGCCACCTTCAAGTCTCTGCTTTACCCTCCACCACCTCCCCCAGCTACTAACCTCACTGCTGACTGCCTTGCCTCCTTTTTTACTAACCAAGTGGCAGCCATCAGCAGCCAATTCACTAAACAACTTACTCACAACCTGTCTTCTCCAGCCCTAGGCTCATCGTTCCCTGGTTTCACCCCCCTCGCTCAAAGTGAGGTATCTAAACTACTAACATGTAGCCGTCCTACTACCTGTCCGCTAGATCCGATCCCATCTAACCTCCTTCAAGCCATATCACCGACTGTCACCCCGGCAATCACACATATGATAAATTCTTCCCTAACTTCCGGCAATTTCCCTTCCGCTTTCAAAGCGGCTCGGGTCGCACCACTGCTCAAAAAACCCTCACTAGATCCCAATCAAGTAGAAAATTATCGGCCGGGCTCTCTCCTCCCATTCCTTTCCAAAACCTTAGAGAGGGCGGTCTCTAGACAGGTTACAGAGTACCTGTCAAGAAACAACCTTCTTGATACACTTCAATCTGGCTTCAAAAGTGGTCACTCCACCGAAACAGCCCTGTTGTCTGTGACAGAGGCCTTAAAAACTGCTAGAGCTGCTGCCAAATCCTCGGTTCTCATTCTGCTAGACTTATCAGCTGCTTTTGACACTGTCAATCATAGCATACTCCTGTCCATACTCTCAAGTATGGGCATAACGGGCAGTGCACTTTCCTGGTTCGAATCTTACCTTACTGGGCGCTCGTTCAGTGTGACATGGCGAGGCCAGCTGTCTGTGCCTCACAACCTCACCACAGGGGTGCCCCAAGGCTCGGTGCTAGGACCCCTCCTCTTTGCCATATACACCACCTCACTGGGCCCGATCATCTGCTCACATGGCTTTTCATATCACTGCTATGCGGATGATACTCAACTCTATCTGTCCTTCCCGCCCAACGACCCTACTGTCTCAACGCGGATCTCGGATTGTCTCGCTGACATATCCACATAGATGAAGGATTATCATCTTCAACTAAATCTGGCGAAAACAGAACTGCTGGTCTTCCCGGCCAACAAGGTATTTATCACAACATTGATATTAAAATCGACTCTCTATCTCTTGTTCCTACCAAGGCTGCAAGGAATCTTGGTGTCATTATTGATGACCAACTGACATTCTCGGACCATGTTGCCGCCGTCTCCCGGTCCTGCCGCTTCGCACTACTCAACATCCGAAAAGTCAGGCCGTACCTGACCCAATATGCCACTCAACTGCTGGTACAAACCTTGGTAATGTCCCGTCTCGACTACTGCAAAGCCCTCTTAACAGGTTTGCCGGCCTGTGCGGTGAAGCCACTACAGATGATACAGAATGCGGCGGCGCGACTGGTGTTCAACCAGCCAAAGAGGGCACATGTCACTCCGCTGCTCATCGAGCTCCACTGGTTACCTGTAGCCGCCCGCATCAAGTTCAAGTCTCTTATGCTGGCCTACAGAGTGATGGCTGGGAATGTTCCCGCCTACTTAAATGCTTTTGTAAGGGCACATGTTGCCCCCCAGATGCTGCGCTCGTCAAATGAGCGTCGCCTGGCTCTGCCGGCCAATGTTATTCTCCCTTGTAAGTCGCTTTGGATAAAAGCGTCTGCTAAATAGCTAAATGTAAATGTAATGTAAAAGAACCGACAGAGCTGCGTCGGTGTCTGCTTGCGGTGGGATATAAACGGCTGTAATGATGACCGTGCTAAATTCCCGGGGGAGATAAAATGGACGGCATAGTATGGTCAGCTGTTCCAGGTTCGGCGAGCAGGAGTGGGAGAGGAATTTGGTGTTGTTGGCGTTACACCAGCGGTTGTTTACCATTAGGCAGACGCCTCCACCTTTGGATTTCCCCGACTCTCCCGTTCTGGAACACGGAGAAGGCCTCGGCTGGACGTATGGCTTCATCCGGCACCAGTGGGTCATGGGTCCTTCAACAGGATAATGACCCAAAACACACAGCTAAAAGCCACCAAGAATGGATAAGATAATAAAACATTGGACTATTCTGACCTTCTATGAGCCCTGATCTGAATACTATGAAGATTCTGATTCAAGAGGTTTATTTGTCACATACATATACATACTACCATACATATATGCAGTGAAATGTCAATGCAATGCACCCAGTGATTATGCACAATATGTTCTAGACTGAAGAAACTCTGTCTCACTCTCTCTGTGTGACTACGGAGGCGCTTGCCCGACTGCAAATCCATTGAAGAAGACCTCATTCGATGGAACAACCTACCCATCTCACTAATTGGTAGGATAGCAGCGGTGAAAATGAATATACTTCCAAAAATAAACTATATATTTTCAATGACCCCAGTGCAACCAACAGTACATTGGTTGAATACTCTCGACTCAATAGTCCCCAAATTTTATTGGAAATACAAGAAACCGAGAATTAAACTAGCAACACTACAGAAAAACAAAGACTGTGGAGGCTTAGCAGCCCCAAACTTTAGATACTACTATCTAGCAAACCATCTTCAATTTATAATTAAATGGTTACAACCAGAGCAACATTTGGCCCATGGAGGCCGAGACGTTGAACAATCTGAATGTCAGGAGTTATCATTATCCGATCTCCCATTCCTTACTGTATCTATAAGGAAACATAATCGCTTTAAAAACCCACTTATTGCAACAACTCTGTCAGCCTGGTGGAAATTCCTCAAACTCAGTGGTCACAGTCTATCTCCAAACAAATTCAGGCCAGTCTGGCACAACCCAGATTTCCTGGTTAAAAACAGACCAATAATCTTTAGGTCTTGGAAAAGACAAGGAATTACTCATCTGGAACACATTTTTGAAAACAATTCGCTTATATCCTTCCCAACCTTTACCCAAAGGTATATCGGTGGCCACGGCTTTCTTCAATTCCTTTAATTACAGCAGTCTCTAAAAGTTAAAATCAAATTGACGAACAACATCTTACAAACACCTGAAATGATTGAACATCTCACTCATATCGGTCACTTGAAAAATCCCTTTTCCAGAATATACAAACTTTTACTAAAAATAGACGACACCCTATTTTTACCTACAATGAAATGGGAAAGAGACCTTGCTGTTCCCACCAATATCAACCTGTGGAAGCTTATTTGCAACACATTTTCTATTACCCGAAACTCCAAAATGCAACTCATCCAATATAAGATTTTGCACAGAGGCCATATCACGGAACACAAAATGTTCAAAATGGGTTTTGTGGATGAAGACATTTGCTCCCACTGTTCCCTTGATACCAGAGATGACTACTTTCATATCATTCGGCTCTGCCCACCTATCCTAGCATTCTGGACCAACATCACCAAGACCCTTCTGGGTCGCAGCATTCCATTCTCCCCGTCTATATGTCTTCTCAATGACCTCTCCTCAGTCGACCCACCACTGAAACACCACCAACCCATTTTGATCAACCTTAACAATGGCCAAGAAAACTATATTACTCAATTGGAAAAATAGAGATAATCTCACCACATCCCAATGGTTGCAGTTATTAATAGATTACATCTCAATGGAAAAACTATTGGCAATATCCCAAAACCATGTTGATTCATTTAATGAGATATGGGCTACTTTTATCACTGACATAACTCCATCATTTAATACTTGAGTCTTCCTAAGTCGTTGCAATATCGTTGCGCTTTGGGGCATGTGGTGGCCCACCTGGTCTGCCAGGGCTTCCGCATTTGGGTGGCTGCCCGGGTGGCTCTGGGGACATCCGTGGTGGGTGGGCCGGTGTTCTTGGGGGATCCCGGGGGTTGTCTTGGGGGTCCGCTCCTTTGCCTGAGTTGAGCTGGCCTGTCTCCGGGGGTGGTGGTGGGGGGGGGACTTGCTCCTGGGGAGTACCTGCAGCTGGGTCTGTGTGTGGGTTCCGGGAATGGTTGTGGGTTCTGGGGCTCGGGCTGGGGGCGGGGGGTGTGGGTCGCTGGTTCAGGTCTCGGGCCCCGTGGTCGGCGGGTCGGCACACCGCGGGGTGGCTGGGCCTGCGTGTCCCTCTGTGTCCCATGGGGTGGCCCGTCGTGCCGGGGTTGGTTGGGCGTTCCGTCTGGGCCTGTCAACCTGAGACCTGAACCTGGCTGGCTGTGCTAGGCGCGGGGCTCACCATGTGGCCTCCTTCGTGGGTGGCGGTCTCCAGTCATCCCACCGGGGGGCTGAGGTACCTGCCCTCTGACGCTCTCGGTGCGCGGGGTGCTCGTCGCTTGGGGGTCGGGCTGTGGGTGGGGGTGCCATCTGCCGTCCTCTGTTCTGTAGTCCGCATGCTCGGCGGCTGGGGGCTGACCAGGAGCCTGATGTGGGCGCGGAGCCGCCTGACATGGCAGAGGCGCATGGCGGACGCACTGCGCCCTTGGCTGATCGCTGTGGGTTGGCTGCCACCAGGTACAGGAGGTGGGCGCACTGGGGCGCATTTGGGTCCCCAGTATGTGTATCCCCAGCATGCTGACAGCACAGGTTAAAAAAATAATAAAATAAAAAATAAAATGAGGGAGCTGGACATGTGCCTCTCCACCCTAACCACCTGGGGCCGGGCTGTGAGGAAGTCCTGGATCCAAGCACACACCACACACAGTTCAGTCCAAGCTCCTGCAGCTTGACAGCCAGTCTGGTGGAGACGATGGTATTGAAAGCTGAACTATAATCGATGAACAGCAGTCTCACACAGGCCCCCTTCCAGCCATCAAGGTGTTTGAGCATGATGTGTAGTACCTGGGAGACCGCATCATCCGTGGATCTGTTCTGCCGGTACGCAAACTGCAGCAGGTCCAAGGTGCGGGGGAGGGAGGAGCAGATTAAATCCTTAATCAGCCTCTTGAAATACTTCATGACCACCAAGGTGAGGGCCACCAGACTGTAGTTATTCAAGCAGGCTAGAGATGGGATCTTCGGGACAGGAACAACGGTGGACCTCTTGAAGCCGGACGGGACCACCAACTCAGCCAGCCTATTGTAGTGAGCACTGGGGCGAGCTGGTTAGCACAGGTCTTCAGTACTCGTCCAGATATGCCACCTGGGCCCTCAGCTTCCCTGGTGTTCACACGCATCAGAGCCCTCCTGATGTCATGCTCAGACACTGAGAGTGCGCGCTCATCCCCGGCAATGTAACTCCAATTAGCCGGCGAGCTAGCAGTGTTGTTGCCAGACCCAAACCGTGGGAGGGGCTGCTCTTGTAGTTGGTAATAGTCCGCAGCCCCTGCTACAAGGACCCGTTGCTCCATCTGTAGCTCCACTGTGTCCTTACGTCCGTTTGGCATCCTTCACCGCCCTCCGCAGATTGTTTGACGCAGCTTTGTAATTGTCCATATATCAAGACCGTCGTTGTAAGAGGCCGTGGGAGCATTCAGAGCGCCTTGGATGGATTTATCGACCCCCGTTTCTGGTTTGGAAATATCCAAACTTTCACCGTGGGAACGATGCTGTCCACTCACGTAGCTATGAAGCTCACAGCTACTTCCGTAAACTCGCTGACATCACTGGAACTTGATTGGAACATGTCCCAGTTGACGTCAGAGCATCCTGAAGCGTGGCCTCTGATTGGTTCGACCACCGCTTTACGTCCCTCGTCACTACAGATTCATGAACGATGCACGGCTTGAACCAGCGAAATTGCAGAACGATCCGATTTCGTGAAAGCAGGGAGTGAGACAGTATTGTATTCGTTCTTGTAAGGTGTGTAGCAGTGGTCCAAAGTTCTATCTCCCCTTGTGGCACACGTGATCTGCTGATAGAAATTAGGCAAAACTTTTTTAACGTTTGCCCTGTTAAAGTCCCTAGCCACCACCACAGCCGCATCGGGTCTTCATTTTGAAATCCACACAACACATCATATAGATCTGATAGTGCGGTGTCTGCCTGTGGTGGAATATAAATGGCTGTGATGATGACCGTGCTGAATTCCTGGGGGAGGTCGAATGGACGGCATGAGATGGTCAGCTGTTCAAGGTTTCGGCGAGCACGAGCAGGAGAGAGTCTTGGTGTTGTTGGGGTTACACCAGTGGCTGAGGCAGACGCCTCCACCCTTGGATTTCCCCGACTCCCCCGACTTTCGGCGCGGGACATGGAGAAGGACTCGGTTGGACGTATGTGGTGATCTGGCACCAGTGGGTTCAACCATGTCTCCGTCAGGCAGAGGACGTAACAGTTTCTCGTATCCCATTGGAATGTAATCCTCGCTCGAGGGTCATCCATATTGTTCTCCAGGGACTGGACATTAGCAAGAAGGATGCTTGGCAGAGGTGGACGGTAAGGTTGCATCCTCATTCTGACGCGAATGCCGCCTCGTTTACCACGGTGCTTCCTCCGTGGGCACACCCGTGGAACAGCGGCTCCATTGTTGTTGTTGCTGTTGTTGTTGAGTGCGTTGGCGCATAAAATCTCCGGCGGCCACTCTAGATCCGTGGATAAGAAGTCCCAAAGTTGGACTTTCAGGGAAATTATATATCCACTAGTGCGTCGGGCTGTACGAGATCACTGCTGATGAGTTTTTGACAGACATGGTGATAAAAATACGGAAAAAAATACAAAAATGTGCATAGCCGACATGGAGCGCCTGTGCAGGTGGCCGCAAGGGGCGACTCCATGATCGCTATTCATTCATCTATGGAAAGAGCTGAAACATGCAGTCGGGAGGAGGCACCCTTCAAACCTGAGACAGCTGGAGCTGTTTGCTCAGGAAGAGTGGGCCAAACTATCTACTACAGTGATTGCCTCTAAAGGTTGTGCAACAAAATATTAGGTTAAGGGTCCCATCATTTTTGTCCATGCCATTTATTTGTTTTATTACATAAAATATTCTGTTGAATCAAAAATCAAAAGCAAAGTCTGATTTCTATTAAATATGGAATTCACAAAGATGGATGCCAATTACTTTTGTGAGAGAAAATTGTGGGTTTTTTGTTTTTTTTTCGTCGAAAGGTACCAACAAATTTGTCCACGTCTTTATATAAAGTGTTTTTTTTTAAATTTAATTGAAAATGAAGATGAAAATAAACAAGCAAATTGAATCAGATTAAAGAAATAAACATTTACTAATTTGACTTGATCACCTCATTAAATGAGCATATTAATATATAATTAACATGGCTCTAAAATTAAATACCATCCTTCAATTAAGTTCAAAACAAACATAAACTGAAAAATAAAATGACATTTATAATCTAAAATAAACATTTACATTTTCTTCTCATTCTAGAACAACGAGAAGCTCCTAGAATCGCTCTTTGACCCGGAAGTAGATCACATCGCTCACTTTGCCGCCACCTCCAATACAGACACGTGACCAGAAGCTCTGCGACAACAACAACAATGGCGGAGAGGCTCCAACTGTTCACCTTTTCGATAAGAGAGAGAATTGCGGCGGCGGTGGGAGAGCTCCTGTTCCTGTGTGACAAAGTGAAGGTGGGAGAAGAAGTGAGAGACGCGCTGAGCGACAAGGTGATAGCGGCAGGAGGAGACATTTTCAGAGCGTTTGAACAGTCTGTGGTGGACTGGGAAAGCAGACGGAGGTGCTCGGAGCAGGAGATCCGGAGGCTGTACACAGTGCTGGGTTTCATCTTGAGACCCGGAGTCCAGCTGAGCAGAACAGGTCTGGATCCTTCTAATCGATCTTAAAATAAATATGTAGCTATATGAACAAAGTCTCAGACGCTCTCTGTCAGGCCGAAGGGCCACAATTCCTTTAACTTCTGCATTTGACAGACTAAGACTGACTAGATAATAGGCTCATGCAAAATTCCAATCACTGGGGGGCAGCGATCTGCGATATATACGATTTTATATGGGGGGGTGGATTCGTGCGCACGCAAAGAACATAATGTAATGCGGCAAATGCGGTCTCCCCATTCCAGAAGTGCAGGATTTATTATTGACACGTAAAGTATTGACACAAATACATCCAGTTTTTTTTTTATTAAGTCCCGAAGCAACAGGGAAACAGACCTCCAGTGTAGAAGCACAGGTCTTTTTTGGATTGGGACAGAACGGGAAAGTCTGTTAACTCAGTTGTGTTTAAACAAAAAAAAAAAAAAAAAAAGTGGTTTCATGGCACAGTGGCGCAGTGCATTGCACTGCTGCATCACAGCAAGAAGGTCCTGGGTTCGATTCCGGCCCGGGGCGCTGTTGGGACCGTGCTCCAGGCGGGTTATCTCCCAAATAGGAGCCTTTCTGTGTGGAGTTTGCATGTTCTCCCCGTGCTCACATGGGGTTTCCTCCACCTGCCCACTGCTCCTGGCTGTGCCAGGAGCAGTGGGCAAGCCTGGAGGAAGGACAAGCCAGGATGGGTTAAACGCAGTGGCGTCATTTCACCGGCCACCATCCAAAGCATATGCGCGTGTGTGTGTGCGTGCATGTGTTGTAGTGTGGTATGCTGTG
This sequence comes from Zeus faber, assembly GCF_960531495.2. Lineage (NCBI taxonomy): Eukaryota > Metazoa > Chordata > Actinopteri > Zeiformes > Zeidae > Zeus > Zeus faber. Next base: position 32,165,773 of record NC_137200.1, on the reverse strand, counting down.
TGACGATTAAAGATTGTTCTTCTTCTCTGTTTTATTAAAACATTTTTTGTTAAATATACAGATACCTTACTGTTACCATGGCCCCAAAACCGTGATTACTGTACCTCATTGCCAACTGTATTTAGCTCTGCTGTAATACATGTGGTGTTGGAGATATCACGTTGATTCCCCGCCCAGAATGTTGGTTTTGCATAAGTTGCAAATGCAAATGGAATGTGTTGCATCCGACCTAATCGGGATGCTCCGTCCTTCCAAGAACAGGAGCTGAACGTGGATATTCTTATTTTCAGATATTTGATTTCCAAATGTCTGTTATGAAATGTGTTTAATTTGCATCATACATTTCTGTTAACTGGCATGGCTGTCCAGTCAGACATTATTCAAAGGGATTTCCAAATATTCAATAAACTAAGATGAAGATCTTATCTTTTTAGTCTTCCCAGTTTTCCATCCTTGTGTTAAAATGTGTAGGTTGAGAAACCCTGAGAGAATATTTCAGTCATCATCTGGCTGCAGCTGTGGAGGAGATTTTAGGAATACAGTGGTACTTTGACTTACGAGTTTAATTTGTTCCGTGACAGAGCTCGTAATTCAATCTGCTTGTATAGCAAATCAGTTTTCCCCATTGAAATTAATTGAAATGCCATTAATCCGTTCCAGCCCCCAAAAACACAAACAATTTTTTTTTTGTTATGTGTTTTTAAATAAGAAAAATGTATTTATAAATAACAACTATTGTATAAAAACATAATAAAACATAATAAAAGAGAATGTGTAGATCATTTTTGCCTTCTTGCAGATGAAACCCTCCGTCACGCTATCTCCTGCGAGCTGCTTCTCCGTCAACCACACCAACAGCAGATTCTCCATCTTTTCATGGACAGCCGTCCGCAGCTTAGACATTATTTCAAAGCCCTTGGCTGGCGTAATACCCTTTATCGTCTCCTTTTGCTTCAGTATGGTACATATCGTAGAAGTACTACGCTCGTACTGCCTCGGGAATTCCATCACACGCACACCTCGCTCATGTTTTTCTATTATTTTGCGCTTTAAGTCAAGGGACATCATCCGCTTCTTCTTCTCAGCACAAAAATTGGCAAAATAACTTCACAAAAAAGCACAAATTGCGAGCACAAACACAAAAGAGATGCTTCAGCGGTCAGGCCACCACGGGAAGTGAAGGAGTGAGACTCGGGATGCTGGCCGCATTCGCTCGCCACGCCAACCAGCGGCGGCACCTGAAGCTCGCGCCTCGTAACTCAAATTTTTGCTCGCTAATCAATACTAAAAATCGACGGAACGACGGCTCATGACCCTGAAAACTTGTATGTTAGTGCGCTCGTAACTCAAGGTACCACTGTATTTGAAAAAAACATCTCAGAATCCGAGAAGAAAGTCTATCGTTTACAAGAAGAAAACAATGAGCAACGCGAGTTACTGGACGCTGCACTGAGTTCCCGTGTCAACCAGGGCAGGTCTGGAACCATCACACTTTGATTTATATTCATACAACATGCTTTCATTAATAATTATTATATATTTTTAAATTTAGGTCGATTTAAATGATCCATTACCGTTCAGAAAAGTTGGGGTACCCTCGAATTTCCCTCCTGGATTAATGAAGTTGTATAGTTCTGAACTAGTTTGGTTGTGGGGAGGTGGAACTATATTTCTGTCTGACCTACAGCCTGCTCAGATAGTCTGACTCTATTCACCATGGGTAAATGGGTGGTTTTATGTCTGTGGTTAAATGACAGTTGACGATGAAAGAGAGAAGGCGACTTGTACTACAACTGCTGTTACTATAAGTCAGTCCTTCTCAAATAGTGGGGCGCGCCCCCCTGCGGGGGCCTCGAGCGATGCCAGGGCCGCGTGTGACCCCGGGGAACATGCTTTTTTTTGCCGCAGGGAGTAGGGTTTTTTTGCACCAAACGAGCACACAGCACAGAGCAGGAGATATGAAGTGCAGATAACAAACCCTTAAGAGACACCATGGAAAAATATTTAACAGGGATGAAAAGAAAGGCGGAGAGAGAAAGAGATAATGAGACAAACGTAAGTCTCCCAAAAGCTAAGACGAGGAAATATGAGTAAGCGTATGTAGCGCTTGGCTTCACTGTGACTACGGTGGGAGACAAGGAAAGACCGGTATGTTTACTGTGTCTAAAAATGTTGGCAGCGGACAGCATGAAGCCAAATAAATTAAGGCATCACTTAAAGACATTACACCCCAATTACGCTGATAAGCCGCTTGAGTTTTTTCAGCAAAAATGTGCCGAATATTTCCAACAATCGTCCCGCTTTGTGAATGCTACTTCAGTAAACCAGCGAGCACTGTTAGCATCATATAAGGTGCATACCAAATTGCTCAGTGCAAAAAAACCCACTCCATAGCAGAGCAGCTGATTCTGCCTGCAGCATTAGACATGGTCTCTGTCATGCTGGATGACGCAAGTGCTGCAAAAATAAAAACTATCCCTCTGTCCAATGACATTGCTAACGATCTTAAAGAACAGCTGGTAGATAAACTCAAAGACAAACGTTTTGCTTTACAGTTCGATAAAGCAACTGACAGCAACAAAGACTGTTTGTTTATCGCTTATGTACGTTTTGACATGACGAACTCCCTGTGTGAGGATCTACTTTTTTGTAAATATGTCAGAGATAGAGCCACAGCTGAAGAGCTATTCAAAATGCTGGACTGCGTCCTGACTGAGAATGGGCTAAAGTGGGAGAACTGCATTGGTGTTTGCAGTGATGGTGCACAGACCATGGCAGGGATGAGAAAAGGACTTCGGGCACTCATCAAGAAGGCCTCACCTAATGCTGAGTGGACACACAGTGTTATATACAGAGAAGCACTGGCATCAAGGCACCTTTCCTCTAAATTAAGTGAGGTTATGACTGACATTGGAGGTGTAGTCAATTTTATAAAGACCAGACCACTAAAAACAACAGTCCTCTTTGCTATCTGTGAGTAGATGGGAGCTGAACATCAAGCTGTGCTGTTTCACAGTGAAGCAAGGTGGCTGTCACGAGGAAAAGTCTTGTCCCGAGTTTTTGAGCTGTAATGTAGTGATGAGCACTTCCTGGCAAAACTGGCCTACCTGAGTGACATATTTGGAAAGCTAAATGAACTAAATCTACAGCTTCAAGGGAAAGACCTCAGGTCACAGACAAGATCAGCTCTTTCACTCGAAATCTTGCAATGTGGGGCAGGCGACTTGATGAAGGAAATACTGATTCATTCGAGAACCTGCATGAATTTGTTGACACTACTGACTATGATGCTACCTCAGTGATTCCATTTATTAAGGAGCGTGATTGAATCCCATCACTGATGGGATTCTTTAAAAAGTACTTCCCTGAAAACAGTTCCTAATATGACTGGTTGAGAGATCCTTTCAATGCACCAGCTCCAACTGGTGTCAGCTCTGCAGAGGAGGACCAGTTCATTGATATGACGTCTGACTCCACATTGAGACTGAGGTTCACTTCACAGACATTGAGTGAATTCTGGCTGTGTGTAGAGAGGCAGTATCCACTCTCAGGGCAGAGGGCCATGGGCATTCTTCTTCCTGAGGCAACATCTTATCTTTGTGAGACTGGCTTCTCTGCTGTTGCTGCACTGAAGACCAAGTACAGGCCCCAGCTAAACATTGAGCAGGAGCTGAGAGTTGCAGTATCATGCTTCAAACCCCACTTCGAAAAGCTGTGCACTGCAAAACGTGCTCATTATAGCCATTAATCCAGACTTCCTCATTTTGATAAAAAAAATCAGCACAAATTGTTTTATTCATTTTTGTTTTATAGGTCAAAGTGTTTTATATGTTGTGCTTCTGAGTTAATGTTGCTGATCAGTTTGAATTTATTATTTATTGATTATATTTTATTTTATTTTTCAGTATCAGATGTTTCAAAGTGTTTCATATATTGTCCTCCTGAGTTAATGTTGCTGATCAATTTGAATTTATTATTATTTATTGATTATATTTAATTTTATTTTTCAGTATCAAATGGTCAAAAAATGTTTACAGTTTAAATAAGGATTGAAATATTTTTTTTTAATTTTAGGCAAATTGATGCACTTTTTTCTGTTACAGACTAAAAAACAATGTTAATAAAGTTATTCTTTGTTGTAAGTTGATCTATATTTCTTTATTTTTTATTTTTTTGTTTTCTTTAATGTTAATCAGGGTGCAATGTTATGCACAGTTGTACTTATAACAATTTTATAGACAAATGATACTATTTACAGTCGCGGCGGGGAGTTGGGGGGTGCAAAATGTTTACTTCTTCCTAGGGGGGGCGTAACAGAAAATAATTGAGAAGCTCTGCTATAAGTAGAAGAAGTACCACCACCAGAAGTATAAGTATTACCAACACTAATTCTACTACTACTGCTTCTGCTACATCTGCTAACTCCTCTTCAGAACAAGATCTGAAAGATGTTACTGAAGTTTACACTTCCACTTGGTCTCACTGTCCTAGTTTTCCTCCTTTGTCTGTATTGCAGCCTTCCCTCCAGAGCTCGAGCAGCTCTTTGTCTGTAAAGAGGAGCTTCCCCCTGAGCAGCAGGGGTGGAGCCGGAGTCCGGGCCAGGAGGAGCCAGAGCCCCCACACATTAAAGAGGAAGAGGAGGAGTTCCCTGTGAAGAGGGAACATGATGAAGAGTGCGTTCAGTGGACCCAGCTTCGTCAAAGCCAAACTGAGAAGAGAGAGGCAGAACCTGTAGCCAGCACCTCAACTGAACAGATGGAAACAGAAGTAGATCCAGAAGATACAGCTGCTGCTTTAGAACCAAGTGCTTCTGAGCAGCTCCTCTCTTCACAGTGTTCTGAACCTGAGACTGAAAACAGCGATGGAGGTTGGAGGGAGACCACAGAACCTCCGTCAGGTAACTGTTTGTTTTTCTTCTCCCACCAGCTCTTCTACCGAGTCAGTTCCGACTTAACTGTTCGATCCTTTCCGACTTCAATGGAATGCTGCATTAATCACTTAAGCCAGTATTCTTCAACCACTGTGCTGAGCTCACTACTGTGCTGTGAGAGCTCGCCAGGTGACACCCGTTTCCAACTTTTTGCAATCCTAGATTTGACAGATCTACAGGCTGCCAAACGCTGTGCGGTGTGCAGATCTGCCAGATACCGTTCAAATGATTACAAATGTTGAAAGCTCAATAGAAATGTATAAAGAAGAATGAGACTTCTTTCTGTGTATCTGTATTTTCACCTCCAGACCTGCACCAGCACTTTGATGATGAAGAGAGTGCTCATCAAAGTCAAACTGAGGAAAACAGAGAGGATGGTGGAGTTTCAGAAGCAGCCAGTAGCTCAGATCAAGATTCTGATTTAGAACCAACTAGTGCTGAGCAGACTGGCGACAGTGATGAAGATTGGAAGGAGACGAGAGAACCTCAGTCAGGTAACTTTTTATTTTTTCTCCTACAATCTTGTCCTGTCTCTAAAATCTTCACCTTTCATCTTCACCTCAAATGTGAGACAAATGCAATGCAGTGGTGAACAAAGTACACAAATCCAAGGTAAAAATACTTTCATAAAATAGAACTCTGGTAAAGTCCTCCATTCTAAATTATACTTAAAGGTGCACTTTGCACATGTCGTTTTTGATGTACAGTTTGATAGATAATTTGAATCCACTTTGTACTCCAAGTTCTGGGCTGTTTAAGTACAGTACTTGAGAAAAAGATACGTGGGTGCTACCCACCTTAATATAATACATTAAGATACTTCTTTAAAGGGATACTATATGTACTATAAAGGTCAGCCATTTTAATACTTTGAAACATTCCAGCCTTGGTGCAATGACCTAAAAATCTTATGTTGAATTGGTTAGCCGTCCAATTATGGCGGAAAGTGCATTTTCATCAACTTACCTTAGGTTACAGTGGGGCAAAAAGTATTTAGTCAGCCACCAATTGTGAGAGGCCTGTAATTTTCATCATAGGTACACTTCGACTATGAGGGACAGAATGGGGGGAAAGAATCCAGGAAATCACATTGTAGGATTTTTAATTAATTGATTGGTAAATTCCTTGGTAAAATAAGTATTTGGTCACCTACAAACAAGCAAGATTTCTGGTTTTCACAGACCTGTAACTTTTTCTTTAAGAGGCTCCTCTGTCCTCCACTCCTTACCTGTATTAATGGCACCTGTTTGAACTCGTTATCAGTTTAAAAGACACCTGTCCACAACCTCGAACAGTCACACTCCAAACTCCACTATGGCCAAGACCAAAGAGCTGTTAAAGGACACCAGAAACAAAATTGTAGACCTGCACCAGGCTGGGAAGACTGAATCTGCAATAGGTAAGCAGCTTGTTGTGAAGAAATCAACTGTGGGAGCAATTATTAGAAAATAGAAGACATACAAGACCACTGATAATCTCCCTCGATCTGGGGCTCCACGCAAGATCTCACCCCGTGGTGTCAAAATGATCACAAGAACGGTGAGCAAACATCCCAGAACCACACGGGGGGACCTAGTGAATGACCTGCAGAGAGCTGGGACCAAAGTAACAAAGGCTACCATCAGTAACACACTACGCCGCCAGGGACTCAAATCCTGCAGTGCCAGACGTGTCCCCATGCTTAAGCCAGGTCATGTCCAGGCCCGTCTAAAGTTTGCTAGAGAGCATTTGGATGATCCAGAAGAGGATTGGGAGAATGTCATATGGTCAAATGAAACCAAAATAGAACTTTTTGGTAAAAACTCAACTTGTCGTGTTTGGAGGAGAAATAAAGCTGAGTTGCATCCAAAGAACACCATACCTACTGTGAAGCATGGGGGTGGAAACATCACGCTTTGGGGCTGTTTTTCTGCAAAGGGACCAGGACGACTGATCCGTGTAAAGGAAAGAATGAATGGGGCCATGTATCGTGAGATTTTGAGTGAAAACCTCCTTCCATCAGCAAGGGCATTGAAGATGAACCGTGGCTGGGTCTTTCAGCATGACAATGATCCCAAGCAACGAAGGAGTGGCTTCGTAGGAAGCATTTCAAGGTCCTGGAGTGGCCTAGCCAGTCTCCAGATCTCAACCCCATAGAAAATCTTTGGAGGGAGTTGAAAGTCCGTGTTGCCCAGCGACAGCCCCAAAACATCACTGCTCTAGAGGAGATCTGCATGGAGGAATGGACCAAAATACCAGCAACAGTGTGTGAAAACCTTGTGAAGACTTACAGAAAACGTTTGACCTCTATCATTGTAAACAAAGGGTATATAACAAAGTATTGAGATCAACTTTTGTTATTCACCAAATACTTATTTTCCACCCTAATTTGCAAATAAATTCTTTAAAAATCAGACAATGTGATTTTCCGGATTTTTTTTTCTCAATTTGTCTCATAGTTGAGGTATACCTATGATGAAATAACAGGCCTCTCTCATCTTTTAAGTGGGAGAACTTGCACAATTGGTGGCTGACTAAATACTTTTTTGCCCCACTGTATATGTGCATCCACTGTGCTATGGCAGTGGTTCTTAATATTTTTGATGGTGTACCCCCTCTAAGATCTTTTTTCACCTGAGTACCCTCTTCACTGACATTGAGAGAGGAACAAAAGAAAATAAACATAAATTAGTGTGTGTATGTGTGTCTGTGTATATATATATATATATATATATATATATATATACACACTACTCACAAAAAGTTAGGGATATTTTGCTTTCGGGTGACATTTATGGAAAATGTGAAAAACTCACGCTACAGTGATATTATATCATGAAAGTAGGGCATTTAAGTAGAAGCATGCAATGGTGATTTCCTCATCTCAAACAATTCATTGAAACAAAAGCCAGGTTGCCTTTGTTGTGGTGGGTATACCACAACAAAAAATGTCAATGTCTCAATAACTTGTCATGTGCCCTTGAGCATCAATTACAGCTTGACAACCACGTCTCATGCTGTTCACAAGTCGACTTATTGTCAGTTGAGGCATGGCACCCCACTCTTCTTGACGGGCGGCCCTCAGGTCATTGAGGTTCTGAGGTACAGAGTTACGAGCCTCTACACAGCGACTCAGCTGATCCCGTAGGTTTTCTATGGGATTCAGGTCTGGAGAAAGTGCAGGCCACTCCATTTGAGGTGCCCCAGTCTCCAGCAGCCGTTCCCTAGGGATGCGACCTCGATAAGCTGGAGCATTGTCGTCCATGAAAATGAACTGAGGCCTGTGTTGTTCATGCAGGGGTACAATGACTGGATTTATGATGTTATTCAGGTAGTATGGGCTTGTCACTGTACCATTCACAAAGTGTAGGGCTCCTCTGTATTGACTATACACACCTGCCCACACTGTAACACCACCACCACCAAAGGCTCGTCTGGTGACAACAGTGGCTGATGCATAACGCTCTCCTTGACGTCTCCAACATCGTTGGTGACCATCATTTCTGCTCAACATGAATTGATTTTCATCAGAGAACAGCACTGAGGCCCACTGGTCCCTCGTCCAGCGTAAATGCTCTCTGGCCCATGCAAGACAATGATGGCTGTGCCTGGTGGTGTGGTCAGGTACCCTTGCAGGTGGTCAAGCACGCAGACCACGCTGATGTAAACGGTTTTGAATGGTCTGATGTGACACTTGGGTGCCTCTCAACTCCCTTAAATGTGCCTGGAGTTGAGTGGCATTCATCATCTGGTTCCACAGGGCACTGTTCACAATGAAGCGCTCATCAGTGTGGGATGTGGCCAAAGGACGTCCACTTCTATGCCTTTCTGTGACTCTTCCAGTCTCGCTGTATCTCTGTTGCAACCTGCTGATGACACTCTGTGACACTCTTAGCTCAGTGGCCACTTCCCTCTGAGAACCTCCTGTTTGAAGCCTCTCAAGGCGAGGTACTATTGATCAATTGTTAGGTGTCGTCTTGGTCTCATGATGTCAAAATGTGAACAGCATGATAAAGAGGACTGTTTAAATACCAATTCTAATTGAACCAGGAAATGTATTGGTCGATTCATGGATCAAACGCCTGTTGTGAATTTTGCCGTTCAGCTCCTTGTTAGAGAACAGCAAGTTGTGCAAAAAGAAGTGAAACATTGAACAGTTGGACATGTGCATTCAAAGGTTTAGAGAAGGTCAAATTAAGTTCACCTGTAAAGGTTATAGTGCATTTTAGGTTCATCCTGAAATTTCACCCGAAAGCCGTATATCCCTAACTTTTTTGTGAGTAGTATGTGTATGTGTGTGTGTGTATATATATATATGTATATATATATATATATATATATATATATATATATATATATATATATATATATATATATATATATATATATAATATGTTTTTTTGTTTTTTGATTTTTGTTTTTTTACATTATTGCTAAAATCCGACCTATTCTATCACTGCCCAATGCTGAAACTGTATTCCATGCATTTGTAGCCTCAAGACTTGATAATTGTAATGCCTTGTTCTCTGGTCTTCCATGTTGTGCTACAAGAAGTCTTCAGCTTGTTCAGAATGCTGAAGCTAGAATCTTGACAAAAACAAAAACACCCTCTGGCCTTTCTTCACTGGCTACCAGTGCAAGCTAGAGCTGATTATAAGGTTCTTCTTTTAACTTATAAGGCCTTGCATGGACTTTCACCACCTTGCTTACTGTATCTGAGATAATTATACCATATACACCAGCACGTCCTCTTCACTCTCTCGAAGCTGGTCTCCTGGTCATTCCTACAGTAAATAAAAATCATGTGGTTTCAGAGCATTTGCCTACCGTACCCCTTATCTCTGGAATGGTGTCCCAGTATGTAGAAGAAGCACGCTCAGTTGAAACCTTTAAATCAAGACTGAAAACCTACCTCTACTCACTTCATTGCAGGCTACCCTAGAACACAGAACTTAGTCGAGTCATCTTTTCAAACCATCTTCATCTTTTCAAGCCATTATCTTTTCAAACATTCCTTTAACATTGATGTTTTTATTGTGGTTGTTTTATTTATATATTTTTTGTTTTTTATGTGCAGGCATCTCTTTAACTTGGATTTTGTTGTTGTGTTGTTGTGCATGTTTTTGCCTGTATCTTCTCATGATTGTGAAGTGTATCGGGACCATGCTGCTTTAAATAAAAATTGATTGATTTATTTTATATAAAAAATATTTTTCAACACTTTTAAAAATGCTCTGAGTACCCCCTGCAGTACCCCTGTAGTACACCTAGGCGTATGAGTACCCCCATTTCAGAAACACCCTTATGGCATATCAGTATGTTTTGGCAGCCTGTCTATCCAGCTTAAGGCCAAGGTTAAACTCCTCACACAGAGCCATGAAGATTACGGGAGTCAGGCAACATCCCACCCTTCTGGCTGTTTTTATCAGACAGGCACAGAAAATAATTACAGACCCTACACATGTCCTCCACTCTGAGTACCAGCTCCTCCCGTCAGGCAGACGTTTTAGGGTACCCCAATGTAGGCTCAACCGCTATAAGCACTCCTTTGTCTCCCTGTCCATCAAAGCACTGGTCACCACCTAAGAGAGAACTTTTATCCCTTATGAATGTTGTTGTGGTTGATTGTATTTTACGTGTAATTAATAAAGACCGGTTTTTCCCTTGACAATAAAGTCTATCTTATTTTACATAAATTACAGTTCCCATCATACATTTCTCTAACTATTTGACTGTGGTTGAATGGTGTGAGCAGTATAGTAAATAAACTTGCCTTGCCTTTGGTTAATTTACACTTGTCTGCGATTGGAGCTCTCACTGCTCTCCGTTTTCCTACTTTTGTCCTATAAAGCAGAAGTAGGGAGGTACATGTAAACATCTCTGCGGAGCTACACAGTGAAGGGGGTTATGGGTAACCAACTAACTAAGAGTGGATGGTATAGAAAGTACACTGGTATGACTTTTCCCAATGATATGGATTTTGACTCAACCGTGTTGACTGCTAGAGCCCTGCAGATCTGGAGTAGGGATATTTGAAATGGTTTCAATACAAATTTTCCGCATTATTGATATACCAGTAGCAGCTGTGCTTCCTCGCTCTCTCTTCTCTGACAGCCAGTTGACATACAGACATGGACAAATTTGTTGGTGCCCTTACAGCTCATTGAAACAATGATTAATTCCTCCTGAAAAGTGATGAAATCAAAAGCAATTTTCTCATGTATACCTGCATGCCTTTGGTATGTCATAGAGTAAAGCAAAGAAACTGAAAAGAGAGAAATTATATTCGAAAAGGCCTTGACAGAAATTTTGGTACCCCTTAGAAAATATTATAAATAATTTAATTATAGTGATATTTCAAGGTAATTGTTTTCTTGAATTGGTATCACACATCTTAAATCGTATAATCAGTCATTCAGCCTACTTAAATGGAGAAAAGTAGTCACTCTGCTGTTTGATATCGTCGTCTGCACCACACTGAACATGGACCAGAGAAAGCAAAGGAGAGAGTTGTCTGAGGAGATCAGAAAAATAAATATAGACAAGCATGTTAAAGGTAAAGGCTATAAGACTATCTCCAAGCAGCTTGATGTTCCTGTGACTACAGTTGCAAATATTATTAGGAAGTTTAAGGTCCATGGGATTGTAGCCAACCTCCCTGGACGGGGCGGCAAGAGAAAAATTGACCCAAGATTGAACAGAAGGATAGTGCAAATGATAGAGAAATAGCCAAGGACAACTTCCAAAGAGGTGTAAGCTGAACTCAAAGGTCAAGGTACATCAGTGTCTGATCGCACCATTTGTCACATTTTGAGTGACTGGGCTCCATGGAAGAAGACCCAGGAGGACTCCACTTTTGAAAGGAAAACATACAAAACTGCCAGACTCTTAATTTGCTAAAATACATGTTGACAAGCCACAATGCTTCTGGGAGAATGTCCTTTGGACAGATAAGTCAAAACTGGAGCTTTTTGGCAAGTCACATCAGCTCTATGTTCACAGACGAAAAAATGAAACTTTCAAAGAAAAGAACACCATACCTACTGTGAAACATGGAGGAAGCTCTGTTATGTTTTGGGGCTGCTTTGCTGCATCTGGCACGTCTGCCTTGAATCTGTGCAGGACACAATAAAATCTCAGGACTATCAAGGCATTCTGGAGGGAAATGTACTGCCCAGTGTCAGAAAGCTCTGTCTCTGTCGCAGTTTACATTTACATTTACATTTAGTCATTTAGCAGACGCTTTTATCCAAAGCGACTTACAAGGGAGAATGACATTCAAGCTACATTGCGACAGAGATTAGTGTAACAACAACATTCGTGTAACAATAAATACTGCAAGGTGGTGCTAAGTAGTTGTAGGTTAGGACAGGAGGTACTCACTGAAGAGCTGGGTCTTCAAGTGCTTCTTAAAGACAGAGAGGGAGGTCCCCGCTCTGGTCATTTTTGGCAGCTCGTTCCACCAACGTGGAACTACAAATGAGAACAGCCTGGATTGCCGTGGCTGTATGGCCGGCAGAGCCAGGTGACGCTCATTTGACGAGCGCAGCATCCGGGGGGCAACATGTGCTCTTACAAGAGCATTTAAGTAGGCGGGAGCATTCCCAGCAATCACTCTGTAGGCCAGCATAAGAGATGGGTCATGGGTCCTCCAACAGGATAATAGGTTAGGATGTGGATGTGTTGAAATGCACTAATAATAAAGAAATATACGACACACCACAGCAAAATCCGCCATCTCGCGCATTTCTAAAATCGCCAAGAGCAGCCAAATAAGTTGAAAAAAACCTTTCTTGAAGGAAAACAAGTTTTGTCAGATTCGTATTCCTTTGTGTTTGATTTATAAATATTAGAAAAATGTTAAACCGCGGAGTTAAATATTCCTTTTAGATTACATGGGGAAACGGAGTTCACTTCCCGAGATGCGTTACAGCGCTGAATATCGCCGATCGATCGTTTCCTTTAAAGCGAGAGTCCAGGTGGAGATCATTCACCCATATTCCGTGTGATATGAAGTCACAATGTGAAACCGTTTTGATAGAATTCAACCTTTAAATCGTGCTACTCTTACACACACAGAGCCACTGTTGTGAAACAGCGAAGAAGAAAAAACCCTCGTGTCACGCACCTATGTCACTTCCGTAAACAGACGGTCAAAGCGCAGTGCGGCGGTGTTTCAGTCTCACTTGTCTGTGAAAATGTTCTTCTCCGTATCGTTATGGATTACGCAAAGTGGGTTTACGGAAGCTCTGTCATATTTCCGACCTTAATCTGACCAGTGTGATAGATCCAAGTCAGTGTTAGCAGTGCGTACTGGACTTCATTTTCCACGATGATAGTCAGTTCTCTGACAGCGAGGCGGAGAACGACAGCGCTGCTGAATCTGATATTACCCCGGACTTGGAGAACATTTCAAACAGCAGATTTCAAACTTAATGTGACGATGAAACAGCACATTTTCAAGAACCACCAGTTGAGACCGATGATATGTCCGTTGTTGTTTCAACGGAAGAAATTGATGACGTGATGAAGAAGAGACTCAAATTGATAGACTCTACATTTTGTTGTGTTGTCCGTACTTTTAAAATCCAAAATAATTCCACTTTTATAAAACATATACTATATATTCATACTTTTAAATAAAAGCTTTTTAAAAACAAAATTAGTTGTGTTGTTGAGCTCTTCGTGATTGGCCCATTCAGCAGTATGTTAATTGGCCATGAGGCTTTGTTTGTCGGCCAACCCCATTTGCATTCTGGGAGCTGGCTGAATGAACCTGGTGTGGGTAAAACTTTGGAGGTGATTATCTCAGAAACACGGTTTGCCACACCCTTGTCATTAACAAGTCATAGCTTTAAACATTTTTGCTTAATTTGCACAAGTGACACCTTGTTTGGAAGCTCTGATTCTCCACTTTCAAATTACGTGAAGAAAAAAAATCTCGAAAGCCACCAAATGACACTGAAGTACGCAGTGGGTCACATATGTCTTGATTTAAAAGAATTCAACAGAAGATGTATGATTTTAGCACTAACAATAATAATTAATGGTTGAGTAACCCTTTTTCTAATGCTTATATGATATTCTATAATCTTAAGTGACAATATGAAGCAATTACCGGTTGGTAGCAGTGTACCCATAATAATCGAATGGTTTAACATGACAGATGGTGATTGTAACTATTATGATGATGTGGAAAAGTTAAGGATCTAGAATGATGGATATAAATGCATATTTGTAAGAATAATACCAGGGAAGTCTGAAAATTGGTTTATGTATTTACAGTAAAAGAGTAACATGTAATATGGGATTATTTTACAATATATTACAATCAGATTTATTGTTTGATTTTATGAATACCAAAAATCACAACCTGTCTGTATAATGTATTGATTACCCCTTTGCAACACTTCAATAAGCACTTTTTAAATTAAAAGCATTTAAAGTAATGGTTTTATTTATTTTTCAGAATAGAGAAACAAGTCACCTTTGAGTCACGTTTGAGTAACGTTCTTGTAGATGGTAAAAAGGTAGGAAGAGCACATTATGGGATCTAAATGCTTAGCCTAGCTGCCATATAGAAACATCTCCTTAGGCCAAAAGTATACTGGTCACTTAATGAAAATCCTGTAACCACACCAACTGGCACTGGCTTGGAATAGAGCTATTGTTGACTGGAGTGACCTTTTCGAGTTATGTCCTTGAGTCTGTAGGGTGAGTGTTAGAGGGGAGGCTTCAGAAAGGAGACAAATCTATTTGCTACCTAGTCTAAGCCATTGTTAGAATCCTGTACAGTTGTAAGACCTGGCAGGCTGTAGATCTAACCTGTTAGATGGAGGACTAGTCAGGAGCACTGTAAGGTGCTTTTGCCAGGAGACACCATCACAGAATATCGTTACCATGAAGGAGTGTACTTGGTCTGCAACAATGTTTGGGTAGGTAGTACGTGTCAATATAGGCTTTCCTTCGTACCATAATGCATCCTGGTGCGTCAATATTGCACACACACCCGCCCATCCACATGATGTAGAAGAGAACGTGATTCATCTGACCGAGTCACCTTCCATTGCTCCATGGTCCAGTTTTGATGCTCACGTGTCCATAGTAGGTGCTTTGGGTGGTGGACAGGGGTCAGCATGAGCACTCTGACCGGTCCCATACACAGCAAGCTGCCATGCACTGTTCTGACATTTTTTTTATCAGAGCCAGCATTAACAGATCCTTACGCTTGCCCATTTTTCCTGCTTCCAACACATCAACTTCAAGAACTGACTGTTCACTAATATATCCCACCCTTAACAGGTGCCATTTTGGGTTGCTGCAGTTACTGGTGTTACACGGTGTTCAGGCATACACGATTACATTAGTTGCCCGCCGCCCCCACCATCTTTTTTTAATATATATATATATATATATATAAAATGCATTTAATTTCCGTGTATCAGCGCAGACGTTCATCAAATAAACAATTTTAATTTGTGAAATACTAAGCATGTTATCAATACTTAGTTGGATTCTACAAAGTGAAAGTGTCTGCTTGTGCGCACAGCAGAGTTGCAGCACAGTCTGTTTATCACAGGGGGGACAGGAGAGAAGGCTATAGAAGACCTTAGATCAGGACCTCTCTCCCTGCATCTGTAATCAGCGCCCGAGCATAACGGGGACACTGTGCGCCGCACCCCCCCAAAATGTTCTGTCACCGGTTAACCAGTGGGAAAAATCCCTCACCTTGGCATCCCTGGTGCCATTGTAACAAGATGAGCAAGGTTATTCACTTCACCTGTCATTTATGACTGGTATCGTGGTTGATCTGTGTTTACCGTTACATACGTAAAGTGCATGTTTTACTGGTTTAACTAGTGATTGTCTTCAGCAGCGGCTGTTACATGTGGGGTCCCCCAGGGTTCAGTTCTTGGTCCAAGTTTATTCTCTCTGTACTTGCTTTCCCTGTTTTATATTATATTCCATTTTAGTGTCTCCCTGCTATGCGGATGACACACAACTGCATCTATCGTCAACTCCAATAACCCCAGGATTCTGGGATCATCAATTGATGTAGTAAAGTGTGAGTGTAATAGTGTTCAAAGTGGTTCAAAAATACACGTTCAAAATTATTTGAGTCAGGGTGGTCTTCCCCCTGGCCAATATTGTTTATTTCTTCAAGTAATTTTTAGATATCTAATTTCAGATTATTAACTGTCAATATGTTAGGTTATGTTCTTTGTTGGTCAAATATGTTGCTATGTAGTTGCAGTGTTAACTCCATTGTTGTGGACTATTTTTCTTCCCGGGGCCTAACAGCGGAGCTTTGCAGTTGCCGAGTACTCACCGTGCTAGCTAGGTATACTAGCTATAAAACTAGGTATACTAGTTATGAAATAATTTTAAATAAATAAGTGTGATAAGTGGCATAATGCAGCCAGTCGGTCATTACTGCAAATTAACCCACATTTCAGTGATCAGCCTTTACTCAACATACTACATTCTTTACATAGTACATAGTTCCCTCTCTGACTTTTTTTTTTTGACCCACTCTTGTCTTTCTTTTCTCTCCTCTTTTAGGTTATCACAGCAAACGTCATCCTACTATCAGAGGAAAGAAACGATACAGTTGTGAACAATGTGGGAAAAGTTTTGCGACAAAAACGGTAGTAAAAGTACATCGGCGTATACACACAGGAGAGAAACCTTATCCCTGTGAACAGTGTGGGAAGCGATTCAGTCAATCAACGTCGCTCAGGATTCATCAGCGTTTGCACACAGGAGAGAAACCGTACCACTGTGAAGAGTGTGGTAAGAGCTTTACAACTAGCAGTGATTTAAAAGTACATCAGCATATGCACACGGGAGAGAAACCCTACCCCTGTGGAAATTGTTGGAAAAAATTCAGTCAATTAGGACATCTCAAACAACATCAGCTTACGCATACAGGAGAGAAACCGTACCCATGTGAACAGTGTTCGAAAAGCTTCACGAGAAGGGGTTATTTAAAAATACATCAGGGTACGCACACACAATAGTAACCTTAATCCATGTGAACACTGTGCGAAAAGATTGTCGCCTCAATATTCTCAAAACACATCAACCACAACCACAAGAGACGTATGCTTGGGCATTACTGGTCCAAGAGCATACTGTAATCTTGATATTAAATGCAAGAAAGGGCTTGACAGTGATATTGCTGTACTTTGTCCGAGTGTCATTTTGTAATTTTGAAACTGTTTGTTCTTATGGGACGGGCCGTTACGTCCATTGACTTTCCTCTGGCCTCTTGTTGGAACGGAGCTGTCTCCCCTCGCTAGGTTTCAGGTGTGCCACGGCCCTCCCTGAGTGCTTGGATCACCAAAACTTGAGCTTTGTTGGATTGTCAGTCGAGATGTACAGTATATCAGTGCTCCTGACATTTGGCTGCTGAGCTGTTTGCGGGGTTGGTGCTGCTGCTGTTGAGCTTGTTACAGCTGTTTGAACGCTGTGTTTTTGATAGCACCTTGATACACCTTTTTTTATCCTTATGCTGGCTGATTTACCAACTAGTTGGTACAAGTGTCTTGTCTTGTTGTCCTAGTAACCTTAAGGAAGCCTTGTAGGGCTTCTCTGCCATTTGTTTTGCTCTCCTTATTTTTTTGTTGTTAGGAGCTTAGTGTTGTTTTTCTGTTTGATTCTGTAGAGCAAGTTAGCATTTTACATTATAGTGTGGGTTCCTTCATTTACTTTGGCCTTGTAGACCCTGATGCCTTTTCTGTTTTCTGTTATTTTAGTTGGTTTCTCTGTTAATCAATTTCATGTAAATAAATGTCACTCCTTGTTACACTCAGTGTTTCAGCAGCCCCTTTTCTTGTTGTTTTTGCTCCATATTTACAAAGGATTTGGTCAAACTGGTTATTAGTTCCTGTATTCCCCTAGTTCAGTGTTTGTCCACTCGCACTCATACCCCTAATGCACGGTAGCTCTGAACATTTTTTAAAGTGATCAATATTGGCTATATATAATGTTAAAAGCAAAACATGTGATGCACAGAGTACATCATTTCTGTAAATTGTATATTTTTTTCTCGCAATGCCAGTGAAGGAGGGTACTCAGCTGAAAACTAGATCTTGTACACTACAAAAAAATTTGAGAACCACTGCGGTAGACAATCAAAAGGTCGAAAAGATGAAAGTAAAACAAACAAAAAGTCCTTGTGTGAACACTTACCAATAAAGAAGGATCAGATTCAGAATATTGTCTCTGTATTAAGGTTTACAGTTTAGTAAAATGTATTGGGATAATGAATGAAACTTATAGCCTGCATCTCATTGTTGTCTCTTGCTCTTAGGAAGCAAAAGAAGATATCGTCATCTTTTAATAACGACCCCTTCTTGAGCTTTTGTTTTGAATAATTTTCAAATAAATGCTCTCAGTAAAAGTCCCTTCCCCATTCTCTGAAGATAGTTGTAGTTAGTTCTTGATTATTATCAAGAACCACTTACAATAACTCAGTCCTTTGGATGACAATAGCGCAGCATTTCTCTTATGCATTTATGGCCGCCATCAATCCCCCTCTTCAGAGGACTATCATACCATGTTTTGGTCAACAACTAATCATCATTGTTTCTGCAAGAAACATGGAAATAAACAAGTATTTGACAAAAGATGAGCACATTTACATTTATTCATTCATTGCTATTGTCCAAAGCGACATACATGGGAGGCTAGAAAAAGTCAAAGCAGACATTGAACTTAAGTGTGTGATCCTGTATATATATGTATTTCATATATATATGAAAGTATATATATATATACATATATACAGTATGTGTGCGTGTGTGTGTATATATATTTATGTGTATGTGTATGTGTGTGTATATGTATATATATATATATATATATATATGTATATATGTATATGTGTGTGTATATATATATGTGTATATGTATATGTATGTATATATATATGTGTGTGTGTATATGTATATATATATATATATATATGTGTGTATATATATATATATATATATATATATAGATATATTTAGTATTTTTTGTATTTTTAAGAGCTTAATGTGCGGAATCGTCAGGTGTCATGACATTTCACTGCATATATGTATGACTATGTATATGAATGCGACAAATAACCTCTATGACTATGATATACACACATATATGGTATACGTGTATATATGTGTGTGTGTGTGTGTGTGTATCAATTTGCTGATGTGCCGTCCTAATGTGGAATACTGACAAGCTATTACATTTTCCCCCACAACAAATTAATCCTCACTTACCTCCATCTAAATAAAATATTAACATTCCAGCAGGAAAAGAAATATCACGCCCAGGAAGTCTTTATATTTAACTTTTCACATGGGAAGTACTTTTATAGACTTTATTGGTTTGGTATACTGTACCTGTTGGCTGTTTCTGCTTGGAGTCACTATGTGTGGACTCCACTAAAACTGACTGCAAGTAATAGATTTTTGCAGGAGAGAAATCTGTCAATTTATTTATAAGGTATTATTAAGTTATTAAAATGTTTTATCAAATGTACAAGAATATATCAATTGCATATGTTTTTTCTTTTAATAATCGAACCACAAATAACTAATAACAAAAAAATAATCAGAAAACACTATGAAAAAAGGAAAATTAACATGTTTTGGTGTGGAATTTGTTGTGGAAGTGTTATTTCTATCCTCACAGAAAGCACAGGAGTTAGTTCTATGTAAAATGTGTTGACCCAAGTCTAGCTTTAACAAGGGTCAGGGTGATCTGATATACCAGCAAAACACAAAATGTTATTTAATTTGAGCTTTGCAGACATGGTAGATAAACTATAATTTAGAATTGAGAATTGGAGGGTCTATTTTTTTCAGGATGTTTGTGCCATTGCATCCGAGACATAGTTAATCTACAAGAGGAGTTCACAATCTCAACCTGCAAAGCCAATCTTTAATAATCATGAATAACTGCTTGAAATAACTCATCTGGACAACCTGTGGGATGATAGGAGCACAGCATTTTTACCAGGACAACATGTTTTGAACTAATTGCCTCTTCAAGAAGGGGATAATCACAAGTTACACATAGAAATAAACGTATTTGACAAAAACAATGAAATCTGAACATTTGAAGACTCTTGTCACAATATAAATGCTAAAGGAGAATAAAAGAGAGACCGAGTCAGGCAGGTGTTCAAGGGAGTGTGTGACTCATGACAATAAGATGGTGACCCTTCCCAGGTTTTTGTTACAATTTTAGAATTTGCCAATCTTCCTCTCTGCGACTTTTATTTTTCATTTAATTAAGAAGAATCTTTAATTATCACACAACACATCACACTACAACACACACACGCACATGCTTTTGGATGGTGGCCGGTGAAATGAGGCCTCTACATTTAACCCATCCTGGCTTGTCCTTCCTCCGGGGGGGCAGCCAGGAGCAGTGGGCAGCATTCGTCGACGCTCCCGGGGACCTGATGACGAGTGTCCATCGCTGGTCAGACGATGATGTGTGCATGTTTTTGGTGGGGGTCCTTACTGACGTTGGGTGGAGGAAACCCCAATTACACTCAATTACTTCACCCTAACCCTATTACCATATACTAACCCAATATAGACAAGTTAATCTAACTAATATTTTTCGATAAAGGGTTAGAAAAGGGTTTAAAAATGTGATAGTACAAATTTAAACTTACATTTATTAATTATGTTTGTGAAACATGTATTTATTAGGATAGTTGTTTGAAATAATTACAAAGTTGTATGCAACAAGTGTGGGAGAGGTCTGGAAAGTTTAAACAATGAAGATCACACTTGCCAAGGTCGTAATAGATTCCAACTCAAGGATAAATACAGTTACAACATCAGTGGCACTCTCGAAAAAATACAAATGAAGCAATGCAACCTCACATGGATGTTACAGTAACTATTACAATGTCTGCCCTGTACCATTACCTGGTAAAATAGACAATTACCTACTTCATTACAGATGTTTCAGACATCCAGTGACAGTTTGTTACAGGGGGCTCCTTCCGTGTAAGCTACTCCAACAACATGGTGACATCAAGTCAGAGAAAATGGTACAACAAAAAAGGAAAAAAAAGTGAATATTTAATTACCTTTGTTAAGATGGCCCCCTTTTTGTAATACATGTATTACAGTTGTCCCACTGTCTTTATAAAAATTTGATTTCCAAAGATTGTCTTTTTTGGTTAAATAACAACATATAACACAATGTTTATAAACACTGTTTTATTTGATAGTTCAATATAAGTTGTAAATTGTATATTTTAGCTTTTTTTTTGGAATTACTTAAGACTGCCATGTTTAATAACACACAATTGTTACATGTGGTGTGATCTTTATAAGTACTGTGATATTTTGTTTGATTATTTTGTCCAAATGTTTTGGAAAACTGTTTAATAAAATAATTTATCGGAGCTGTCTTGTCATCTCTTCTCCCAATTACCCAATGCACTGTTTTACAAAAAATAAAGGCTTTGACTTAAATACGTGTTACTGGTCAAACATTTACAATTAAAAAATTGGAAATTTTGGGTGTTTTATGTTTTGCCAAACTTCAATAATTTACAATAGCTATAATATATAGCTATAATGTCTTCACCAGGTGAAAATAAGGTGTCACTCGAGCTAGAGAGTCAGTTAAATGTATTGTTTTGGTTGTGTTTTTATTTTAATTATATTTTATTTGCGATATTAATTTTTTTTTCACATTACAATGTCTGAATATTCTTAAGAATTAAAAGTTTGTTGCTATTTGAAAGAGTGTACTTGCATTATTATGCTATTATATTATAATAGCAATAATAAGAGATATAAGTTGAAAAAAATAGCCTTAAAATGACAATATCATTTATCACAATTATTTCTGGGACAATAAATCGTCCAACAAAATTAAGTTATCGTGACAGGGCTACAAGTAGTGAAAAACTGCCAGCTTTCCATGCCCGCTCTGATAGCTATCTTGCAGAATCACATTGTGAACTTTGAAAGTGCCCTGTAACTGCTCAGTATTTTGTAATGAACACATGTATTATTGTGTGAGGGATGAAACATTAAACTAGGAGCGTAGCAACAGGACAAGGGACAAATGATGGAACTAGGGGAGTAGTTACCAGATGACGCAAACTCTTTGTAAGTAAGAGTTTATAAGAACCCTCTGGTCAAATGTTTGTGAACTGTATTACTCCCATTTTGCCATATTTGTTCTAGCTAAATTAACAAGGGTCTCGTTTGTTCCTGATAGCAAGGGTTTATCTCACCGACCACACAGGGAAATTTCCACGCCAATTGATATTTAATATTATCGGCGGCTATATAAGTTGGACTGAACATACCGTGGCAAAACAAACAAGTTGGAGTCCAGCTCAGATTAATATTTTTCCCTGATAACATGAAACCTTTAATGACCTACCCAGTTATAGCAAAATGACATGCTTTAGGATGCTATTGGAGTCAGGAATTTCTCTTCAAAATCCTGTTCTTCAAAAACTGGATTGTTTTCCTAAAAGATCTCCCACACTAGACAAATGGCATCGCAGATATTTGCACTCCTGCATCAAGGAACAGGTCCTTGTCCAGGCTCCCTGCTAGCGACTATTACAGTGATTTCCAATTGTAAGATTGAAGTAAATGTGCGAGGTAGGGTTCCTATAATGCTTTTGTTTTTGTTTTACTGTTGACATTGATACGGCCGTTCTCCTGTGTGAATACGCTGATGTACCTTGAGATTTTCTGATCTACTGAATCCTTTCCCACACTGTTGACATTTGTACGGCCGTTCTCCTGTGTGAGTACGTTGATGTTCCTTGAGATTCCCTGATAGCTTGAATCCTTTCCCACACTTTTGACATTTGTATGGCCGTTCTACTGTATGAGTACGCTGATGTTCCTTGAGATTCCCTGATTGCTTGAATCCTTTCCCACATTGTTGACATTTGTACGGCCGTTCTCCTGTGTGAACACGCTGATGCATCTTGAGATCTCCTGACCGACTAAATCCTTTCCCACATTGTTGACATTTGTACGGCTTTTCCCCTGTGTGAATACACTCATGCCTCTTGAGATTTCCTAATCGATTGAATCCTTTACCACATTGTTGACATTTGTACGGCCGTTCTCCTGTGTGAATAACCTGATGTTCCTGGAGATTTCCTGATCGATTGAATCCCTTCCCACACTGCTGACATTTGTATGGTCTATCTCCTGTGTGGATACGCTGATGAATTTTGCGATTACTTGATGGAAATCCCTGGATTGGGACCAACATGGATTTCACTCCTGGAAGAAAAGAGGGGGAGAAAGAAAAGTGGAATATTTGAAAAAAAAGTGAGGGGGCCAACAAATCATTTCAAAAAGGTGTTGTGATTTGCCTTTCAAGTCGTTTTCTGTAGCAGCTGGTGAGGCAAAGTTTTTCAGCGGGGTTCGTAGTTTATAGTTCATCGACTCACCCCTGATTGCCATTGGTCAAAATGTCACATGGCTGTTTAAGTCACAGTTGAAAGGCATTCTGGGACTAGTGTTCAACATTCTATTTCCAGCTCATACAACAACAACAACAACAACAACAACAACAACAACAACAACAGGCATCACATACAGTATTACTGAGCTGAGTGAAATTAAGTTTTTTAAGGCAGCGCTTGTGCGAGGAAATCCTCATCCGTACGATGCAGCATGAAAGGATTTCAAATACGGTCAAATGCCCAACAACTCCGGCATGAAATAGCCCATGCCCATGGTTGTAAAACACCCGAAACTGTAGAAAAAAGCATGGCGAAACCTGTGCTGAGATCATACCATTACTTAATTTCTTTCTCATTTTTCAGTGTCAATGAATGTCATCATGTCACATGCTTCCCTTGACTAATCTCATGATCGTCCCCTAAAACCTTAAAATCAACCACATATTTAAAATCACCTAAACAGCATTTAAAAGTAAAGTTAAGAAACAAGATTATAGAGTATAAAATCCAAAACATTTGGAGAAGATTATACTTTAATGTGCCTGAAATGTTCCAGAGCCTGAGTGCATCATCTACATCTTTAAACAGCAGTTATTTTTTTAACACCATTCCTCTGACATAGGGGAATGCCAGAGAAAGGTGGGTACTGCGCTTGTTTGGATATTTCAAAAACCTATACCACACAATTTTCAATTTATTATTGAGTAAATTATTTTCAATGTATTACACAAAAATAATTGTTTGGTGTTGATTTACCAACTTCCACTGCTTGGTATGTTTTCGAAGGAGAGGTTTCGGACATGACCCAATGACAGTTTCATGTATAACAGCCATGAATTGGGTGACCTCATTTGAATGATAGCACAAGAGCAACCAAGTCTTGTTTGTACCCATTGTGTTTTGAATTGTATTTATTCATAGTATAGACTAATCTTTTTGAACCAGCCGTCATCAACAGATGTAACTATGTATATACACTCAGCAGCCACTTTATTCGGCATTCCTCTCCACCTGCTCGTTAATGCAAATATCAAACCAGCCAGTTTGTTCCAATGCTAGTGGCCACACCTTGTGCAGGATGTATTATTTAATAGTAAAGAGTATTCACATAAAAACAATCCAGTTTTTTTTTTACAAAATAAAGCCTCATAACAACAAAAAGCAACAGTGAGATGTGCGTGACCCAGCACAGTGTGCACTTGGTTTTTTGTTTCGTTCAAGTAGGAAACTGAGGAAAACATAAATCTAAACCGAAAATTAACACACTTTTTATTTACTTTGTTCGGAGAAACCGGAACACAGTCACTGTGGCACAGCCCTCCAACTCTTTCCAAGACTGTGTCGGACAGTCTCTGAGTTGTGTTTACATTTTTAATTTCATACAAGTGGGAAACTATCAAAAATAAACAAGCCCAAATATTAAATAAAATCATAGTTAAACAGGCACTGTGCATAACCTTAACTGTCTGGAGAAGACATTTCCAATTCTCTTAGTTATGTTTGCGTTCTCCCATTTTCCATACAAATGGGAAAACAGGTAAACTAAATAAATTAAAATCTTTCAATCATTATCATTACATTATTATTAAATTATGAAATGGCTCAGATTGTTATTACCTGGGACTATCAGTTTTTTTCGAATCCAGCCATTGTCTCTGAATAATGGACGTTACGTAGCGGAAGGAGAGCCAGAGGGCCTCCTGCGGGGTACCAATATGCCTTTCAGAGTGGGACCGTCACTTTGATTTGAAAAGTAGAGTTTTTAGTATTGCAGTATCTTGCATGTATCTTTTCTATGTCTGATATGAGCGCTTGTATTCAGAGAATAATCCACAAGTGGCCAGTGGAAAGAAATGTTAGCGTCTAAAGACGGCTTTATAGTTCTGCGTCAAATAGCCACCATAGGTGTCTACGTCGGTGCTTGCATTTATGGTTCTGCGTCGGTGAGTACGCACATAGACTGTCAAAATGCTAGATGGCAGTGTCGAGTCTATTTCAGCATGGAAGAAAAAAAACAGTTCACGGATATTTAACGCCACAAAGCGAATTGTTTGTCTTCAAAGATGTGTCGTATAAATTCACATATTTTGGAACTTTATACACACCTGCTCTGTGTAGCTTGACTTCAGGTGTCAGTGTTAAATACAGTAGTTTGTGCAGCCTGCAGAACTCCTGGTTCGAGCGCCCCAGCCTGTTCTCACAATCCACCACAGATTATTCAAAGAGACTGAGAAGGTCTTCACCCCCTGCTGTCGCTTTTCACTCAATAAAACTCCCACTTCATTAGCTATTTTCACCTTTACGTGGGCAAATAAAACCTCTTCAACCGCAGCAACTATTCACCCTTGTACTGAAACAGCAAGACACTGGAGCTGCTCAGCCATTGTTTCTCTGTTTGGAGTGAGATATTCTTCTTCTTTCATGGTGTTTAACACCAGTTGGCAAACAACATAGGGTGTATTACCACCAGCCACTGTAATATGGATTGAGAATATTTACAGACTAAGATTCACAACCAAAGAAAACAAAAACTAAATAAAAAATAACCTCTCAAATTCTTCAAATACTGTAGTAAGAATTATATTGTCCTATCTCCTGATGATTTTTTCAGAAATGTATATACACTAAACTCTTCTATTTTACACTTCAATACATCTCAACGCTGGACTGCTCAAAAGCTGCCAGCAATGAGTCCAGATCTAAATCCCATTGAACACCTGTGGAGAGATCTGAAAACAGCAGTTGGAAGAAGGCACCCTTCAAATCTGAGAGAACTGCAGCAGTTTGCAAAAGAAGAGTGGGCCAAACTGCCAGTGGAGAAGTGGAGGAAACTCATTGAAGTCTATAGACTGCAGTCATTTTCTCAAGGCTGTGCTACCAAATATTAAATCTAGGGTGTCAATAATTTTGTCAATGCCATTTGTTTATTTAATGATTTAAAATGATATGTTGAGTTCTGAATCAAATAATTTGAGGTGAAGATAAAAGGTAAAGATTCCAAAGGATATTTTTAGGGACAGAAAAGGTTTGTAGGAGAAAAAATTTAAAATTACCTGACTGAGGTTCTTTCGTCTCCTTCCAACCTTCTTCACTGTCGTCAGTCTGCTCATTAATAGTCGATTCGAAATCAGAAACTGGATCTGAGCTACTGGCTGCTTCTGAAACTCCACCGTCCTCTCTGTTTTCCTCAGTTTGACTTTGATGAGCACTCTCTTCATCATCAGAGTGCTGGTGCAGGTCTGGAGGTAAAAATACAGATACACAGAAAGAAGTCCCATTCTACTTTATACATTTTTATTAAGCTTTCAATGTTTCTAATCATTTGAACGGTATGGGGAAGATCTGCACACCACACAGCGTTTGGCAGCCTGCAGATCTGTCAAATATAGGGTTGCAAAGAGTTGGAAACTTCCCAAAATTGTACAACCGGTGTCACCTGGCGAGCTCTCACAGCACAGTAGTGAGCTCAGTGGTTGAAAAACACTAACTTAACCCTCCTGTTACGTTTGGGATAAATTTGACCCCATTCAATGTTTAGCAGTTCTAAAAACATGATAAACATATTTTTTAAAGTTGAAACTTCATGACGTTTCCTAATTTTATGAAGGGAAACTGAAACATAAAATTATGATAAAATGTTAGAGGCTGCATAAAACCTGAGAAAATATGAACGTTTTACACCTGTTTTCTGTATTTATTATTTTACTTTGTTGTTGTTTGGACTGCTATTGAGTGACTCGCCCATGCAATTTTATAAACTTTCTCTCCTCAGGCTTTAGGGCTCTAAAATGAGATTGTGGCAGACCATAGGGCGTGGTTAAGCCGTGGCTGCAGACAGCAGCATGACTTCCTACCTCGCGCCCGGCCAGCTGCCTTGAGTCGGCCGAATCATTGTCCGTGCTGCGCTGATTGGTCCGCTCTGGGACAGGGATCTTTCTTAATGTTTGTCTGCCTTGCAGCAAGGGATCGGTGCATGGGAAGGGGAGACAGTGTCCTGCGGCACCACGGTACCCAGCTGGTAGACATCCACCCTCCCCGGGTGGGCGGGAGGATGACCGTTGGGGAAAGAAAAGGTGCGCGCCAGGTGCGTAGATTCTGCCAGAACTCTGATTCAGGTCATTCCCGCTCCCTTTGAAAGATGGAAAGCTGTCATGATCCCTCTCCACCCTTGAAAGACAGGGTTATAGACTTAGTTCTGTAAATATAATCAAAATAGCTCCAGGCCCCACTAGATATGCTGTCAAGTATGTACAATATATCAAATCTGCAATCCAACTCTACTTATCACTGCCAATTGAAGAGGCTATTCTTGAGATGTCAAATTTAGAGGGGTGTATCTGGTGCGCATTGGAAAGAGTTTGATGACCCATTTGCATGCCTACATAGGGCTGCTGATAAGTGCCTGTATAAGTGTATAAGTCAAAGGATGAAGCAACAGCAAGCCCTTGGAATTCTGACACAATATGGGGCAATCTTTACAGTAACTGTAAATGTAGATTACAATCAAATTCAGTGGTTTTAAACTGCTGGGGTGAATTTGACATCAAACATAAAAGTCATCAGTAAATTTGAACATAACAGGAGGGTTAAGTGATTAATTATAGGGTTAATGCCGCATTCCATTGAAGTCTGAAAGGAACGAACAGTTAAGTCTGAACTCACTCAGTAGAAAATCTTGGTGGGAGAAGTAATAAATGAACGGTTACCTGACAGAGGTTCTGTGGTCTCCTTCCAACCATCACTGTCTTCAGTCTCAGGTTCAGAACAGTGTGAAAAGAGGAGCTGCTCAGCATAACTTGGTTCTAAAGCAGCAGCTGGATCTTCTGGATCTACTTTTACTTCTATTTCTATTTCTTCTGCTTTAATATGTTCAGTTGAGGTGCTGGCTACAGGTTCTGCCTCTCTCTTCTCAGTTTGGGGCTGATGAAGCTGGGACCACTGAGCACACTCTTCATCATGTTCCCTCTTCACAGGGAACTCCTCCTCTTCCTCTTTAATGTGTGGGGGCTCTGTCTCCTCCTGGCCCAGACTGGGGCTCCACTCCTCTTGCTCAGGGGGAAGCTCCTCTTTACAAACAGGGAGCTGCTGGAGCTCTGGCAGGAACGCTGACATACAGACACAGGGAGGAAAACATTTGCGCTTTTCAAGTTGTTCCCACATCCCTCACACATTCTTATTAAGGACAGCCACATTTAAATACAGAGACGTTAATAAAACACTAGAGATCAGAGTTCAGGGAGGACAGAGCTTAATTTGACCAACTCCATCTGAGTAGACGTTCAGTAGATGGTGACGACACCCTGAGTCTGAAGAGGCACTGATGTGACCATTAAAGCTTCTATCCTCGGCTTAGTAAAGAAGTGTTTGGAGAAAGCAGCACGGAATGGCATAATAAACAGTATTACATGTAGTAATGAGACTCCAAGTTAAACTAAAACATGAGATAAAAGAACCAGGAAAATCACACGTAACCGTTGATGTGGCGCTGACAAATAATCTCGAACTTGACAACCATCCACAGGTAGATAATACTTATAACATTTTTTTATACAAGTCATTAGTGAATTTTTAGAGATAATATTTGTAAATGTGAATTGAATCCATTCGAAGAGACACCCTGATGAAACATGTTGAAGAGGCGTTAAAACTTTATTAATCCCTGGAGGGAAATAGAGGATGATGTGAGTCATAAATAATAGAATAACGTGTTGTTAAACAGGTGGATGTAAAGGTGTGGAGGCTCCAGACCTGCAGTGTGCAGCACCACCTGAGGACTCCAAGCAGCGCTCACTAACTCGCTCAGCTCCATCTTCTCTCCTTCTAAGCGACGAACTTCCTCCTCCTCGTATTCTGAATGTCTTTCTTCCACCGAGCCCCAGATGTGCTCCGCATCTGGCGTCGCCCTCAGCGCCTCTACCCTCTGTATCTTCTCTCCCTGGTCCGGAACAGCTAAGCTACCTAGCCGTTAGCCTCCGCGGCGCTGCCGGCTCATGTGGATGACGTCACGGTGTTATGCGGACGGGACAGGACCGACCCCTGCGCATAGATACTGTAAATTACAGTTATAATTCTAAACCGTTCATCAAAGGATTGTCTCACTCTACATAACAATAACGTTGTTACAGTACATCTGACAGTACATCAGATAACTTACAAAAAAAAAATGTAATAAGCTAAACAAGGACCTGTTATACATTATTTATGTCTTTCTATTGCCTGTCATCTTTCTATGATAATATATGGCGCATTATCCTGTTGAAAGAGGCCACTGCCATCAGGGAATACCGTTGCCATGAAGGGGTGTACTTGGTCTCCAACAATGTTTCGGTAGGTGGTACAAGTCAAAGTAACATCCACATGTAACATCCCACACTGCCATAATGCATCCTGGTGCACTCTCCTCCCCAGGTCAACCACGCACACGCACCCTGCCATCCACATGATGTATAATACATTTTGATTCATCAGAGCAGGCCAACTACTTGCAGCGTTCCATGGTCCACTTTTGACGCTCACAACTTTTACAACAATTTGTGCTACAGAAGCTCTTCTGTAGGATCGAACCAGACGGGCTATACTTCACTCCTCACGTGCATCAATGAGCCTTGGGCGACATGACCCTGTCGCCGGTTCACCGGTTTTCCTTCCTTGGACCACTTTGGGTAGGTACTAACCACTGCATACCGTGAACACCCCACAAGACATGCCGTTTTGGAGATACTCGAACTCAGTCGTCTAGCATCACAATTTGGTGCTTGTCAAAGTCACTCAGATTCAAGATTCAAGAGGTTTATTTGTCACATACATATTCTTACTTTCATACATATATGCAGTGAAATGTAATGCAACGCACTTGGTGATTACACACAATATGTCCTAGGAAAATTTCTTTCTACTAGACCAACTAACTGATTCCTAAAACGTAATACAGTAAGTCGAATACTTATAGAATAAAATAAAAATATATAAAATAAAATAAAATGGAATAGATAAAGGGAATAGGCTTACGTATATGGGATAGACTTATGTATATGGGGTTGGCAATTATGTATATACAGATGTGTGCATTAAAGTGGCATGGGAATAAAGTGAGGTAGTGTTCGTGGGATAATACAGCACAGTATACAACAGTATGGCGCAGCAATACGGTAACACCGAACAACCCAAAACAGTGACATGCGGTACAGTATGCTACATACATTACAGAAGGTAGTGGAGGCTATGTGTGTGGCTAAGTGAGGACCCCTGGTGAGGTCAGCATTGACTGTTCTTATGGCTTGCGGGAAAAAACTCTGTCTCAGTCTCTCTATTCTCACTGTGTGACTGCGGGGGCGCTTGGCTGACCGCAGCAGCTGGAATAGTCCATTGTTGGGGTGATGAGGATCCTTCATGATCCTACGGGCTCTGCTACTACACCTCCCGGTGTATAAGTCCTGCAAGGAGGGGAGGGTAGTTCCAGTGGTACGTTCAGCTGAACGCACCACCCTCTGCAGGGCCCACCTGTCCTGAGCAGTACAGGCAGTGACAGGCAGTGATGTTGCCTGTCAGGATGCTCTCCACTGCTCCACAGTAGAAGGACTTGAGGATCCTCACCGAGACCCGGAATTTCCTCAGCTGCCTGAGGTGGTAAAGACTCTGCCTCGCCTTTCTCACCAGAGTGTCTGTGTGAACAGTCCATGTTAAGTCCTCTGTGATGTGGACTCCCAGGTACTTGAAGCTGCTCACCCTGTCAACAGAAGTCCCATTAATCACCAAGGGCGTGTGTGTCCTCGATTGTAATCCTCGCCTAAAATCCACAATCAGCTCCTTAGTTTTGCTGACGTTCAGGTGTAGGCTGTTGTCCTGGCACCAGAGTGACAGGTCAGCCACCTCCTCGCGGTAGGCCTTCTCGTCGCAGTCGGTGATCAGGCCCACGACCACGGTGTCGTCAGCAAACTTGATGATGGTGTTGGAGCTGGACCTGGCCACACAGTCATGTGTGTACAGGGAGTACAGTAGGGGGCTGAGGATGCAACCCTGGGGGGATCCTGTATTCAGGGTGAGTGAGCTGGACATGTGCTTCCCCACCCTAACCATCTGGGGCCGGGCTGTGAGGAAGTCCAGGATCCCGGCACAAAGCGGAGTATTCAGTCTGAGGTCCTTCAGCTTGACAGTCAATCTGGTGGGGACTATGGTGTTGAAAGCTGAACTGTAATCGATGAACAGCATTCTCACATAGGCCCCCTTCTGGCCATACAGGTGCATGAGCGTGGTGTGCAGTACCTGGGAGACCGTGTCATCCGTGGATCTGTTCTGCTGGTACGCAAACTGCAACGGGTCCAAGGTGCGGGGGAGGGAGGCGCAGATATAATCCTTAATCAGCCTCTCGAAACACTTCATAACCACCGAGGTGAGGGCCACCGGACGGTAGTCATTCAGGCAGGCAGGAGAGGCGATCTTCGGGACAGGAACGACGGTGGACCTCTTGAAGCAGGATGGGACCACTGATTTAGCCAGGGAGATGTTGAATATTGTAGTTAACACCGGAGCTAGCTGGTTAGCACAGGTTTTCAGTACTCGAGTACTAGATATGCTGTCTGGGCCCGCGGCTTTCCTGGTGTTCGCATCAGAGCCTTTCTGACCTCGTGCACGGACACTGAGAGTGCACTCTCATCCCCAGCGGTGTAACTCCAATTAGCTATTACACGTGATGTGTTGGTGGAAATTAGGCAGAACTTTTTAAAGGTTTGCCCTATTAAAGTCCCCAGTCACCACCACAGCCCCGTCGGATGTGCAGAAAAGCAGCGTGCGCTGGTAATGATCCATGATCCACACAAACCAAAAGCACACCACGCTGAGAGGAGCAGGGCCGCGCCTACTCAGAGTGGGAGGCTGATTAAGCCTTGTGACAGATTAAACTTTTAGGTTGGGACTGCCTGGGGGAGAAATAAAAAATAAAATAAAGATGAACATAACGGAATGGTTAACAGAATTGTTTATGAAAGTTGTCATGCCAGGATTTGTGTTTCAACAGTGTTGTATTCGTAGAGAGTAACATTTGAGCCACAGAGTGTTGTTCAAAGTACTGCTCTGGAAACTGTAAGGTCATGTATAATTAACTTATCTCACTTAGAGTTAATCGCAGTTATTGGTATCCGTGTTCTTTTACAATGCCGTTGTATGTTTTATAACAATGTTTTATATCTTACTACAGGGAGATGTTATAGAGTGTGTTGTTGTAACTGTTTGTCAACTGCCTCACCCTGGGTTAAAATCCTGTATTATAGTTAGTAACCAGAAGAGCCACTGTCCTTCTTGTGCTGCTGTCGTGTTCAAAATTTCCAAATCTGGAATGATGCGATGAAACTGGAACTTTGAGCTACGGAGAGTTTATTGGACGGTTTGAGAATCTACCAAAAAATGTAAAAAAAAACTTTATACTTCGACATAGTGAGTCCTAAACTGCGTGACTCATCTAAGCAGACATTTCACCGAGGAGTCCACCGAAACTTTGTTTCCTCGTCACTTTGTTACAAACGATACACCCCCTTTTGCGGGGCGGTCCCCCCTTTGTTATTTCCCATCCCCCGAGTATCTAGTTTCAGACTCCTGTGTGTGCGCCAGATTAACTGTTTCAGTGCTGGTTTCTAACTGGTTGCGTAGTTACACCCAGTGTCTTTATACATGTTTTAATTTTGGTTCTGACTGATCAATGAAACTGTATTTCATAATTACCCACAATATGAATGATAGTAATGTACATAAATGAATCAATGTAATGTATAGGGTTAGGGTTAGGGGTTAGGGTTACGCTTCAAGGGCAGGACGCTTCAAGGGCAGGTGATAGAATACAACTGCTCACGTGATTAGTACTTGCACCTGGCTAAAAGCACGCCCACATAAGAGAGGACTTACCTGAATAGGGGGTGTGCCTGGAAACACAACCTTGTTGGCAGATCAGCAATTAGCAGTGAAATGTGCAGAGTCAAACCAGTAGTCCTAAGTTGCAATACTACAATACTAGATAACATAAACAGATCAGTAATACACTACACAGCAACCTCAGCACTAGAGCTTGTGTTGCTAGGCAGCATCGGATGGTGGTCTGGAGGATAACTCTGGAGGCCAAGAAGAGGAAGAGAGTGAAAGAAGAGCCAAAGATAAAATGGTGGAAGTTGAAAAAGGAGGAGTGCTGCATACAATTTAGGGAAGAGGTAAGGCGGGAAATAAGTGAGAATGTATGGTTACCAGATGACTGGGAAACGACTGCAGAAGTGGTGAGGGAGATGGCCAAGAAGGTACTCTGTGTATGATGCGGGAAGAGGAAGGAAGAAAAGGACTCTTGGTGATGGAATGAGGAAGTACAGGAGAGCATAGAGCAGAAGAGGTTGGCGAAGAAGAAATGGGATAGTCAGAGAGATGAGGAAAGTACACAGGAGTACAAGCTGATGCGGCGCAAGGTGAAGAGAGAAGTGGCAAAGGAAAAGGTGTACGACGACTTGTATGAGAAGTTGGACAGTAAGGAAGGAGAAAAAGACTTGTACCGATTGGCAAGACAAAAGGACCAAGCTGGGAAGGATGTACAGCAGGTTAGGGTGATGAAGGATAATGATGGGAATGTGCTGACTAGTGAGTAGAGTGTGTTGAGAAGGTGGAAGGAGTCCTTTGAGGAGTTGATGAATGATGTGGGGTTAGTGGATCAAGAAGTGCAGCAAATAAGCAAGGGTGAGGTGAGAAGAGCATCTAAGAAGATGAAGAGAGGAAAGGCAGTTGGCACAGATGACATACCTGGGGAAGCATGGAAATGTTTAGGTGAGATGGCAGTGGCGTTCCTAACGGGACTGTTTAACACCATCCTGGAAAGGGAGAGGATGCCAGAAGAGTGGAGAAGAACTGTACTGGTACCATCTTCAAGAATAAGGGAGACGTACAGAGCTGTAGCAACTACAGGGGAATAAAGTTGATCAGCCACAGCATGAAGCTATGGGAAAGGGTAGTGGAATCTGAGTTAAGAGGAGAGGTGGGGATCAGCGAGCAGCCGAATGGTTTCATGCCAGGAAAGAATACTACAGATGCAATATTTGCTTTAAGAATGCTGATGGAAAAGTACAGGGAAGGCCAGAGGAAGTTGCACTGCGTCTTTGTGGATTTAGAGAAAGCATGTGATAGGGTGCCGAGAGAGGAAGTGTGGTATTGCATAAGGAAGTCGGGGGTGGCAGGGAAGTACTTAAGAGCGGGACAGGATATGAATGAGGGCAGTCAGACAGTAGTAAGGTGTGCAGTAGGCGTGACGAAGGCATTCAAAGTGGAGGTGGGATTGCAACAAGGATCAGCTCTGAACCCTTTGTTGTTTGCAATGGTGACGGACAGGTTAACAGATTAAATCAACCATGAGTCTCTGTGGACTATGATGGCCAAGGATGACATTGTGATCTGTAGCCAGATCTGTAGAGTAGGGAGCAGGTTGAGGACAGCCTGGGGAAGTGGAGGCATGCATTAGAGAGAAGAGGAAGTCAGCAGGAGTAAGACAGAATACATGTGCCTGAATGGGAGGGAGGGCGGCGAAAACTGAGAATGCAAGGAGTGGAGGTGGAGAAGGCGGATGAGTTCAAGTACTTGGGGTCGACCATCCAAAGCAGCGGCGAATGCAGGAGAGAGGTGAAGAAGAGAGCACAGGCAGGGTGGAGTGGATGGAGAAGAGAGTACAGGCAGGGTGGAGTGAGTGGAGAAGAGTGTCCGGAGTGATCTGTGACAGAAGGGTTCCAGCAAGAGAGAAGGGGAAGGTGTACAGGACGGTAGTGAGACCAGCTATGTTGTACGGTTTAGAGGCTGTGGCACTGACAAAAAGGCAGGTGGCTGAACTGGAGGTGGCAGAGTTGAGGATGTTGAGATTTTCATTGGGAGTGACTAGGATGGACAGGATTAAGAATGAGTACATTAGAGGGACAGCTCAGGTTGGACGATTTGGTGGAAAAGTGAGAGAAGCGAGATTGAGATGTATTATTATGATGTATTATTAGTCCAGTAATTTGAAAGGCGTCTGAAACAGCTATACTTTATTTTGAAAGTGTCAATAAAACTCAGTAAATAGCGAAGCTGTGCATTTCATTGCTTAATATTCATGTAGCAAAGTTGCAAATGAAAATTAGATGATAATCTGCATGAGAATTAAAAAAAAAAAAATTGGTTATAATTATCAGTGGTTTTCACTGTGTGTGTGTATATATATACACTCCTCCCAAAAAGTTGGGGATATTCGGCTTTCGGGTGAAATTTCAGGATGAACCTAAAATGCACTATAACCTTTACAGGTGAACTTTATTTGACCTTCTCTAAACTTTTCAATGCACATGTCCAACTGTTCAATGTTTCAGTACTTTTTGCACAACTTGCTGTTCTCTAACAAGGAGCAGGTGTTGTGAAACTGGTTCAATTAGAATTGGTATTTAAACAGTCCTCTTCATCATGCTGTTCACATTTTGACATCATGAGACCAAGGCGACACCGAACAATTGATCAACATTACCTCGCCATTGCAAGGCTTCAAACAGGATGTTCTCAGAGGGAAGTGGCCACTGAGCTTAGAGTGTCACAGAGTGTCATCAGCAGGTTGCAACAGAGATACAGAGAGACTGGAAGAGTCACAGAAAGGCATAGAAGTGGACGTCCTTTGGCCACATCCCACACTGATGAGTTTTTCATTGTGAACAGTGCCCTGCGGAACCGGATGATGATGCCACTCAACTCCAGGCACATTTAAGGGAGTTGAGAGGTACCTGAGTGTCACGTCAGACCATTCGAAACCGTTTACATCAGCATGGTCTGCGTGCTAGACGACCCGCAAGGGTACCTGACCACACCACCAGGCACAGCCATTATCGTCTTGCACGGGCCACGTGCCACGTACGCTGGACGAGGGACCAGCGGGCCTCAGCGCTGTTCTGTGATGAAAGTTGATTCACGTTGAGCAGAAATGATGGCCGCCAATGATGTCGGAGACGTCAAGGAGAGCGCTGTGCATCAGCCACTGTTGTCACCAGACGAGCCTCTGATGGTGGTGTTACAGTGTGGGCAGGTGTGTTTAGTCAATACAGAACTGCCCTACACTTTGTGAATGGTACAGTGACAAGCCCATACTACCTGAATAACATCATTAATCCAGTCATTGTGCCCCTGCATGAACAGCACAGGCCTCTTTTTATCTTCATGGACGACAATGCTCCAGCTCATGGAGGTCGCATCATTAGGGAACGGCTGCTGGAGACTGGGGCACCTCAAATGGAGTGGCCTGCACTTTCTCCAGACCTGAATCCCATAGAAAACCTATGGGATGAGCTGAGTGGCCGTGTAGAGGCTCGTAACTCTGTATCCCAGAACCTCAATGACCTGAGGGCCGCCCTTCAAGAAGAGTGGGGGGCCAAGGCCTCAGCAGACAATAAGTCGACTTGTGAACAGCATGAGACGTCGATGTCAAGCTGTAATTGATGCTCAAGGGCACATGACAAGTTATTGAGACATTGACATTTTTGTTGTGGTGTACCCACCACTGTTGTTGGCTTTTGTTTCAATTCATTGTTTGAGATGAGATTTTCCATAAATTTCACCCGAAAGCCAAATATCCCTAACTTTTTGTGAGTACTTTCTGTGTGTATATATACATACACACAGGTACTCCTCACTTAATGACCTACCTGTTTAACGAGCGTTCAGACTTATGACCAGCTCTCTGACCAGTCTGAATTGTACACTGCGTACAATATCAATACAATACAATACAACACTGCGGTGTCTCAGCGCCTAATGTCCCTTTATATACTATATACACTATATATACTGTATATACTATTTACACTGTATACATCTCATCTCCGTTCTCAGTCTCCTTCTCGCAGTCTGTCAGTATTCACTACACGAACAGTCGCAATTGCCAAGCCCCCTTACCATGAACTAAAACTGGTCCTCGGTTATTGACCAATTCGCTTAATGACCTGGTTGTAGGAACGGAACTTGTCATTAAGTGAGGAGTACCTGTATATACCTGAAAATTCGAGTTGGGGCATCAATGGATAGGCTTGTTCTTCCAGCACATCCCACAGATGCTTGATCAGATTTTGATCTGGGGAATTTGGAGGCCAAGTCAACACCTTGAACTCTTTGTCATGTTCCCCAAACCATTCCTGAACAATTTTTGCAGTGTGGCAGGGCACATTATCCTACTGAAAGAGGCTACAGCCATCAAGGAATACCGTTGCCCTGAAGGGGTGTACTTGGTCTCCAACAATGTTTAGGAAGGTGTGTGTCAAAGTAACATCCACATGAATGCCAGGACCCACGGTTTCCCAGCAGCACATTGCACTCACACTTGGCCATCCACGTGATGTAAAATAAAACGTCATTCATCAGACCAGGCCACATTCTTCCATTGCTCCATGGTCCAGTTCTGAGGCACACATGGCCATTGTAGGAGATTTCAGTGGTGGACAGGGGTCAGCATGGCACTCAGACTGGGCCCATACGCAGCAAGCTGCGATGCAATGTGTGTTCTGACACCTTTCTATTATAGCCAGCATACATTTTTTCACTAATTTATATATTAAAGACAAGCGAGTCTGTTATCATTGTTACCATTATCTGTATCTGTTTGTGGTGTGGGGATGGTGTGGTTAGGGTTGCCACACCTGTCCCTGGTCTAGGTAACTGGGGCCCATAATCAATGTGGCTGTACACCTGTTGCTCATTGGTTGGTCAAACAAGCAACAGGTAAAACCCCCATCCCCACACACACTCAGGAGAGGAGCCCTTGTCATGACATGCTGTCCATCTGCTCCAGCGGTGTTCGAGCTCCGTCGCCTGTGTCTCTGTGCCGGAGGGCCCTGAAAACACAACTGCGGCGTGCGGCAGGCGAAACTGCCACACTGTTCAACCAACTAAATTATCTGTATCCGTTCTCTGAATGGGCGGCTCTTAAACAGGAAGTGGGTATGCATAACGGGAAGTTGTTATCTCAAGGTTTTATAAATTTGAATGAATAAACTACAATGAACACAACACATGCAATATGAGGAAGTAGGAAGTAAAATACATGAATGAGAGTTTTCATATTCATTGTAACTTTATTTTTTAACTTTATCTTTTACAGTGTGATGTTTGTGTGTGTGATCAGGGCTTTTTTGCTAGCTAACGTTAAATTCTTTGGGATATTTTCTATTTCTACAAAAAGTAAACACAACGCTATTGTCGTGACGTGACAATCATGGAAGGACGTGAACACAGCTACCCAAGGAGGATTTTTCTTCATCACGAGTCCAGATATTGATACATTTTACCTGGATGATACTCGGCTAGTAAAAAGAACATTATCTGTACCGGATACTCATTTCATCGGAGTATTTGGCGCAACCCTACGGTGTGTGTACGCTGATGAATTTTAAGAGTGCTTGAATGACTGAATTTGTTCCCACACTGTTCACAGGGGTAAGGTTTCTCTCCTGTGTGAATACGCCAATGTACATTTACTTCGGCCCTTCTCTTAAAACTCTTCCCACACTGTTCACAGGGATAAGGTTTCTCTCCTGTATGCATGCACTGATGTATGGTCATAAAGCTCTTCCCACACTGTTCACAGGGATAAGGTTTATCTCTGGTGTGTGTACACTGATGTTTCTTGAGATTACCATTATCATTAAAGTGCCTTCTACACTGTTCACAGGTTTTTCTGCTGTGTGTATACGCTGATGTCGTTTGAGATGTTCTAATTGACTGAATCTCTTCCCACACTGTTTACAGGGGTAATGTTTCTCTCCTGTGTGAATACACTGATGTCGTTTTACTTCAGCCTGAGGGGTCTGGAAGGTTTGAGGTGAATAGGTTACTGAGCTCCCAAAGCTGAGATATAGTGCGGTCATAATATTAACTATGTTAGTATTAGATTTATTGCCTCGATGTCATACGAAGAACGAAAACAACAATGGGTCTATTGAGAGGTCCTATGGGAGAGGAATTTTGTTGATTCTTCCAGCTCGACCAGAGGAGGAAAGGTTTACATTTAGGACAGGATATAGGCTGAGCGGCACCTATGGATTGGAACCAGATGTGGTATGTTATCTTTGTACCGCTTTAAAAGCGAGTGCAGAGCGTCACTTGGCAGAGATTCCATCCGGCTCGGGTCTCCCAGGACATCCATGGCAAGTCTGGTTTGATGCTGATTTGTGTAATAAAATCATTATTTTATTCGAGTCAGTGTCAGCGGTCACTCCTTCATTCTTCAACACATCACACCCATCAAGAAACTAAACTACAAGCCCTTGTTGTAAAGATCTTTCCACACTGTCCGCAGTTGTATCGTTTCTTTCTTCTGTTAGTAGGATGACGTTTGCTGTAATAACCTAAAAGAGGAGAGGAAGAGAAAGACAACAGTGGATCATAAAACAAGTCAGAGAGGGCACTAAGAATGTAGGCTGTTGAGTGAAGGCTGGTCACTGAAAAAGAGGGTTAATTTGCAGTAATGACCGACTGGCTGCATTGCCACTATCCCACTTATTGATTTGAAATGATTTCATAACTAATATACCTAGTTTCACAACTAGTATACCTAGCACAGCGTGCTCGGCAACTGCCAAGCTTCTGTTTAGCTTCAGCTAAGAAAAACAACAATGTAGTTAAGGCTGCAACGACACAGCAAACTATTTGATCAACAAAGAATATAACCCAACCAGGGTTTTTCCTGGCTCAAAATGAGGTGGAGTTGGTGCCATCCTGATCATGTGCACACATGTGCATATGTACTGTGCCTTCTCACTCAAGCAAACCCTTTTTACAACCAAAGCATTTTAGGAGTTCTAATAATTATATGATTGAAGAAAATGCCAAATTTCCCATTAAAGCATATTTTATTAAAAAAAAAGTGCCCAGTTCAACATTAAATTAAATACAACATAAAGCTAATGTGCTTATTTACACATTTAACAGCAAAGTTCTTTAAAATCAAATCAAATATAACATAAGGTATTTGTTTTAATTTACAGTTCAATCCTCTTGCAGTGAAGTTGAACATAAAAATTACATAAACGCCTTTGCTTTCATTTACACATTTCATAACCAGCAAAGCGTGGCTCTGTTACAGCGTAGAAGAACATTGCATCAAAGCCATTTTTTCCCATCCATGCAGTTCAAAACCAGAGGCAGAACATTGCTGCCTCCCATTTTTCATTAAAAAAAATATATATAAAATACAAATAAAAAAAACTCTTAATGCACTCCTTGTAGTTCATACCTACAGGAGAGAGCAAAGAGAACGCTGGTGAGGTCCAGGTTTTCTATGCTGAAGGAGATGAATGCTCCAAGCTCTTTCTTTTTTGGGCTGGAAAAAAAAAAAAGGTGTGAAACCAAACAAATGCACTGTTTGAGATTGAATAGGGGGTCTTTAATATGTGTGGTGAAGGAGATGGGGGAGGAGAATTTGTTTCCTGCAGAATTGTGTGACTCTTTGCTAAAGGATCTGCCAAAACTCTCTCATGCAGAAAAGACGGATGTGGACTCTCCTATTACCTTCTATGAGTTTAGTAAAGCAGTTTTCGGATGCTTTCAGGAAAAGCTCCAGTGGTGGATGGGCTGCTGGTGGACTTTTGGGAAACCATTGGTGAAGACTGGTTTCAATGTTTTATGTGCATGCATTAATTCAGGAGAACTGCCACTCAGCTGTTGTTGTGCGGTACTAACTCTTTTACCAAAAAAGGTGATTTGAGCTTGCTTAAAAACTGGAGATCCATTGCTCTATTATGTGCTGATTTTAAGATTTCTTCACCCCCGGGTGCTGGGGTAACATTGAGGTGCCCCGCGCTGAGCACACGCTGCTTTGTGTATGGGCACTTGACGCTCATGCCGGGTGGGGCGTCTGGTCGGCTGCGGTGGGGTGTGGGTGGGCATGGGAGACCCGCCAGCGGGGTGTCGGGGTGTCAGGCCTGCGGGTCCAAGCCTTTCGCCCGCAGCCCAGGCTCATGCCTGCACCTGGGGGTTGGTTGTATGTGTGCGCCCCTGGGGTGTGGGGTCTCCTCGTGCTCCCTGGGACTGGGTCATGCTCCTCGGGGCTGGGCGCGTGGGTTGCTCCACAGCCCTCTGGCTTCTCTGGGAACCTGGGGGTCTTCTGTGGCCGCAGGGCAGGGTACTTTGGGCTTTCCTGCAGCTGTAGGATGTCTACAAGGCTGTGGAGTTCGGGGGGCTTCGGGGCCCTTTCCGCTGCTTCAATTCGACATAATACCGACTATACCGCGTTATCAAGCAACTACGGTTCTGAACTGTAAGCCTTTCCCTGTAACACCGTCCCCCCGGTTTAGATTTATGTTGCAA
This sequence comes from Zeus faber, assembly GCF_960531495.2. NCBI lineage: Eukaryota > Metazoa > Chordata > Actinopteri > Zeiformes > Zeidae > Zeus > Zeus faber. The sequence goes on along the minus strand of NC_137200.1, from coordinate 32,124,074 downwards.
AACTGAAGAAGTAAACTTTAATTCACCCTCAACTTTGCAGACGCGTTCTGCCATCCTTGTTCACAGCGACAGAACTTCTTTACGTCAATACGACGCCGTGCGTTATGTTAGCTGTGCGGGCATGAGAGCGAGTGTAAACAAACATGGCAGAACGGGGCTTTGGGAAATTACTGTGATGGATTATTGCAACATTTGGCCGTCTGCTACCGTGCAAGATAAAGTGAGGTGAATTAAAGTGTACATCTTGAATTTAGCAAACAAGTCAGCTTTTGATGTCACTTATTTTGCCTCTCCTGTGAATTTGAGAGCCCCCACAAGCGCCTTGCCGCGCTGCACTCAAAGGCTTTACCATGTGTTTTTCATTTTTAATATAAACTACTTGTTCATTGAATAAAGAGAAAACCGTCGGGAAATTAACACCGTGAAATACTGTATATGTTGTGTTTTAGTAGATACCGTACAGTACTGTGAAATGTCATACCGTTCCATCGCTAGTACGTACTGGATACTTTTAGCCCGAAAAAATGCCAAGGAAAAAAATAATAAATATCCGAGCAGGGTTAGGGGTTGGCTGGAGGTGGTGGCAGAAGCTCTCCCACTACCGCTGCAATTCGCTCTCGTATCGAAAAGGTGAACAGTTGGAGCCGTTCCGCCATCGTTGTTGGAGGTGGCGGGAAAGTGAGCAGTGTGATCCACTTCCGCGTCAAAGAGGGCTGCTGGGAGCTTCTCTTTGTTCTAGAATCAGAAGAAAATGTAAATGTTTATTTTATATCATAAATGTTTATTTTATAATTCATTTTGTGTTTTGTCTTAAAATTAATTGGATGGTATTTTTTAAGCTTTTGCCTGAATTACATCCAGTTTATTCAACGTTGTTGCAGCTGTAGACCCATAAACCAAACAACCAAAATCCAAAACTCAGACACAGACAACGATGTGTTGTGGACATCAGTTTATTGTAGAGAGGAGGCTAGGTGGAATTAGCTAGGAGCAAATAGAACATGCCATGACAGGGCTCCTATCCTGAGTGGGTGTGAATGGGGATTTTACCTGCTGCTCGTTAGCCCAACCAATGAGCAACAGGGATGCAGCCACCCTGACTCAAACCATCCCATCCACACACCACACTCAACTTATCATAGCTTGATATAAACACCCCACAATGTTGATTAGGTTTTTACATATTCCATTGTCTGCAAATAAAGACTTGCCTATTCCTTCTCCCACCTCACTGAACATGTCATTGATCAAAATATTAAAAATCCCCAGATGCTCCCTTGAGGTGTCCCATTGTCAATTTCTGCAATCTCAGAGAGCGCCCCTCTCACTTTTACTTGTATTGTACATGATTCATCAAAAGATTCTGAATCCAATTTAGCATCCTCCTACATAGCCCATTATAATACAATTTTAACATACATCCTTCTTTCCATAGTGAATCATTTCAATATCAAGGAAAACACAAACCACTGTTTACTTATTCTTCACTTCCATGTCCATCATAAACGCTGAATCCATTGTAAATGATCCTTATCTAAATCCACTCTGAAATGGAGAAAAATATATTTTTATTTTCCAGCATACTAGCTAGTCTGTCAGTCAGCATTCTTTCCATTACCTTGCACATAACAGCCGTAAGTGCAATTAGGACGATATGATCCTGGACTATCAGCTCCCTTCCCTGGTTTCAATATCGGAACCACTACTCTCTCTCTCTACATCGTCCTCAGACGAGCCTTCCATCGGCGTCTCCAGTCATCCCTGTTCTCCATACATCTGGCCAGCTCCTTTGTGCTTTCTGCACCAGCATCTTTCCTTAGCACGTCCACATAGGTAGATGCGTGACGTTCTCTTGATCGATGCCCGTGTGTTGGTTCCCACAGTACAAGCTTTTTGGCCGGGGGCTCTCGGTGGCGGTGGCAATGGCCTGCTAGTCTCATCCTCCTTACTGCTATCTACTCTGATACACTGGGTAGTGCCCCATACAGACATTGGTATGTGGCGCAGTGCATTGCACTGCTGCCTCACAACAAGAAGGTCCTGGGTTCGATTCCCGCCTGGGGCGCTGCTGGCTCCGGTGGGTTATCCCCCAAATAGGAGCCTTTCTGTGTGGAGTTTGCATGTTCTCCCTGTGCTCACATGGGGTTTCCTCCAGCTCACGTCAGTAAGGACCCCCACCAAAAACATTCACCCATCATCGTCTGACCAGCGATGGACACTTATCACCTGGTCCCCGGGCGCGTCCACGTACGCTGCCCACTGCTCCTGGCTGTGCCCCCGGAGGAAGGACAAGCCAGGATGGGTCAAAAGCAGAGGAGCCATTTCACCGGCCACCATCAAGCATGTGCATGTGTGTGTGTGTGTGCAAGCATGTGTTGTGGAGTGTCGTGTGACGATTAAAGACTGTTTCTTCTTTCTTCTAATGTGTTCGTCCTGGTTGATGTTCAGTACCACACGTAACATTCTGGTGTAGCACCCATCCAGGGATTTCTGTCGGGCCTTTGTTAGTGTCCAGCATTCGCAGCCGTATAGGAAAACGGACTCCACGGTGGCAGAGGAGAAACTGATCTTGATGTGTCGGGGGAGGTTGGATTTCCACACACTGGTCATGCCATTAAGTGCTCTCCAGGCAAGTGTTTTCCTCACATTAAAGTCCTTTTCCGTGGAGCCGACCCACGCGCCCAGGTATTTAAAGTCATTGACCTCTTTTAGCACTGAGCCTTCTGTTGTTATTAGGGGTGGGAGTTCCTTGGGGATGTTGTAGGTCATGACATTTTCCATTAGAGTCCGGTTGCAGACCTCCAAGATGATGTCATCGAGATTGCAGCTCTTGATAACCTCTGGGGGGATGCCTTCAGGTCCAGCCGCTTTCCCCTGCCTCAGGGAGACTTTGACCTTGGCTAATTCCTGCAATGTAAAAGGGCCGTCATCGATGTTGAGATCCCCCAGGACTGCAGGTATTTCCTGCTCAGCACCTTCCACTGCCTGGTGTGTGCCAAGGAGGTTCCTGAAGTGAGTTAACCAAGTGGTCACTCTCTCCTCTGGGCTGTTTTCCTGCCACCTGTTTTTCTTTCCATCTTTTCCTTCCACACATGTCATTGATCACCCTCCATGATTCGCTGTACTGTTGTTCTCCCTGGGCAGCTACAGGGTGTTTCCATTTAGCGGGAAGTTGCCCAAGTTCCCACAAAGCATTTCTCATTGACATCTCCTCTAATTCTTGATTCTCAGCCACCAATTGTGCAAGTTCTCCCACTTAAAAAGATGAAAGAGGCCTGTAATTTTCATCATAGGTACACTTCCACTATGAGAGACAGAATGGGGGGAAATAATCCAGGAAATCACATTGTAGGATTTTTAATGAATTAATTGGTAAATTCCTCGGTAAAATAAGTATTTGGTCACCTACAAACAAGCAAGATTTCTGGCTTTCACAGACCTGTAACTTTTTCTTTAAGAGGCTCCTCTGTCCTCCACTCGTTACCTGTATTAATGGCACCTGTTTGAACTTGTTATCAGTATAAAAGACACCTGTCCACAACCTCAAACAGTCACACTCCAAACTCCACTATGGCCAAGACCAAAGAGCTGTCAAAGGACACCAGAAACAAAATTGTAGACCTGCACCAGGCTGGGAAGACTGAATCTGCAGTAGGTAAGCAGCTTGTTGTGAAGAAATCAACTGTGGGAGCAATTATTAGAAAATGGAAGACATACAAGACCACTGATAATCTCCCTTGATCTGGGGCTCCACGCAAGATCTCACCCCGTGGGGTCAAAATGATCACAAGAACATGCCAAAGTAACAAAGGCTACCATCAGTAACACACTACGCCGCCAGGGACTCAAATCCTGCAGTGCCAGACGTGTCCCCCTGCTTAAGCCAGTACATGTCCAGGCCCGTCTGAAGTTTGCTAGAGAGCATTTGGATGATCCAGAAGAGGATTGGGAGAATGTCATATGGTCAGATGAAACCAAAATATAACTTTTTGGTAAAAACTCAACTTGTTGTGTTTGGAAGAGAAAGTAAGCTGAGTTGCATCCAAAGAACACCATACCTACTGTGAAGCATGGGGGTGGAAACATCATGCTTTGGGGCTGTTTTTCTGCAAAGGGACCAGGACGACTGATCCGTGTAAAGGAAAGAATGAATGGGGCCATGTATCGTGAGATTTTGAGTGAAAACCTCCTTCCAAGGGCATTGACGATGAAACGTGGCTGGGTCTTTCAGCATGACAATGATCCTAAATACACCTCCCGGGCAACGAAGGAGTGGCTTCGTAAGAAGCATTTCAAGGTCCTGGAGTGGCCTAGCTAGTCTCCAGATCTCAACCCCATAGAAAATCTTTGGAGGGAGTTGAAAGTCGCCCAGCGACAGCCCCAAAACATCACTGCTCTAGAGGAGATCTGCATGGAGGAATGGACCAAAATACCAGCAACAGTGTGTGAAAATCTTGTGAAGACTTACAGAAAACGTTTGACCTCTGTCATTGCAAACAAAGGGTATATAACAAAGTATTGAGATGAACATTTGTTATTGACAAGATACTTATTTTCCCCCATAATTTGCAAATTTTTTTAAAAGTCAGACTGTGATTTTCTGGATTTCTTTTTCTCTCATTTTGTCTCAGAGTTGAGGTGATGCTATGATGAAAATAACAGGCCTCTCTCATCTTAAGTGGGAGAACTTGCACAATTGGTGGCTGACTAAATACTTTTTTGCCCCACTGTATATACGCCTGCTCTTCCTACATCCAGCAGGTCAGGGTGAGCTCGACCACAGGCTGCGTCCTGCCATTCGCTCTCTCCCTCTCCTCTCTTTGCAAAGACTAAACTCTGTTTCTCTAAAATAAATATACACACAACAAATTTGTTCACGATCCTTTATTACAGATTTTGCCACAACACTGCCTAAACAAGGATATTATACATAGCAAACACATATAAACATGGGAAACAATACTAGATTTTTGCCTATAATCATCTAAATGTCACATGACATATATAAACTGCAAACACTCTTTGGCCACAATTGTGATGATTCTGTTAGAAGAGACTTTAAAGTTTGCCAAACATGTTTGCTCTCACCATGGACATATAGTTCTGGGTATTTACATGTTAGATCCAGATAAAAGCAGTTGTAGATGGATAGAAACTTTAACAGGCTGTGCACGGTCCCGCCGACGGAAATCACTTTTTGGCAGATGATCACTTTTTGGCATGACACCTGTCCCCCAGGAAGGGACGTCATAACTGAAGACCCGCCTTGATGAGGGGACTGACAGATTGCATTTCCATTTGAATTTTGATACCAAAAGAGTAGAGATGGGAGGTTCGACTCTTTCTACTGACTTGAGTTTGTATGAATCACTCACTAAAGAGTGGGATTTTTCACCGAGTCAGTCACCCAGAGTTTGAGGAATCCCCCATCACCCCCAGTGCCCATAGAGCATGCGTACCAGAGACTTCCACCGGGCAAGCCGGCTAACTTGAATAGCATAAGATAGTTGAATGGTGCGACTGTGCGGTCGGTACAGCACGAGTCAGACCTTCAGCTCCTGGCTGGGAGAACAAGTACTGAGTGAGTCAGTGACTCGCAACCCAAATCACTGACTCAAGGCTTAGGTTAGTAAATGATTGGTGCAGCCCACATCAGACCAATCAGCTCAGGGCAGGGCCAGGGCTCCGGTCTGTGAGAGCGACTCGAGTGAGTACTGAGTTGAAACAAGCACCAAAGTAGTTTCCTCTCTCACAGGGAGAGGTTAATACAGTAATTAACTGATACATTATAACAAATACAGTTTATATAAGAGTTGCACAGTAGAGTGAGTGACACGTCATCTCGCTAGTAGCAGATAGGAGGGTGAGTCAGTAAATTAGTTAGTGGAGACGAGCACTCGCACTCCCGAGTCAGTAAAAAGAGTCGTTAATTTTGAACGATTTATTCAAACCCGCACATCACTATAAAAGGGAGTGTTGAGAAGTAAATGTAATAGATTGGGGCCGTTGTTTCGCTGGCACATTGAATCACAAATTGCAAAATAGAGGGGCCAAAAAACCACAACAATATGAAATGCAATTGAATAAGCTTTTATGTTACTATGGTAACACGTATTCTGGTGGAAGTGAATTCATTAGATCGTATTTTCTATTTTTAATTTGAAAATCTCACATTGGTAGATTTGTAATATTGTTTTGGAAAATCACAACAATATTGTGAGAAACTTTCCCTAAAACGATCTCCTGGTGACTCATTGAAATTTTTTATCAAAACAATTCAAACTGAATTGAAGGTTGCATTGTCACTTTGCACATTGAGTTGCTATGCAAAATGCATTGCCATTTAAATAAAGAAACCAAAAAATATCCATAGTTATCAGATTCGACGGCTGAGACTGGCCTTGTCTACAGATTAATCCAGGAACTGCATTTATGTAGGAGTATCCTGTATCCACTGTATATGCCACTTCCAAGTGCACAGCACGACTGGTCAGACAGGTGAAAAGCACTCCATATCTTCTAAGACAGCCTCCTGGCCTCTTATCATTGATGGGGCCAACATAGTCAATCCCAACATCTGTGAAAGGTCATCCATCTTCTGCTCAACAAGCCTTGTTCTGTTGCCTCTAAAAACAACAGTCAGATATGACTTCCCAGGCAGCAGAGTTTGCGTTAATGATTCAGTACTTCTGCCATAAACTGGACAGTATGTGATTTTTTCCTGTATGTCCCAGTTGATGGATATGGTGCAAAATTGGCGTGGATACATGCAGGTCTCTGGACAAAATGACTCGATGTTTGGATTCTACTGGCAGTGCTGCTTTATTCAAGCGACCACCCACTTTGAGGATTTCGTCATCCATTTCTGGGTCCAGTTTGTACAGTTAACACTCTTTGGAGACGTTTAAAAGGCCACCCTTCAGTGAGGCAATTTCAGCTTTAAAGTTGCCTTTGAACATATTGAATGATTTGCCTTCACAACATCTTCAGGAATTAGACTGTCCTTTAAGTGTGGCTTGGAAGCTCTGAATTCTTCTTTCCACTTCATGTTCTTGGATCTCCAGGTTGTTCTAACCATGGCCTGCAGAAGCACAAAACTCCTTTCTTTTTTGTCCCAATAACACGAGAATTTCCTTGACCTTCAGAAACCAGGCCACAGATGTTTTTAGCCTCATCCAAGATGAAAAGTAATAGATCAGGCGGTTAGTGGCATTTTCCAAATCCTTTACAATAGCGTTCGCAGTCACGTCCCTTTTAACCTCTGGGTCATCTGCAGGAATCACTTCAAGATCCACATTCAGTTAAGGCCATTCTACTAGGGATGCCACAATGAGGATTTTTTTCCCCACGAGTTAATAAAGTCATGACAAGGTAACACCAGACATTTTACAACGGGGGGCACTGAGAACATGGAGTGTACCCATTATGCACAGGTGCTAATTACAGATGGAGGGAGACAGGTCCCAATCTGTACCTGATTTAAGGTGTCCTATAGCCTTTTCTCTTCTCCTACCGTGATTAGCAGCCTGTGCTGCGACTCTGCTGTGCTCATGAAGCCTCCACTTTCACTTTTGTAGCGTCCGACTAATTATTGATAACTCGCTTAGTATTTTACAACTTGGAATTTTTTTTTTCATGTGATGAACTTCAGCCCTGAATGCCAAACTTAACTAAATGGATTTAGTTTCTAACCCCCCCCCACCCAAAAAAAAGCAAAGTGATGGTGGGGCATAGGGAAAGTAATGTAATCGGTGTATGCCAAAACACCGCGCAATGCCAATAACCGCAGCAGCCCTACATTCTAGCATTGACTTTTAGAAAAACTCAGGTCGGTTTGTCCTTCTCCTGCCTTTCAGGAAACCCTCAGCTCTCATTCCTTGTGATGCTTCATCTTCCGGATTCTCCTTTGAGCCCACATATCTTCACTGATCAACATCTGCTGCTTCTCTGATGACAGAGGTTCTGTTTGCCACAAAGGGGTGGAATCACCTGATTTTATTAGATATATTTAAGGATTGATGCAAAGTTAGTTGGTTGGTTGGTTGGTCTCTCCTGTGTGCGTACCCTTATGTTTCTTGAGATTGGATGATTTACTGAATCTCTTCCCACACTTTTCACATAGATAAGGTTTCTCTCCTGTGTGTGACCGCTGATGTACTATTACATCACCACTCGTTGTAAAGCGCTTCCCACACTGTTCACATGAGTAAGGTTTCTCTCCTGTATGTATACGCTGATGAATCTTGAGACTGGTTAGTCGACGGAATCTCTTCCCACACTGTTCACAGGGATAAGGTCTTTCACCTGTGTGAATGCGCTGATGTATTTGTTCTTCGGCCTTTGCCCTAAAGCGCTTTCCACACTGTTCACACCCATAAGGTTTCTCTCCCGTGTGTATACGCTTATGTCGTTTTACTTCAGCCCTGGTTGCAAAGTACTTCCCACATTGTTCACAGTCGTATGGTTTCTCTCCTGTGTGTATCCGAAGATGTCGTTTTAAATCACCCTTTAATGTAAAGCGCTTCCCACATTGTTCACACTCGTATGGTTTCTCTCCTGTGTGTCTCCGCTGATGTACTTTTACTTCAGGCCTTGTCTTAAACGTCTTCCCACACTGTCCACAGTCATATAGTTTGTTTCCTCTGTTAGTAGGATGACGTTTGCTGTCATAACCTAAGAGAGTAGAGGGAAAGAAAGAAAATAGTGGATTATAGAACAAGTTAGAAAGGGTGCCAAGAATTTAGGATGTTGAGAAAAGTTTGATCACTGAAAAAGAGGGTTAATTTGTCATAATGACCGACTGGCTGCATTATGCCACTTATTGATTTGAAATTATTTCATAACTGGTATGCCTAGTTTAACCAAGCACAGCAGTGTGCTTGGCAACTACAAAGCTTCCACTGTGAAGCTTCCGCTAAGAAAATAGTCCACAACAATGTAGCTAACACTGCAACTACATAGCAAACTATTTGACCAACAAATAATATAACCCAACCTATTCACAGTTAATAATGTGAAATAAGACAAGATCTAACATTTACTTGAAGAGATATACAACATAGGCAACAGGGAAGACCACCCTGAATGAAATATTTTTGAACACCGCTATGCCACTCCTGTACTGAGAATGCTGTGAGGAGATAGAAAGAACAATTTAAGGATTTTGGTTTAAAACAATCGATTTATGGTCAAGAGCTGAACCTTGGGCGACCACACATGTAAGAGCAGCTGCTGAAGACAGACATTGGCTTAAACAGTAAAACATGCTTTTAACAGACATATGAGGAAAACCTCATCCTTATGAGGAAAGGAGATGTGACACAAATTCTAACTCTCCTTGAATCTATTAAATAAAATTGTGATTTGGCAAAAAAGACAGTGTACTAAAATCAGCATAGAAAAATAAAAAATGTTTTAGCAGTGAGGTTTCTGTGCTGCTTTAAAAGCCTGACTGAAATGTATCAAAGATACAAAAAATACTAGAAGATTGAAGTGATGCTGTTGGACATGTAAACACCATAAATATTATATAGTCAGAGAAATAAAGAATAGTTAGGGGAATGTATGATTGGAACTGTAATTTGTGTAAGATAAAATGAGATACTTTCTTGTACTGAAGGAAATTTGTCTTTGTCAAAATTATATGTAAAATACAATCAACCACAACATACAGTACATTCAAATGGATAAAAGTTCTCTTACGTTGCATTCAGTGCTTTGATGGACAGGAGGCCAAAGGAGTGCTTATAGTGGTTGAGCCTACATTGGGGGACCCTAAAACGCCTGCCTGACGGAAGGAGCTGGTATTCAGAGTGGAGGACATGAATTGGGTCAAATTATTTTTTGTGCCTGTCTGACAAAAACAACCTGAAGGGTGGAACCTTGCCCAACTCCAAATCTTCATGGCTCTTTGTGAGTGTAACCTGGGCCTTCCGCTGGACAGACAGGTTGCCAAACCATACTGAAGTGAATGCCCAGGTATCTGTAAGAGCTCACCTGTCCTATCCTCTGATCCCCTAATTGATATTTCCTCATTGAAATGTTATCTCTGTGCTATTGTAAGCTTCTATCTGTTTTAACCAGTTATTGTAATGTACACTGACTGAGGAATAAAAAGAAGAAAGAAAAAAAGATAACGGCTCGACTTAAAGAATCTCAGGCAACTGACGGATTTGCGACTGATGATTCCAATCGTCGGCCTTCAGGGGGCAGCAGTAATTTTGAGTATCTGTAGTGCTCATATCATTTTGCTTATTTTTAATAAATGGGCTGAATCAGCAATTGATGAAGTTGTTACCTGCTGATATTCACCCAGTCAAGAGCCTGGTCGGAGAAAGTATTAAAACTTACCTGACTGAGGTTGTCTGATCTCCATCCAATCTTCATCACTGTCTTCAGTCTCAGTTTCAGAAGAGTGTGAAGAGAAGAGCTGCTCAGCACCAGCTGGTTCTAAAGCAGCAGCTGGATCTAAGCTACTGTCTGCTTCTGACACTCCCCAGTCCTCTCCATCACCTTCTGTTTCCATCTGTTCAGTTGAGGTGCTGGCTACAGGTTCTGCCTCTCTCTTCTCCTCAGTTTGGCTTTGATGAAGCTGGGACAACTGAGTACACTCTTTATCATGTTCAGTCTTCACAGGGACAGGAGGGGAGGGGAACTGGGTGATACCAGCGTCCTGACCGACACGTAGTTCCTCCTCTTCCTCTTTAATGAGTGGGAGCTCTGGCTCCTCCTGGCCCAGACTGGGGCTCCACTTCTGCTGCTCAGGGGGAAGCTCCTCTTTACAGACAGAGAGTTGCTGGTGCTCAGGAGGCAACACTGAAAGACACAAAAATATGTGTGAAACCTTACAAATGTTGCATTCTTCTATATATACTTTGAGTTTTCTAACCCAATCAAAAGGTCGAAACATTTTCATTTCAATCCAATTACAGTTTACAACAATATGAAACATGTCATTTTAAATCGACCTATAATGCTTATCCTTATTTTCTGTCAAAAATTGTATAATGTTACATTTTTGGATTTTCATATTAGGCGTGGCAAACAGGGATTCAGTGGTACGCGGTATGTTCTCGAACTGTATGGTACGCTCCCTACGATTCAATACAAACATGTGCACTGCAGTATTTTGGTAACATGGTTGAAGTCCACCGGACGTGTCAGCACAGTGTACAGGCACAGCATGCCACAAGTGCTCCTCCTATTGAATCCACTGTTGCAGCGCCACCGGCCACATGCGCCACATGGCATTTCTGTATTTTTGTGAAAGGTCTATTTTTTATTTTTTATTTTCTACAATGGCACGCAGCTACGCAGCCTTTCAATAGAAACAGAATAAAACTACAGAGAAATGTTTTTGTTTTTTAAAAGAGTGCAATCAATCAAGGTCAAGTCAGAAGACAATCCCCGGGATGGCCTTGTCCCTCTTTATGACGAACTTCCCTTGAACGGCTCTTTTGTAGGGCTGAAGGGAACCTGAAGGGTTGCAGCTAAGTTCTCCAATGATAAGTTGGGGTCGCCGGTTTTTAAAGGTTAAGAAAGAAGAAGTAAGAAGAAGGTTGTTACACACAAAAGGTCATGACCGTGTTGAAACATATTAAGAAGATGAAGGGTGGCACACACACCCCGATCCACATCAATGGGATGGAGGTCAAGCGTGTCACCAGTTTCAGGTTTCTTGGTGTCCACATCTCCCAGGACCTCTCTCGGGCCATCAACACCTTGACCCTCGTCAAAAAGGCTCATCAGCTGTCTTCTTCCTGAGGAGACTGCAGAAAGCCCACGACTCCACAGATCCTAGTGAACTTCTACCACTGCACCATTGAGAGCATCCTCACAACTGCCTCTCAGTCTGGTACGGCAACTGTACCGCTGCAGACCAGAAAGCACTGCAGAGGGTGGTGAAAACTGCCCAACACATCACCACCACTCCTTGCGATTGAGGCTCTCCTGCACAAGCGGTGCCTGCGGAGGGCACGCAGCATCGCCAGAGACACCTCTCACCACAGCCACAGGCTGTCTGCACCCAGGAACTGCCTCTTCCCCTCAGCTTTCATCCTGCTGAAGTCTACCCCCCATACCTGGATTAACCCCTCCCCACACCTCCAGATTACCCACCCAGCCCCCCTCACACACAAACTGCACTTCAGTGACTTCACTCTTCTACATTGCGCCTTTGCGTTTTTGTATCAATATTAATACAACTGGTGTAGGGATGGAGTGGCTTGAGCAGCCACACCTGACCTGGATCTAGGTAATTGGGATCAGGGTGGCTGCAGGGTGCCTGTTGCTTGGTCTAACAAGCAGCAGGTAAAACCCCCATCCCCACACAAACCCCTGTCATGACATTCCGTTCCTGGGTTTATAACTGGCCCACTCTCCACAATAAACTGGTAACTTGAACTTGTCTACAACCCCCGTCTTCTGTGTCCCTGTGCCAGAGGTCCCTGAACTCACCACTTAGGTGGCACGTGGTAGGCGAAATTGCCACAACCGGCTATACTAATATACTATACTAACTATTGTAGCATATTCATATGCACTCTGTTAATACTGCTCTTTATGTATATACTTTAATGTATCCATATCCATTCTGTAAATACTGCTCATCATTCTGTTAATACTGCTCATATTGTATATATTTTAGTGCATTCATATTCATTCAGTGAATATTATTAACTCTGTTCATACTGTACATATTTAGTATATCCATACCCACTACTGTTAACATATTATTCATATACAGGTACTCCTCACTTAACGACCGAGTTCAGTTCCTAGAACCAGGTCGTTAAACGAATTTGTCAATAAGCGAGGACCCGTGTTATTTCACGGTAAGGGGGCGTGGCAATTGCGAACGCTAGTGTAGCGAATACTGACAGGCTGCGGGAACGAGACTGAGAACAGTGATGGGATTAGATGTATACAGTGTATAGTACAGTATATAGTGTATATAGTATGTAAAGGGTGATGTGCGATGAGATGCTTGACACTGAGACACTGCGCACGTGCCGCAGTAATGTACGCAGCGCACAATACAGACTGGTCGGAGAGCTGGTCCTAAGTCGAACAGTCATTAAACAGGTAGGTCGTTAAGTGAGGAGTACCTGTAGATATATTTTATACAAACATTGCACTTTATTGCTTCTCTTGCACTTCTGGGTAGATGCTAAACTGCATTTTGTTGTCTCAGTACTTGTACTTTGTGCAATGACAATAAAGTTGAATCTAATTTAAAAAACAGGCAAAACCTTGTTGTTGCGGTTGACTTGCTCAGAACAATGTCTAGCTGTTCTCGATCAACAGAGATAAGATGCAGTTTCCATGGGACGTGGCGCTTGAGCGAGTTCCGATCCACACGTACACAGCATTTGGTTTCGACAATGTTCAGGTCTGTCCTTAGTCATGCCTAAGGTTACAAAGGGAAAATATATATGACCTATTATTTAATACACATCTAGAGAGAGTATTATTGATGATCGCAACACCGCTGACTATTCCAAGAAAATTCAAGGAATTGCTATCACAGTGTGAAAAATACTGTTTATACCTGATCTACACAAAATAACCAACTATAGTATTGGTTTTGTTTTATATTGATAAAAGGTTAAAAAATACTATATAAAAAATATAAACGGAAATTAATGTTTGAATTATTGACCATCCTGGACACCCCCTCTACAATCAGATGAACTTAAGCAAATTATAACAATCCACCAATGAACTTGAAACCTCGTCTCCTCCCGCAGTTATACACAGAGTGTTACACTACTTATTTATGGCAGACTACTATAAAACCATTTTACACCTTTTAACTTTTTGAATTAAAAACAAAAATATAAAAGGTACCCAAACCGTACCATTACTACAGCCCCAAAAATCGTGATACATACCCACCCGTGAGCCCACTGTACCGTTGCATCCCTAGTGGCCAAACTGTCAAATAATGAGGTTAACTAATGACAAAGTAATCGCTGTAAACAAAACGCTCCGTTTCCAATGTTCTTTCTATTCTCTGCACGAGCGGGAATCAGCTCATCACAAATTTCTTTATATGGTCTTCTGCTCCATCCGATCCGCTGCGAAGTCAAAATGTAAAACCGTTTTGATAGAATTCAACATTTAAATCGTACTACATTTACACACACCTGGATCCATTGCGGCGGATTCAAAAAAAGAAACATTTGCGTCACGCACCTACTTCAATTCCTTAAACAGACGGTTAAAGCGCAGCACGGGGGTTTTTCGGTCTCACTTGTCTGTGAAAACTTTTTTCTCCGTATCATTGGGGATTACGCAAAGCGGGTGGCGGAGGCTCTGATTCATATCTCGGACCTTAATCTGATCAGTACAATAGATCCAAGTCAGTGTAAGCAGCTTGTTCTGGACTACATTTTCCGCCATGAGTCTCTTGACAGCGATGCTGAAAACGACATCACTTCTGAATCTGATACCTGCATAATCCCGGATTTGGAGAACATTTCAAACAGCGGATTTCAAACGGAATGGGACGATGAAATGCATTTTTTTTCCAAGAAGCACCGGAGGAGACCGACGATAGGCTCTACGTACCCTCTTTGTGGATACTTGGACCAAGGCGCTGAGAGCAACATGGCAGGAATATATAGGCAGATAGATAGATAGAAGATGGATAAATAATGAATGGATGGACAGATGACAGATTAGTACTTCATACAGACCTACTCTGTGCAGCTTGGTCTGGTGTGTACACTGCATCTATATGGCAGCCATTGAGGAAAGCCTGTTTATGTAGTTATATATTCATTTTTAAGATATTAGAAGGATACAGACCTGTTCTGCTCAGCTGGACTCTGGGTCTCAGGATGAAACCAAGCACTCTGTACAGCATACGGATCTCCTGCTCAGAGCGCCTGCTCTCCCAGTCCACCACAGACCGTTCAAACTCTCTGAAAATGTCTCCTCCTGCCACTATCACCTTGTCGCTCACTGCGTCTCTCACTTCTTCTCCCACCTTCACCTTGTCACACAGGAACAGAAGCTCTCCCACCGCCGCCGCTATTCTCTCTCGTATCGAAAAGGTGAACAGTTGGAGCCGCTCCGCCATTGCTGTTGTAGTCGTGGAGCTTCTGGTCACGTGTTTGTGTTGGAGTCGGCAGGAAAGTGAGTGGTGTAATCTACTTCCGGTTCAAAGAGCGATGCTGGGAGCTTCTCTTCTCGTTGTTCTAGAATGAGAAGAAAATGTAAATGTTTTATATAATATAATATAAATGTTTCTTTTGTAATTCATTTTATGTTTATTGTCTTTAATTAAATTAAAGCAGCACGAGGTAACTGTGGCGGAAAAGGGGTGTGGTCAAGCACCGGCTACGGACGACAGCACAGTTCTCTTTCCCGCGGCCACCAAGCTGCTCTCCCTCCCTAAACCCTTACCTGTGGGCAGAGACTCCCACAAGTAAGGGTTTAGGGAGGGAGACGCAGTCTTACTGGCCGTGGTGCGCCAACATGGTGAGAGTATTATTGTCCATTTCACAACACGGCATGCTGGCCACAATTATATATAACAACTGAGGATTATGATTATAATAATGTGGATAATAATGATCCTCTCGGGCGCAGGGGGAATAGTGTTCTGCTGCCTGGCTGCTCACGAGCCCCTGCACCGATCACCCTCTGTAAGACAGACAAACATCAAGAAAACTCCCTGCCTCCAGTCGGACCAATCAGCGCGGCGCTGATAGAGCCAATTCGAGGCAGCTTGGTGGCCGCAGGAAAGGGAACCGTGCTGTCGTCTGCAGCCAGTGCTTGACCATGCCCCTTTGTCCGCCACAGTAACTTTTGGTATTTAGCGCCCCTACAGATTGAGCGCAACTGCACTCTTACGCTAATGTCGTAAAACTTTATTTTACAGGTATATTTTGAACCGCTATAAGAGTCTATATTACAAATGCAAATAAAATGTACACCCCGGTTACAATGCCCCTTGCCCAGACCTCGCTGCTTCCCGGAGCCTTGGACTGAGTTCTGAGTCTACAGCTCGGGGAGAGAGGGCAAGGGGATCATCCTCCTGCTACCGGTGTAGGTACCAGATGTGATGGGCCTGGCAGTTTGGGTCGCGCGTGAGTCAGAGGGTGAAACAAACCCTGTGGCGCAATGAAAGTGAGGGCCCCCATGGGGAGTGGAGCAGCTACGTTTTGTATGAGCATTATTACGGGAAATTCTGACCAGCAAGTTTCTAATTTATGTTTTTGACATACAAATTTGTGGTGTGGGGATGGTGTGGTTTGAGCAGACAGTAATTGGGGCCCCAGGGTCAGAATGGTGCATACCTGTTGCTCGTTGGTTGGTCTCATGGGCAACAGGTAAAACACACCCACCCACACGAGTGGAGCCCCTGACATATCCATCTGCTCCTGGGCTTATTCGAACTAGCCCTCTCTCTATAATAAACTGGTGTGTCTACAACGCCATTGTCTGTGTCTCTGTGTCAGAGGCCCCTGAAAATGTCACATGGGTGGCGGGTGGCAGGCGAAACTGCCAGAACACTTGACCAGGCAAAAAAAACCTGTAATTACCAGAGCCAAACATCAAAGAAGCGACAGAGTGCCGTAAAGCGTAATGCACTTAATCCAGCACTTTGTGCCCGAACACCAAAGATATGCAGTTTTTACACCAAAATAAGCCGGTTTGCTATGGTATTTTTAAACCTGGGTAAACCCGCTAAAAGACACCTTTCCCACTGCCAGGAGAAATGTTTTCTTTTTGGTGTGTTATGTTTGACATCATGAACACATCGAAAAAGGGCTGTGCCATTGTTCCAGTGTGATTGGGAACAACTGTAGAGGAGACAACAACACTAAAGCACAGGGGGTGGCAATTTTGATAAGGAAAAATGTTCCTTTCATCCACTCTTTCACAATCAGCGATCCCAATGGTAGGTTCCTTATAGTAGCTGGCGTTTGAAATTCTGTACCTATAACATTAGTGAACATGTATGCCCCCCATTTTGAGGATTCTTTTCTTCCAGAAGGTCTTTAATGCGATCCCCAATATCTCAGAGACTAACATTCTAATTGGGGGAGACTTTAGCTTCATCCTAGACCCTCTTTTAGATAAGCAGTCTTCGAAAACTCTTCAACAATGCCACTCCAGCATCCGTCTGAACTGATGCCCATATCAGAGAAAGTAGACCTAAGCTTTCGACAAACCACTCCCTTTAAAATTTCAAGGGACCAATTTGAAACATTAGATATAATTGCCACAAGAGAGCATGGGAAACTCTTGGAAAGAAACTGGGAATCTAAGATGCATCAGTTAAAACAGAATATTGAATACACTGCCCATCTCAATGGTTGGTCGCATTAACGCCATAAAGATGGTTGCCCTCCCAATATTTTTTATACATTTTTCAATCCATCCCTGTTTTTATTCCCCTTTAACATTTGAAGAAGTTAGACTCCATCTTATCTTTTATCTGGAACAACAAAACGGCCAGAATATCTAAAGAACCTCTATGAAAATATTAAACAGAAGGTGGCTTTGGTTTACCGCAATTTAAATCCTACTACTTGGCAACCAATCTGAATGCACTTACCTTTTGGCACGTCTGCCTGCTGGCAGACCACATTCACAAGAGCAGACCTGCAGACGTGTATTGTGGTATTACGAATCACCCGCATTGGTCTTATTCGTTTAAGAATTATGGTCCAGTAATTGAGTTTTTCGTAATAAATGTCTCAAGTCCATGCGATTATAGGCACAATGGGTTCAGGAAATACAAAGTTAGACGAAGAAAATAAAAGGAGAAGGGAAAATGCAGCTCCATATCAATTTATGAAAAGGAAGGATCCGCAAACGGTCGCGCAGGTGGAGTTTTAGTACTAATCAGCTAAAGCAGTTTTAAGGAAAAGTTAGAGGAAGTAGAGAGAAAAAAGGAAGAAAGGAAAGAAAGGTTCATATGTACTGTAAACTGGTGGGCATATGGTGAATGGTTAGCAGAAGCTGAAAAAAAGGGAAAAGGCAAAACAAACACTGTCAGGGACAGAATAAGAAGGGAGAAGGTGAGAAGAACCCAAAAACATTAGAACCAAATGCTCCACCAGCGTATCAACCTCATGCCTCTCTGTATCCTTCTCTTCATGCCCCGTTGCGAGGGTACCGGGATCCGGACCTGGACTCCCATCCCCCGAGGCGTAGACGCCCAACACAAAATGTCCCCCAAAATGAAGCCCTCGAATCAGAAGATCCTTACGACCTTGGCCCTGCTGCACCTGACCCCGATCCACCGGGTCACAACTATGCTCTCCGCGACCGCCAGGTGAAAGAGGGAAAGAAGGACTCGGGTGATGCCAAACCCTTTCCAATGATGGAAGTGTCAGGACCTGACAGCCCCACGCTGGTATACCAGCCCTGGGCAGAGGCCAATTTAAGGGAAGTGGTAAAAGGAATAACAAGCTCCATCGAAAACAGTGTAAAATGGGGTCCCCAATTCAAAGCCCTGTGCATGAGCTACCCTCCAACTGGCACCCATATGCCCCGCGTCCTCCTGATGACGTGTGGCGTCACTACCACAAAGTCTCTGACCTGATTGGGTAAACGATCGCCAAATCCGTTCCCAACACGTCACCTGGCTCGACATAACCAACACCCCCTACCGAACCCTGGTAAACCACATCATGGGAGCAGTTTCTGTTGATGTTCCCATTACACCTGGACTTCATCCACATCTCACAATGCACCCAAAAACCGGAGGAAACGGTTTCCCAATAAGCCTGTTGCCTTATGGGAGTGTATGAGATCCACAGCGGGATGACCAAACCTGGCGTTGTGGGCCAGCTACTGCTCAATTTGTGGGAAGTCCACCTAAAAACGGTGTTCCTAAACACCTCAGCAACATGTTGCACCGTTTCTGCATCAGCTGGAAAACTGCAGATTTCCCCACCATCGTCGCCCACGACGAATACACTGAAGACGTCCACTCACGGGACAAACAAAACAAAGCTGAGGCGAAGTAACAAAAAGAGAACATGGGCCAGATGGTCATGTTAAACCCTGGTAATCACAATAAAATGCGCTGCATCGGATGTTATTGCGTCCCCCTTATCGTTCATGTCTCCCTCCACCTTACACTGTACCGCCGCCTTTTTCGAAAACACTGGCCCCCACTACACCTCCCACTGGGAGTGCTCACTCCTGCCTATCAAATTAACAGGCTACTATTACAGTTCCTCAATGGCCGCCTGCTCGATTTCCCTTCCTCCCTCCCTAGCGCCCCTCGCTCTCATTCTCCCATCCCATGTTTCCCTAGCGAAAGCTAGAGACATTGAGTGGCAGGACGTTGGCCTATGGCTGCCTAGGGCTCTTGTGGCCAAGGACTGGGTAACCACTACGACCTCGTTTCCTGCCTCACACAGGCCCTCTCGGGGCACTTTCTACCTTACTATGCATGATTTGGTCCCAGTGGGGAAACAACTCCTCAGATTTTCTCCATTTCTTGCTCCGACCTCCGTCGCAGACAGACTTCCCAAATGTTCCTGAAAATCTTTGGGCCCTCGACAGGGCTGACATGGGACTGGTGAGGGCTGCGGAGCCTTATGTCATTACACCAAAGAATTCCTATCGCCTTCGACACGCTCAGAATCCCCTCTCATCCGATGACATAGTTGGAACGATGACCTGTTTTTAACTCTTTGGTAAAGAAAGGGATTATCGTTCCCATCTCTCATTCCTCTGTGAAGGATGGGAGAAATGCAGAGGCAACATTTCACTGGCCACCACCCAAAAAGCATGTGCATGTGGGTATATATATATATATGCATGTGTTGTAGTGCGATGTGTCATGTGACAAATAAAGATTCTTAATTCTCTTAACTCTTAATTAATTCTAGTCCACGTTCACCGTACTCACTTCAGCTCCACCTACCCCACCTACTCTCACCCCTCTCCTCTCCCCACTCCGATATCCCAACATTGTCGTTCCTTCAATACCTCTTTCCCCCCCCTTTTTCCGGAAGACATTCTTTGTTATCACTCTGTTGCCACTGCTGTGCGACTACCAGCTGTAATGTCTGCTCCCTAATGCCCCACGTCGTTGCTGGCTCTGATCCTTTGTTTCCTGTTACCCTTTTGATTATATGCCCAAAAGGAGTGGAATGTTACAATATATTTGTTACAATATATTTGCTCCAATCATCCAGAACTGGCTATCTAATTGTATGACATGTGCTAAACACACCCCACAAGGCGCTCTTTGACTACCCGGCCTGACGCAGCCTACTCCATCACAGCCGTTTCAATACCTTATGATGGACTTTATCAAACTTGACCCCTGTATTATTGTGTGATCATATAATCCAACACAGCTGTGTTACACTCTGCTGCACTTGGAAAACCACAGGCATCCTGTTATGCAAGATGAACACCATCTCTTGTCACAATAAACAATGCCCATTGAAACTAGTTAGAACCTGTTCTAGTCTCGCTATCGCTCGTCACACTAAGACGGTTCAAACCCTTCCCATGTCCTGCTTGCCTCTGTGATGACCCTTGATCAAGAGTTAACTCTCGTCTGTCTCATACTTTGCTTAAATACCCAATAACCCATATTTTACGGTAACAGGACAAAGATTCCAAGCTACATAAACAACACAAGTATTCTTCACTCCTAAAAGATATGGAAACAAATCAAATATTTCCTCAAACTGCCGAATGTATACTTTGACAGCCCAATCTGCCACAACCATGCCTTTCCTCCTGCCTTGGTTGACCCAATCTTCTCCCATCTGGAAGGGCAGATTTATTGCCACGATAAGGGACATGTACAGTATGTTGAGGGCTACCTTGCTTCTGACCAACAACTGACCTATGATCTGCCAGCAGCAAATTTCTATAGGTACCTTCAGGTAAGGAATTTTATTAGGACTCATATACCACATTTTGAACATATGCCCAAACATAACACATTAACAGCATCCTTCGGCATGCACCGAGCATTAAGGGATCAGTCTCTTTTCTGTATAAAACTCTAGAGGAGAGTGAACTAATCTCCTTTTGGACGCTCATATTTGACTACATATCAAAGGCCTTTAATAAAACTATCGATCCAGACCCATTACATGCGATCTTTGGATCAGTGGTAGTTAATCCTTCGATTAACAAATACGAGGGGCATGCCATCTCCCATCTGTATGCTGTTGGACAAAGACCTTATCATACAACAGTGGAAGTTGGAGACTAGCTACTATTCCAGCAGTGGCTTACAGATCTGGGGAATGTGCTCCACATGGAGAGACTTCGCTATAAGTCTACCAACAGAGATAACGTCTTCCTGAAACATGACAACCCCTATTACAATCCCCAATTCCAATGAAGATGGGACGTTGTGTAAAATGTAAATAAAAACAGAATACAATGATTTGCAAATGCTTTTCAACCTATATTCAATTGAATATACTACAAAGACAAGATATTTAATGTTCAAACTGATAAACTTTATTGTTTTGTTGCAAATATTCACTCATTTTGAATTTGATGCCTGCAACACATTCCAAAAAAGCTGGGACAGGGGCATGTTCACCACTGTGTTACATCACCTTTCCTGAAATGAAATCCCTAAATTCCTTGCAATTGAATGTTGAGAAACGTTTTTCTTAAACTGTTGGACTATTTTCTCACGCAGTTCTTCAAAGTGGTGAACTTCGCCCCATCCTTGCTTGTGAACGATTGAGCCTTTCAGGGATGCTCCTTTTATACCCAATCATGACACTCACCTGTTTCCAATTAACCTGTTCACCTGAGGAATGTTCCAAACAGCTGTTTTTTGAGCATCCCTCAACTGTCTTTTGTTGCCCCTGTCCCAGCTTTTTTGATGTTGCAGGCATCAAATTCAAAATGAGTGAATATTTGCAAAAAAACAAAGTTTATTAGTTTGAACATTTAATATCTTGTCTTTGTAGTGTATTCAATTGAATATAGATTGAAAAGGATTTGCAAATCATTGTAATGTTTTCATTTTCGTTTTACACAACGTCCCAACTTCATTGGAATTGGGGTTTGTAGACAAATTGGCGGCTGCATATGATTAAGCTTGCGCTTAGCTTAACCCCCCAAGCACTTGAACCCATAAAATAGAAGATTCAATTTATTTTACCCCAATGTATACTGGAATACATTGTACATTATGAAGGCTGTCAACTTTTATTGTTGTTGTATGGGCTATTTTGTGTAATCTCTTCAATGGTGGGGGCATACAAGCAACAGCTTGTATGGGAGTTGGGGTGGGCTGTTTGTGAGAGAAAAAATGTAAGGTAAAAATACTTCATCACTTTTATATTCCGTCTTGCATTGTTATTCCAATAAAATTTAATTAAATTTCAAAAAATTTAATGTTATCAACTTTATTCCAATAATGTCGTTTCAAACGTAGTGGTTAATCATGATAATATATAACGCAAGCTTAAACAACTTGGTTATCCCACTTTAGACCGAGGATGTTACATTAAATGTCCACTAGGTAATAGTACGACAACGAAGATATTTTTTACACACACCATGACTTCCCAAAAACAAAACATACTATATGGTTCAATAGACAATGTGAAAAATCTGTAACACTATTATAGGATCATTCCATGAGTGACTATAGCGTGATATCTGTGTGCGACCGTCTATAATGTAAATACGTGAAGTTCCATAAAAAGGAAACAAAATCAGTGATCAAGACTGACTGACCTGAGCTGAGCGAAGCAGAGCTGGGCTGGGCTGGGCTCAAAGCACCGCTGTCTGGCTGCGGGACGCCTTGCTCTCCGGTGCACTCTGCTCGGTCTTCCTCTGCAGGACAGATCGGTGCTTCGCGGTCTGCTAGCATGCAGCTAATGCTAACGGAAGCAATATAGCGGTGGTTGTCGCGTCGAAAATAACATTTAAAAAAGCTCAGCGACACACAAGTGACGGACCATTTGTCAGCGTGTGAAAGTGAAGGTTGAAAAGATGACAAAACGTGGAGGTGTTCACATTCTCCGACTCTGGAGGCTCGTTGCTCCGCATCGGAGCGCGTCTGACCGCTACCACGTGACCGATGACGTCACAACCAGCGGAAGTACTGCGATTATTATTGGAATATATAGAAACATATAAATACATAAATATATAGAAGGAAATCAAACGGATCGACGGATGTAGAACAAAATAAACAGATGTAGGAAAGATAATTAATAGAAATGTATATATTTGAAATGTATTTGGCTTTCATTTTGAAGTATCAGAATTTGCTGAAACCATCAAACAAGATGGGAGCCATGGCCATTTAGATGACGGACAATGCAACACATGGACAGTTTGAATGGACTGGGTGGCTGGAGAATCAGTTCGGTAGTTTACGGAGCGACGATAGCCAAATACGCTATGATATTTGTAGCCATTGTCATAGTTTTCAGGTGAATGTTCTGCTGTATTATTCCTGTGTTACATAACCTCATCAGTTGGACCCTGGAGGATCAAATTGTCTGCCAAGGTCAACTCACTGCCATATAACTCAAGTGAGTACGTCCCTATGCCGACGACAACTCGGAGGATGACAGGCCCAAGGAGA